>NC_057713.1:125519745-125556995 GCF_004010195.1 Chiloscyllium plagiosum
CAATGTCATCTACAAAATTCCATGCAAGGACTGCCATAAACACTACGTAGGACAAACAGGAAGAAAGTTAGCCACCAGGATACACGAACACCAGCTAGCCACAAAAAGACACGACCCTCTCTCCCTCGTAGCCCTACACACGGATAAAAAAACCCACCATTTCGACTGGGACAGCACACCTATCCTGGGACAGGCTAAGCAAAGACATGCCAGAGAATTCCTAGAGGCCTGGCACTCCAACCACAATGCCATAAACAAACACATAGATCTAGATACCATCTATCAACCCCTCAGAAAATGAACAGGAAATGACATCACCACAAACCCCAGGAATGTCTGGTGGAGATGCTGGGATAATAAGGCCAATTCAAAGGCAGTGCCACCAGTTTTATAGAGCCATAGAGTTATATAGCATGAAAATAGACCCTTTGGGTTAAGTCATCCACTCTAATCAGACATTCTAATCTGATCTAGCCCCATTTCCCAGCATTTGGTCCATATCCCTCTAAACGCTTCCTATTCATATACCCATCCAAATGCCTTTTAAATGTTGTAATTGTACCCGCCTCCACTATTTCATCTGACAGCTTGCATCATCCTCTGTGCAAAAAACGTTGCCCCTCAGGCCACTTTGAAATCTTTCCCCTCTCACTTTAAACCCATGTCCTCTAGTTTTGGACTCCCCTACCCTGGGAAAAAGGTCTTGGCTCGTCAGTCTGTCCGTTGTTGAGTATTATGTTAACTAGTTATCAGATTCAACTTGAAGCATTTATACTGCATCTTTATTCTTTTGTCTCAGTATGATTAATCGTGTAAAAGAAGAAAACTATTTTTGCTTATTATGCAGTAATCAAACTAATGTAAAATGGTACAGCATTTTAAACATTGCATAGAATGCCTCTCTTGGAACCTTTTCAAAAATTCTATGCGGTTAGTTGGCTGCTACCCGTAAAATGCCATCTACTGGACCAGGAACTGCTCCCATTTTTAGATCTAAAAGCGGAATTTGGCAGAGAAAGTTCAGTCTCTATGTCTTTCTGAGCTGCAATAGAATAGGCCACAATAGATCAGCTCATGACCAACCTTATCCATCACGAATGGTAAGAAATAAGTGTAAGGGACATATGTTAAAAAAGACTTACCTTTACTTATCACTAAAACTCAAAATAGTGGCATTTCATGACCTAAGAGCAATTTTAAAACACTGATAGAGTGCTATATGTATGAAGACCACTATCAACATCTAAAGGTGGAAAATCAGTACTACAGCTGCTGATGTTCATATCAAAGGCTGACAATTTCTGAAGAATGCCAGAATTTTGTTACCCTGATCTATTCATAGCATCTCAATTAGTAAATTTGTCACCTCCCAAAATCACACAATTTAAACAAAATTGGTATAGAATTTGCTCTTGGCTATTAGTGTAAAATGAATGACATGGCATGGACTGTCTGTTACACTCTCATCAAATATTCAGCTCTGTTCATGTAAATAAAGGCAAATGTTGACTAGGAGTCTTAACAGGAGGTAAACGTTAAACTATCTTTTTTTATTATTGTCCAAGGCTAATTCTACCCCTTTAATTCAGTGCTAGGAACCCATACAACAAAAGCAATAATGAAAATCACTTATTAATTCTTCTGGTATTTTGTTCTGAATTGAAAGTATGGTGTTGAGTGTGAGTGATTAACCTATCGTTTGGGTATGTAGATGTCCAATGGACTCACATGCATCAAGTTATACTTGGCATAGGGAAATTTTGAATTGAACAAAATTTTAAGATTTTTTGCAAGGTTTTATATACTTTTTGAAGGTCTGACAGGCTGGCTTTCTGAAAAGATTCACAGAGATATGGTATTGAATCCTGAATGTCTAAAAAGCAAACGTGCACTTCTGTTTGTAAATACGGCCTTGCACTTTGTACCTGCAAAATAATCTGAATTGTACTCTCATGAAAACATCATTATTTGCGTGAATGAAATTTTTGGCACCCTTATTGGCAACAAAAGACAATGGGAGTAATTTTCACTTTTGCAGAAGTGCAAATGTGGTAGCAGTGTTATGTCTCATTGCACTGACTCAGATAGGACTGTTCCAAAGGAGACCATTCCTCCTTATTAAATCTCTACAGTGTGGAAGCAGGCTATTCAGCCCATTGATATCACACCAACTCTTGAAGAGTATACTCACTGGTAACCCTGTATTTCCTATGTCCAATCCACGAAATCCAGAGTTAGAGTCCGACAGCACGGAGACAAGTCCTTCAGCCCAAACTGGTCCATGCTAACCCCATTTCCCCAAACTTGGCCCATATCGTTCTAAACCTTCCCTATGCATGTATTGATCCATCTTTAGACGGGGGGAGCAAACTGGAGCACCCAGAGGAGAATCCACACAGACAGGGAGGGTGTGCAAACTCCACACAGACAGTCACCAAAGGGTAGAATTGAATCCAGGTCCCTGGCGTGTGAGGCAGTAGTGCTAACCACGGGGCCACTGTGCCTACTCTGTGAAAAACAATTCAATTGCACTAACTAGATTGCTCTTCTCTCAGTCCTGACTTTTTTTTTACTTCTGTTTTGATCGTGACAACAAAGATGGGGAGGACCTCTACCGTGCAAGTCAAAATTATCCGCAAGGTGTTGAAAGAACACAAAGAAGACACAGAGCAAAAAGAAAACGTGCCGTATGTTGCCATGTGTTTTTTTTTCACAATCATGAGCATTCATTTGATCCTTGGTGATTAATTCAGGTTCTACCCTAACGGTCAAGCAGAAAAGGTTCTTAATATTAAGCTGAAATGGTGCTGTGAGCACTAGAGCAGAATGTGTCATTTCTTTAAGATGGATTCACATATTTCAAGCAGATTGTCTGATTTTCTTTTGCTACCGAACTGTGGAAAATGTTGTGTCTATTGTAAAATGTGACAGCTATAACAAATATAAATGGGTACCTCAAAGGCTACTGCTGAGGAATTTGTCATGTAATGTACAATAATGTATCGCACTTATGTTAACAATTTCTCCTTATTTCAATGCTTACTATTGATGTACATGTACAACAGATAGAAATGGAAATTTTGAACCAGGTTTTTATTACGTTATGTCAGAAGTCAAAAATAAAGCAACTTTCCAGGAAATGGTTTCTCCTTTTTAAAGTTCAGCGTACAACTCATTTACTGCAGTCCATGGATGTCATTGCTGTGTTGATATTTTTCAAGACTTTGATGTAAAATGTGGTCAAAGATATTCAAGATTAATTTCTTTTATCAATTTATAGACACCTCTAACCTGTGTCGACAAATAAATGACAAACTGAAGAGGAAAATGACAGAAATTAAAGCCGCTTATGCTATAAAATATTTTTGTAGCGCAGTATAGAAAGGTGTGGCATGGTGGCTCAGTGGTTCGCACTGCTGTCTCACAGCATTTGGGATCCAGGTTTGATTCCAGCCTCAGGCGACTGTCTGTGTGGAGTTTGCACATCCTCCCTGTGTCTGTGTGGGTTACCTTCCCACAGTGCAAAGATGTACAGGTTAGGTGGATTGACCTTTGCTAAACTGCCCATAATAAGCAGGGATGTATGGGTTAACCATGGGAAATGCAGGGTTTAGGGATAGGGTAAGTTTGGATGGGATGCTCTTTGAAGGATCATATGGAGTCATTGGGTCGAATGGCCTGCTTCCACACTATAGGGATTCTATGATTTTTCAAACTGATACATCCATAAAATTCTAAACCATTTTTTCAGTTTCAGATAACTAAGCTGGAGAGGGTTCAGAAGAGATTTACCAGGATGTTGCTGGGAATGGAGCGTTTAAATGATAAGGAGAGGCTGGATAAGATGGGACTTTTTTCACTGGAGCGTAGGAGTTTGAGGGGTGACCTTATAGAGGTTTATAAAATAATTGAGGTTATAGATAAGGTGAATGGCAGGTGTCCTTTTCGTGGGGTGGGAAATTTTAAGACGGGGGACATATTTTTGAAGCGAGGTAGAGAAAGATTTAAAAAATACATGAGGAGCAATTTTTTTACACAGAGTTTGTACATGGAATGAACTTCCAGAGGAAGTAGTAGATGTGGGTGCAGTTGCAACAAATACATTTGGATAAGTACAAGAAGAAGAAATATTTGGAGGCCTATGGGCTGTGCACAGGCAGGTGCAACCAGTTTAGTTTGGGATTATGGTTGGTGTGTACTAGTTGGACCGCAAGTTCTGTTTCTGTGCAGTATGATTCTATGTAATGGTCACAGAACATTTATCCATAAAAACCTAATTTAGACTACACAGATTTTCAGAAATAAAATAGGTTAAGTTAGCACCATTTCGACAAAAGTTGAATTAAAAGGGCAGCACTGTCAAGCAAAGATACCCCTGAATAAACCAGCGAGTGAAGTATCGTACAGGTGGATTTTAATTTGAAAGTTAATATTGTGTATGATGGATGCTGTTGTGAAGTCAGGAATCCCAGAACAACTAGTTTCCTGAATGTTCTGCAGCATCTACGTTCAGGTCTCCTTTAAATGGTGTCTTCTCTTGGGCAGTACCTCATGATTGAGGATGATGTCAAGCAAATGTGTTTTCAGGGCAGAGGTAGGCCATTCAACCCATCAAGTCCCTTCTCCACCACTCAGTCAGGTCATGGCTGATCTTATAAGCTTCAAATCCATTTCATTGCCTTTTCCCTGTAACCCTTGATTTCTTTACTGACATGATGTGGCCCACTCAAAAGCAGATGATTGTTTATAACCATCTCTATGTTGGAGCATTGTATTTCTTCCTATGGATTTGCAGGGTTTTGCGAAGGCAGAGGCATCGCTCATGTTATTTCTCAAGCTGATTTGAGATGTTGTTCGATGTCTCTGACACATACAGGATGCAAGGTAATGCTGTAGAACAGGAGTTTGGTGATAGGTTTACGGTCTTTGTCATCAAATGAGCATTCCATTCTTTCACTGGCTGAAGGTTGTGCTTGAGCACTGGAAGTGATGGAAAATTCCATCATCCATGTCTGCCCTCATTGAGAGGAGTCTTCCAAGCTTGGGAATTGATCTGGACTATCTGTGGAACTTGATAGCTGGGGGCAATATTGGGCTGAAATAGATCCTTTGGCTTGCCCATGTTTGGCTTAAGACCCATTCTTTTCTATGCCTCTGAGAATGCATTGAATTGAACTGAATTGAATTGAATTTATTGCCATGTGTACCGAGGCACAGTGAAAAGCTTTGTCTCAGTGTCTGAGTACGGATACACGCCATCATTGTTTGCTTTCTGCAGCTTGCAGACAGAGGTCACAGTGGTCTTAAATCTGCACTGGAAGAGATGCAGGCAAAACAGGTTCCCATTCATCCTGTAGAGAAGCCTACTCCAGCAGAAAGTGAAATGGATACAGGGTGGACGGTGGCAATGAGGAAGTTGGAGGGGAGCTTGGTGTGATGACACACACAGTTTGGATCTATGGTTGATTCCTCAGTGAGGATTCAGACTTACACGCCCTTGTGCAGCAGGTAGCAGATGGAGATAAAATTTTGGAGACTATGGTGGATGCTCCATAGTCCCTCCAGATTAACAGAGTGGAAGGGCTTGTGTGGTCAAAGAAGGACACGTGCAGAGGTTGCTGTTATGCCCCTTTTCCTGAATCTGCCTTGTTGCGAAATCATGTCCACTAACTACTGATGGATGGAATCCACATTGTGACACTGCAAGGAGAAGGAAATTGAGGAGGATATCTGCAATGACCCTCAACTGGGATATCCCTCCATTGTTACTGCAGTCAGTTTATCACTGTTCTTGAAGATGTTCACAATTACAATGTCTTGGGAATCCTCCATCATGCTCCTCCCCTTCCCAATGAGGGAGATGAGGTCATGTATTTGCACCAAGAGTAATTCCCTGCTGAACTGTACTATTTTGACAGGGATTCTATCTGTGCCAACACCTTTAAAGGCTCTTTGCTTTTAGATTTTCTTTTAACCTCATGCCAAACTTGCATCAGAATTAGTTGGTGTTAGGGAGCATGGTGTGGAATATGTTGAGGCCACACATGTTGAGACCTGAAGAGTATTTAAGAGATACTTCCAATGCACACTCATAAAATATAGAATATTGAACAGTACAGCACAGGAACAGGCCCTTTGGTCCATCATGTCTGTAATGACCATGAGACTATTCTAAACCAACTCCAGCTGCCTGCACA
Source organism: Chiloscyllium plagiosum (assembly GCF_004010195.1). Lineage (NCBI taxonomy): Eukaryota > Metazoa > Chordata > Chondrichthyes > Orectolobiformes > Hemiscylliidae > Chiloscyllium > Chiloscyllium plagiosum. The sequence continues at coordinate 125,525,943 of NC_057713.1, forward strand.
TGGTCTGTATCCCTCTATTCCCTGCCTGTTCATGTGTCTGTCTAAATCCCTCTTAATGTTGTTATTGTATCTGCTTCTACTATCATACTTGGTAGGGCATTTCAGACACCTACTACCCTCTGCGTGAAAACCTTCATCGCACATCTCCTTTAAACTTAAACCTTCTCACATTTCAGTAGTAGAGCTGAGTAGAAGCAGTCAAATTGTGCTTTGGGAAGGTGCGTGAACCAATATATATGGGCAGTGGCTAAATCCGAGACACGATACATGTAGTGTCTCCCACCTGCCCTCCTCCTCGAATCAAAAAAAAGTCTCTGTGTTGTGTTGATAAAGTAAGGTTTTCTTTTGTTAATCATGTGCATGTGAGTAGTAGTGTGATTAGTTAAAAAAATTTAATTTATCTATTATTCGATATTATAGTCGGACTAAGTTAAGCTTAAGAGTAAACAGCAGGAGATCTCAGACCATGTTATGCTCCACTTGCTCAATGTGGGAGCTCAGGGATGCGGCTGATGTCCCTGATACCTTCAAGTGCAGGAAGTGTGCTCAGCTGCAGCTCTTGTTTGACTGCATGATGGCTCTGGAGCTGCAGATGGACTCACTTTGGAGCATCTGTGATGCTGAGGGAGTCATGGATAGCAGGTTTAGTGAATTGGTCACACCGCAGGTTAGAATTGCTGAGGGAGAAAGGGAATGGGTGACCAAAAGGCAGAGAAAGAGCAGGAAGGCAGTGCAGGTGTTGCCTGCGTTCAGCTACCTCCAAAATAAATATACTGTTTGGGGTACTGTTGGGGGAAATGGCTCAATAGGGGAAGATAGCAGTAGCCAGGTTCATGGCACTGTGGGTGGCTCTGCTGTACAGAAAGGCGGGAAAAGGAGAGGAAGGGCTGTAGTCATAGGGGATTCAATTGTAAGGGGAGTAGATAGGCCGTTCTGTGGTCAAAATCAAGACTCCCGGATGGTATGTTGTCTCCCAGGTGCACGGGTCAGGGATGTCTCAGATCAGCTGCAGGATATTTTGACAGGGGACGGTGAACAGCTAGTTGTTGTGGCGCACATAGGCACAAATGATATAAGTAAAAAACGGGATAAGGTCCGACAAGCAGAACCTAGAGAGTTAGGAGCCAAGTTAAAAAGGAGGACCTCAGAGGTAATAATCTCAGGATTGCTACCATTGCCACATGCTAGTCAGAGTAGAAATGAAAGAATAGGCAAGATGAATGAGTGGCTTAAGAGATGGCACAGGAGGGAGGGGTCCAGATTTTTGTGATATTGGGACCAGTTCTGGGGGAAGTGAGACTATTACAAATTGAATGGTCTATACCTGGGCAGGACTGGATCCAGTGTACTAGGGGGTGCTTTTGCTAGGGGGTGCTTTTGCTAATGCGGTTGGGGTGGGCTTAATCTAATGTGGCAGGAGGCTGGGAATCAAATGAGGAGGTTAGTGGACAGTAAGGACAGTAAGTAAAGCCTGTAAGGAACTAGATAATGAAGTCAGTGTGACACTAGATAATGAAGTCAGTGTGACTAAGGGGAAGTTTAGGCAGGGAGCAGTTGATGAATGCAAATGGACAGGTGGTCTGAGGTGCATTTGTTTTAATGTGAGAAGTATAGTAGGTAAGGCAGACAAGCTTCGGGCTTGGATTAGTACCTGGGAGTACAATGTTATTGCTATTACTGAGACTTGGTTGAGGGAAGGATAAGATTGGCAACTAAATATCCCAGAATATCGATGTTTCAGGTGGGATAGAGAGGGAGGTAAAAGGGGTGGAGGAGTTGCATTACTGCTCAGAGGGAATCTCACAGCTGTGCTGAAAGAGGGCACTATGGAGGACTCAAGCAGTGAGGCAATATGGGCAGAGCTCAGAAATAAGAAGGATGAGGAAACAGTGTTGGGTCTGTACTTCAGGCCTTCTAACAGTGTGCTTGAAATAGAGGTACAAATATGTAAACAGATTGTGGAAAGATGTAGAAGTTATTGGTGAAGATGATGGGAGATTTTAATTTTCCCAACATTGACTGGGATTCACTTACTGTTAGAGGTCTAGATGGAGCAGAATTTGTAAGGAGCATCCAGATGAGTTTTATCGAGCAGTATGTAAATAGTCCAACTTGGGAAGGGGCCATACTGGATCTGGTATTGGGAAAGAGCCCGACTGGGTGGTTGAAGTTTCGACAGGGGATTATTTTGGGAATAGTGATCACAATTCTGTAAGTTTTAGAATACTCATGGACAAAGACGCAAGTGGTCCTAAAGGAAGAGTGCTAAATTGGGGGAAGACCAACTATATCAAAATTCAGCAGGAGCTGGGGAATGTGAATTGGGAGCAGCTGTTGGAGGGTGAATCCACATTTGATGTGTGGGAGGCTTTTAAAGAGAGTTTTTTTAGATTAGGTTCCCTACAGTGTGGAAAAAGGCCCTTTGGCCCAACAAGCCAACACCGACCCTCTGAAGAGAAACCCACCCAGACCCATTTCCCTCTGACTAATGCAACAAACACTATGGACAATTTAGCATGGCCAATTCACCTGACCTGCACATCTTTGGATTGTGGGAAGATACCGGAGCACCCGGAGGAAACCCACGCAGACACGGGGAGAATGTGCAAACTCCACACAGTCAGTCACCCAAGGCTAGAATCAAAGCTGGAGTCACTGGCGCTGTGAGGCAACAGTACTAACTACTGAGTCACCTTACCACCCCGCGCAGAGGGTGATGGGTGCCTGGAATGCGTTGCCAGTGGAGGTGGTAAAGTTGGGCACGATAGCGTCATCTCAATAAATACATGAATGGGCAGGGAGCAGAGGGTTACAGATCCTTAGAAAAAAAGGTGGCAGGTTTAGGTAGAGGATCTAGATCGGCATAGGCTTGGAGAGCTGAAGGGCCTGTTCTTGTACTGTAATGTTCTTTGTTTGTTCTTTGTTCTAAACCTATGCCCCCTAATGTTTGACATTTCCACCCTGGGAAGCAGACTCTGACTATCCACTCTGTCCATCCCTTATTATTTTATATATTTTTATCAGGTCACCCCTCAGCCTGTCATGTTCGAGCAAAAACAATTCAAGTTTGTCCAACCATTCCTTATACCTAATACACTCCAGTCCAGGCAACATCCTGGTGAACCTCTTTTGTACCCCCACCAAAGCCTCCACATCTTTCCTCTAGTGTGGTGAACAGAACTACTCACAATTCTCTGTGTTGACTAATGTCTTATACAGTCACAATATGACTTATCGACTGTTATACTCAATGCCCTGACCAATGAAGGTAATTATGCCATATGTCATCTTTGCCACCTTATCCAGGGTCCAGACATTTACTGTATACTTTCCTCTTCCACTTGACCTCCCAAAATGCACCACCTCACAATTTTCTGGATTAAACTCCATCTGCCATTTCTCAGCCCAACTTTTCAACTGATCTATATCCTGCTGCATCCTCTTATATCCTTCCTTACTATCTACAATTCCACCAATTTCCACATTGTCTGCAAATTAATAATCAGACCACTGACATTTTCATCCAAACCATTTATGTATACAATACAATCAATAGGATTCCCACCATGGATCCTCGTGGAACACCACTGATCACAGACCCCCAGTCAGAAAAACACCCCTTCACATCTACCCTCTGTCTTCTATGACCAAACCAATTTTGTATGCACCTTGCCTACTCACCATCCATTCCATGCACCTTGATTTTCTGGAACAGCCTATCACGAGGGATCTTGTCAAGTGCTGTAAAGTCCATGTAGACAACACCCACTGCTTTAACCTCGTCAATCATCTGCATCACTTTCTCAAAGGTGTGTGACAAGTCTTCCCTTGTACAAAGCCATGCTGACTATCTCTAATCTGATTCATAACCTATCCCTTCTCCAAATGCAAGTAAATACTGTCCCTAAATCTCTTCTCCAATAATTTCCCTACCACTGATGTAAGGCTCACCAGATAATGTCCTGGGTTATCTCTGCTGCCCTCCTCTTCTTGAACAAAGGAAAAACATTGGCTATTCTCCAAACTTCTGGGCCTTCACCTGTGGCTTAAGAGGATACAAAGGTTTCTGTCAAGGCCCCAACAACCTCTTCCTTGGCCTCTTTCAGTATCCTGAGAGAGATTCCGCCACACTCTGGGGACTTACCTACAGAATATTTTATTCAAGACAACTAACACTTCCTCTTTATTAATATTGGCATGCCTTAGAATATCAACAAATCCCTCTCACCTTACCATCATCCATGTCAAAAAGTGTGGTGCTAGCAAAGCACAGCCGGTCAGGCAGCATCATAGGAGCAGGAGAATTGATGTTTCGAGCATAAGCCCTTCATCAGGAATGTTGGGGTCTCAAGAGGGCTGAGAAATAAATGGGAGGGTGATGGGACTGGGGGGAAGTAGTTGGGAATGCAATAGCTAGATGATGGCACAGGTGGAGGTGATAGGTAGGATTGGAGGGTGGAGCAGATAGGTGGAAAGGAAGATGGACAGGTAGGACAGTTCGAGAGGGCAGTGCCAAGTTGGAGGGTTGGATCTGGGATAAAGTGGGGGCAGGGGAATGAGGAAACTGGTGAAAGCGACATTGATCCAGTGTGGTTGGAGGGTCCCAAGGTGGAAGATGAGACGTTCTTCCTTCAGGCATTGAATGGCTAGAGTTTGGCAGTGGATGAGGCCCAGGCCAGTACTTGCATGTACTTGGCAGAGCCAGAGGGGAGTTGAAGTGTTCGGCTACAGGGCTTCTCGAATTCTCCAGTGTCCCCATCAACTTAAGAGACTGAGCAGGGGATGGCCAGGCAAAAATGACGAGTAGAACCCATGTGACACTTTAAAGCCGCTCCTCTTCACTTTCAAGCACTCTGACAGAGGACTGAGACATCCATTGCTTCTCTCTGAACCACTCTCTGAGCCAATCCTCCTGGGCGTGTCCAGCACTTCCTGCTTTTATTTCAGATTTCCAGTATCTGCTAAATTAGATTGCATTTGTAACACCGTCATCTCATGAAACTAGGATGCCACTCAAAGCTTCAAATCCCAGTAAGGAAAGGAGAGGGCTATGTACTGAATGGGAAATGCAAACTTTTAGAACAGTGTCCCTGGAACATCATATTGTCAGATATAATTTGGACATAATTACAAATTTAAAACTAGTTTTGCAGTGAATTTAGTGACTGTGAGAGTTAAAATTACAACCTTAAGTTAATTGAAATAAATTCAACTGCTATTATTGTTCAATCGAGGCTTATTTTAAGCCTCGATTGAACAATAATAGCAGTTGAATATACATTGGGAAGATACATTGGGTGAGTGATGGTTCAAGAAGTCCACTCCAGACAATTGTTGCAATCAGTAAGAAGCCTAATAAGCATATGGTTGACAAGTTGTCAGTTCTAATCAACCCCCATTGATAACTTGTGACATAGAAAGGTGGAAAATTGGGTTGTGATACAGTGATAGAGGCAGGCCTGTGTGATAGCTAAAAAAAAAATCATCCCCACAAAATTAGACATGGAACAATGGCAGCGAAATTACTGATGGGTTCTCTCCCTGTGAAATTAGTAGGTTTTGCACTTATTTTATGCAAAATAATTGCACTTTATGTGATAGAAATGGCAAATGAAATTAAATCAGAAGCACAACTTAACAGCTGTAAATTACATTGAGTGTAAAAAAATCATTTTGTAAAACTATGACTGGCTTATGTATCCTAAATTTTTACAGCTTTGTTTGTCTTTATTATGAATCCTTTCTTGTCATGTTATCTCAAAGAATGGGTACACAGTGCCCTAAAACATTCAGCCTTACATTACACTTCATTTAATAGGTATTAACAAAACAGGCCTACCATTGTAATGTTTAACTTCAGACAATACACTTTGATAAATCCATTGGCTGCTGGATAGATGCAAAACATATTGAAGAAATCAAGATCATAAAATAAACCTGTTACATACATCAGAACATTGTTCATAAAGCTCACAATGATCTATGCAAGAGAAAATTTGACCTCTCCAACTTTTATTGAACAGAATCTGTTAATCAGGGTGTCACAACTCGTCAGTGATCTGACACACTAAGACAGTGTGACATTAAGGAACAATGATAACTGTATCAGTCATTTTTTTTCACTGATGATGATAATCTTCAAATCTGACAGTTGAGGTATTTATTGCAGATCAACATAAGAGGTACTCACAAGCCTAAAGCTCTTCTACCTGGAAAGAAAGTTCCCACTTTTACTGGGAATTGACAGCACTGATAGTATAGTGTCATCACTGTTGTGATTAATAAAATTGTGATTATCTTGCCTGACAAAATCATACACTGTCAACGTTAATTGTTAATTTTGTCAATGATGTCTTTACCCACACCTTCTTCTGTCTGAGGCAATTTAACAGCACAGTCAATATTTGTGAATTATAATCCAATGTGCACTATCATTACAGTAAGACCAATAAATCGGTTTCACACTATCATTCAGACTCAATGGACATTAACTTCTATATCATTAAAATGTTTACTGCAGACCCTTTAGATTTCATGAAGATTCTCTTAATCCTGTCTCACATTTTATGTGAATCCACGGACAAATGATGCAAAGTGCGTTCACTGCACAAACCAAGTTTGCACAAACAAGCGTGAATACTGATTGGCTCTTGCATTTCTTCCAAAACCTGGTCTCCATTAGCAAGATAATGTAGCATCTCAAATATGGTCATGGAAGCAAGATAACTGGCACTGACAATTGAAAGCCGCCACACGATTTATGGCCACTTAAGGGCCTCCTCATTCAACTGCCATTGGGATTTGAAAATGTGTGTGCAAAGAGTATAGCAGAAGGAGAAGAGTCATAAGAAGCTAAAGATGTAAAAGGACTGGGAGTCAGTAATTAAAGTACAATTAATTAAACCACAATTTTCAGAGGAGAACATTTATAAAGGCTGCAGCCAGAGAACTTTATTTAAAAATGAGTGCAGAAGAAAGAATGTTGTGCTGTGAACTGTTTAAGGGAAGGAAATGTCCATCTTTTGAATCTGCATGTGTGTCTTGATCCTCAATTTCCTTAAGAGGGCAGAAATGATTATGTTAGTTTGGGGAGAACAATTGGTCCAAAAACAAATATTTTTTGGCAAACAGGATTTCTCATCACACAAAAAGAAGAAAGGAATCTTTTGAAATGACCTAAAATGACATTAAATCAATATTTTATATGTTTGAAAACAATTGGATGTTAGTAAGCTAAAAGAAGCTCAACCAAATTTAGCCAGAACAAAAGAGTAGTGAATAATGTGCTACCATTCACTAACATTGTGAGGAAGGATGGTCAGACCAAATTTCCAGTGAATTGGCTGAGAGTACATACTTTGTGCACCAACTGCATTTCATGATGATAGAAGACTTATTAGTGTATGATAGCTATACTAGCTGCTCCTCAGGAAAATTTATTGAAAAGGATACACTCGGATCACCTGATTATCTCTACACATAGAGCCGGGGCTCAGAGTGACAATATGTGCCTTCAACAGTGATTTCTTCTGTCCTGGTTCTCTTGAAGAGAGATGTTGTAAACCTGGTACCGAGATATCTGTTCCTTGGAAAGCAGAGTAAATAGCTTTGTGTTTTTTAAAAAATTAGACAAAAGAACCATGAGTGGGTGGAGTCAGGCTCACACAGACCTCAGGTTTGAGTTTTTACTTTCAGTTGTTGAAGTTGGGGTTTTTGGTGTTGAAGCTGCTAGATACAGCTCTCTCTCTGCTGCTGGATTCCTTCTTTCAGTTTTTCCTTTTTCCTAGATTGGAGGAGATAGAAGTGATGGAAATCTGTTTTATTGAATTTGCCTTTGCCAAGGGTGTGAGTGTATGGGATACTGTTGTATTGGAACAGTTAATGAGTAGAAGTTAATTAATATATTATTTTGTTAAGTCTTTTAAAAGAGTTAAAGTAATGCCAATTTTGTTTATTTGTATTTTAAATGTGGTGCAAGAATAAAGTATGTTTTGCTTAAAGCCAATTAGTGTGACCAATCAAATCCCACCTGTAACACAGTGCCTTACACTTGCCTTTTAATAAGATAAAAGTTAGGGTCTAGGCTATCTCCTTGATATATTTTAATAGAGTTTGGTCTGGTCCATAACGTGTAGTACCCAGAGATCTCAGAAGTGATTGATAATCTTATAACTCTTTCCTCATAAATTTTGGCACAAGAGTTTTCACTGTACTTCAGTACACGTGACAATAAATCAATCAAAGCAAATCAAGTCAAATAACTCATTGTGAAATCTATAATGAAAATGATTATTTGGTCTGAAAAACACTCCTGTCATAATCAAAGGCAGGTTAGAAAAAATATGTTTGATTTGATTTGATTTATTTTGATTTGATTTATTATTGTCACATGTACCTAGGTACAATGAAGAGTTTTGTTGTATGTGCAGTACAAGTAAATCATGACATAACAAAGATCATTAGGTGATTGAACAGCACAAGGAATACCAAGTTACAGCTGCAAAGAAGATGCACAGACAGCAAGATCAACATTGGATTTGAAATTTGAGAGGTCTAATCTGGCCATTCAGATGTGAGGATTTGCTAGTGACAGTTTCGGTAATTTGTAAAAATAGGATCATTGTGACCACAAAAATCAAAAATAAAAATCCTGGGCTTGGAATCGTTAAAATAACTCATTGTCACCAAGCCTCTCTCGTCTATATGGTGTGTGGGGTCTTTCTAGTTGTCAGTGAAAGTTTGCCAGAAGGAGTGGAGACTGAAAACAGGAATGAACTGTACAATCCTCTTGAGCACAAACAGGGATCCCCTGGCCTGAAGATGTTCACACCAGAGAACAGTCTGGGGAGCAAAGTGATAAAATAAAACAGTCAATGACATCAACAATGATATTACTGAGCATGCGGCAATCTTCTAGTTACATGACTAAGTGTGTGAACAAGTCTAATTCAATCACAGTACAACATATTGAGAGGGATGAGATCTATCTAACTCCATGTGAGTTAGATAAACATCCACGGATTTAGGACATAGTCAAGAAGTAATTACCAGGTTTAAACATGCAGGATACCACAAAACATTGGGAAACTGTTCCAATCTGAAAGGTATTAGCTTGTTCCAGAAGTCCAAAATTCTGTAAGAAAAAAATCTTTGTTTCAAAAGAGCAGCTTCTTCCATAATTGAAATTCCCTGAGGTAATATTATGGGTGGCATGGTGGCTTAGTGGTTAGCACTACTGCCTGACAGTGTCAGGGACCTAGGTTTGATTCCAGCCATGGCTGACTGTCTGTGTGCAGTTTGCACATCCTCCCTGAGTCTGCATGGGTTTCCTCTGAGTGCTCTGGTTTCCTATCACAATTCAAAGATGAACAGTTTTGGACATGGTAAATTGCCCATAGTGTCCAGAGATGTACAGGCTAGGTGAGTGAGTCACGGGAAATGCAGGTTTAAAGGTGGAGGTGTGGGTCTGGGTGGGATGCTCTTCAGAGGGGCAGTGTGGACTTGATGGCCTCAATGGCTTTCACATTGTCAGGATTCTATGGGGCAAATACCTTTGTTAACAGGGGAGAATTCAGCTGTGATAGGGATTCAGAACAATTACAGATCCTCCACATCAGGTGATGGGCCAGTTCTACTAGGATCAATTTCTTCAATAAATTTAAAATTTGAAGTTTATTTGAAAACTTATTCTTTAACAAGTGACAAAACGGGTTGTCAACCAAGTTACTAAACAGAATTAATCTATACCTCCCTTAATCATAACACACACAGATAGATTCTCACTCGAGTATGGACAAATCCCAAGCTGACAGTGAAGACAAAAATGTCAGCCTACAACTCCTGTGTCATAAGGGCATTGCTGTACGGCAGTGAAACGAGGACTACATATGCCAGACAGGGGAGAAGACTGAACTCCTTCCACTTGAGGAGTATTCTGGGCATATCCTGGCAAGACAGGGTGTCCAACACAGCGGTCCTATCTCACGCTGGCCTTCCCAGCATATATACTCTGCTTAGGCAACAGAGACTGCACTGCATACCCACTGCACGGAGGATGGACGCATCCCAAAGGATATCCTCTATGGAGAGCTTGCATCCAGGAAGAGACCCAGTGGGCATCCCCAGCTGCACTATAAGGACGTCTGCATGAGGAACATGAAGGCACTTCATATCGTTATGGAGTCCTGGGAAAGCCTTGCAGCTGGCCGCACGAGATGGAGAAGCACCCTGAACCAACACCTCAAAACAGGGGGAAAGAAGCTGATGAGCGCTGCAGCAGACAAACGGACACGCGGGAAGGAGTGCAGCAGCTCAAGCAGATCAACGACCACATACAAATATGACCTCTGTGACCAGGACTGTCCCTCCAGTACTGGTCTCTTCAGTCACAAATGACATTGCTTCAGGGAAGCAGAAAGCCAGAACAACAAGGAAGCAACCAGTGGTCAGCCATTACCGAAGGGGCCTCACACACTCACACATGCACACAGACACACACGCACTGTCACATATACACATACACGCTGACACATACATACACACACATGCTCATTCATAAACAGACAGGACAAACTACAGCTCTGCAAAAAATAAATCAAGAGTCTAATCTAAAAGGGTAAATTAAGTTGACATCTCACCCTTGCTTAGCTTTCCTGTCACTAAGGACAATTTTCTGTCAGACACAAATCACTGGAGGACCATCAGCTTGGGAAGAGGCTCAAGTTAAACATAAGACTTTGGATTGAATTAAAAGTTCAGATTCCAGGTTCATAACATCAGAGACACTGAGCTCTGGCATCAAAATCATGCAGTTCAGAAAAGGCCAATGTCCCATCAAGCCTGCACCACCAAAAATATCCTACTCATGACACTAGTCCTACTTTCCCACACCTAAACCCTTAACCTTGAATGCTGTGACACTTCAAGTGCTCATCCAAGTACATTTTAAAGGTTTTCCACTTTAATTATCCTCACACGTAATGCATTCTAGACCTCCATCACCCTTGGGGTGACTTTTTTTTCCCCTTAAATGCCCCCAATTCTCTTACTTTTCATTTTAAATTTATGCCCCCCTCATTACTGACCTTTTGATTTCAATGAAGGGACTGTCTCTGAATCCCTGAAGTAAAAAACCTCACCTCAATACTTGTTCACCTAATTTTCTTTTGAGGGTTATCTTTTAATTACAGAGAGACAAAAAGTTGCTTTCACTTCTGTCAGCTTCCTTGCAACTGTAAACAACTCCCAAGTCTTTGGCAAAACAGAAAATAAATGCTTGGAAGGCTGGTGCCAGCTAATGGCAACGTGGATCCTTAGATTTCTCTTCAAGCATGTTTGACAAGTCATTAAGTCCTTAAAACAATCTACCCCATTTTTGAAACCTTTGTGTTGTTTCCCTTTTCCAAAACTGTTTTCTTTACCAGTAAACACCCACAGATCTCCTTAAACCTTCCAAGAAATCACATAATGAAGTCTCTTTGAACTAGAAATTACCAAATTGTTTCATAATCCAGTTTTGCAAGACCATTTCCACATCCTACAGCAAACTATCCTGTTCACATGCAGAATGTGTGACAAAATTATTTCACTGCAATCAGACAATGTCCTTGCAATGCAAGCCAAGTTTTAGAAGGTGTTTCTTAGTAGGAGTGAACTGGTCATACAATAGCTTTGACCAACCTTTACAAGGGATTATTTTTCCTTATTCAGGCCATAGCAATGTCTTACAAACAATAGCAGAAGCCCCTCCATATTTGCACGGTGTGGGATCTTGGAGAAATGCCAGCCTTAAACTTAAACGGTGGCACAGTGGTTAGCACTGCTGCCTCACAGCGCCAAAGACCCGGGTTCAATTCTCACCTCGGGCAACTGTCTGCGTGGAGTTTGCACATTCTCCCTGTGTCTGCATGGGTTTCCTCCGGGTGCTCCAGTTTCTTCCCACAGTCCAAAGATGCGCAGGTTCGGTGAATTGGCCATGCTAAATTGCCCGTAGTGTTAGGTGAAGGGGTACATGTAACGGAATGGGTCTGGGTGGGTTGGTCTTCAGAGGGTCAATGTGGACTTGTTGGGCCGAAGGGCCTGTTTCCACACTGTAAGTAATCTAATCTAAACATCACAAGAGCCATCACAGCACATGTGCAAAATGGTCATGATGGTGTTCAGCTGCTCCAGGATTGCTGGCCTTTGTTGTTCCCCCGTAGGCAAACATCTTGAAACTGAAAGTCAATGGGAAAATGCACTGAGAAAAATAGGGCTGGTTATCACATTGCAAGCAGCATTATAACACCAGCAGGTAACACAAGAAGACTGGTAATAATCAATTGTAATTCTGAGAAAAGTCTTGCCCACAAGAGTTTCGCAAATCAAAGTTAAAAACTAAAGAAAGGCTAAGGACTTTGGGTAGTCACAGTGCCTCAGTGATTAGCACTGTTGTCTCACAATGCCAGAGACCTGGGTTTGATTCCACCATCAGTGTGTGTGGAGTTTACATATTCTCCCTGTGCAAGTGGATTTCCTCAGGGTGCTCCAGTTTCCTCTCACAGTCCAAAGCTGTACAGGTTAGGTGGATTGGCCATGCTAAATTGCCCGTAGTTTCCAGGGATGTGCAGGCTATGTAGATTAGGGTTACAAGGATTGGGTAAGGTGGATGGGTCAGGGTGGGGTGTTCTTCAGAGTGTTGGTGTGGTCTTGATTGGCTGAATGGCCTGCTACCAACTATGGGGTTTCAATGCAATCAAGTGGAGCTGAGAGCAAAAAAGGAAAGCTTCCTATCAGAAGGATGTTGTGAAACTTGAAAGGGCTTAGAAAAGATTTACAAGGATATTGCCAGGGTTGGAAGATTTGAGCTATTGGGAGAGGTTGAATAGGCTGGGGTTGTTTTCCCTGGAACGTCAGAGGCTGTGGGGTGACCTTATAGAGGTTTATAAAATCATGAGGGGCATGGATAGGATAAATAGAACTAGAGGGCATAGTTTTAGGTTGAGAGGTGAAAGAATATAAAAGAGACCTACAGGGCAACCTTTTCACGCAGAGGGTAGCGTGTGTATGGAACGAGCTGCCAGAGGAAGTGGTGGAGGCTGGTACAATTGCAACATTTAAAAGACATTTGGATTGGTATATGAATAGGAAGAGTTTGGAGGGATATGGGCCAGGTGCTGAGAGGTGGGACTAGATTGGGTTGGGATATCTGGTCGGCATGGACAATTGATCTTTTTCTGTGCTGTACAGCTCTATGACTCTATGACTCTATATAGCGTTTGATATTTGTTTTACCATCCATAAGAAAAGTGTTTTTTCTAATCTTCCCATTAAAATACTCTGATTTCAATAATTAACAAGCGAGAGAACAAAAGGTGATAATTCAATTCAAAATATGTGAACTTTTAATTGAAAGAATGATTCATTCTCCTTACAATTCCATTCGTAACCAGGAAGAATCTGGGCATCCTTAAACTATATTCATTAATTGCAAGTTATAAACATTCTGTCTACAATGCACATTGAACCTTTGGAAAGAAATACTCAAAGACAAAGTCTATATCAATGACTCAGAGCAGAGTATATGCACCAGCAGGTAACACCAGCACCTGCTTATATTCATAGCAAGGTTAATAAAAGAACATGAGCCATTAAACTGTACTGGTGGAATTCTTTAGCACAGAGGACTGCAGAAGCTGGGCCATTCCATACATTCAAGGCTGAGATAGACAGAGAACCATCAAGTCATTCACCCCGAAACAGACCCTTCAGTCCAACTAGTGCATGCCCAACATAACCCCAAACTGAACTAGTCCTACCTGCCTGCTCCCGGCCCATACCGTTCCAAACATTCCCTGTTCATGTGTTATAGGGCAAAGCAGGAAAGGAGTTAAAGATTATCAGATCAGGAGTTATCTCATTGAATGATGGAGCAGATTCAGTGGGCTGAATGGCCTATTTTGGCTACTTTGTCTGATAGTCTTATAGCTGACATTGAACTTCAATACAAAAATGGCCAAAAGCCGACGTTTCTTCATTCAGAACAGAAAATGTGCACAATCAACTGTCATGCAGCCATCGCTGTGGAAGAAAATAGCCTTCAAAAATAGAAACAAGCTAAATGCATATATCTTGTGCTGGATCAATGGCCAGATGGAACCCATTATACGATTTTAATGCACCTTTCAGTTTCTGCTGCCCTTGTGATAAATAATCTACAGCTGCGTGTAATCTTCAGTTCTGGCAAGTTGCAATACATTGGGGTCAATATTGTACTGAAGAGTTGGGCAATGTGGTATCTCCCAACTCATGAGAACTCACTATTACATAACTGCTCTGATTGTACCTCAGTAGGAATCTCTTGCACAGTGTAGCCTTGTGTGCTATGTTGGACTGGTAAGCTAGGTTCAGGACAAAGTCTAAATTCCTTTTTACATATTACTGGGAGAAAGTAGGGACTACAAATGCTGGAGATCAGTGTCAAAGAGTGTCATGCTGGAAAAGCACAGCAGGTCAGGCAGCATCTGAAGAGCAGGAGAATCAACATTTCAGCCATAAGTCCTTCATCAGGAATCAGGCTTGTGGACCAAGGGAGCTGAGAGATAAATGGGAAGGAGATGGGGCTGGGAGCAAGGTAGCTGGGAAAGCGATGGATAGATGAAGGTAGGGGTGAAAGTGATAGGTCAGAGAGTAGGATGGAGCAGATAGGTGAGAAGGAAGATGGGCAGGTAGGACTGTTCAAGAGGGTGGTGCCAATTTGGAAGGTTGGAACTGGGTTGAGGTGGGGGGAGGAAAAATGGGGCAACTGGTGAAATCTACATTGATGCCATGTGGTTGGAGGATCCCAAGTAGGAAAATGAGGCATTCTTCCTCCTGGCGTTGGATGGTTAGGGTTTGGCGATGGACCTGCATGTCCTTGGCGGAGTGGGAAGGGGAGTTAAAGTGTTCATGCGATGCACCCAATGTGGTCTCCTTACATTGGGTAGACAGGACACCAACATACGGATCGTTTCAGAGAACATCTCCGGGACACACGCATTGACCAACCCCACCCCCCTGTGGCTGAACACTTCAACTCCCTCTCTTACTCCATCAAGGACATGCAGGTCCTAGGCTTCCACCATCGCCTGACACCTGGAGGAAGAACGCCCCATCTTCTGCCTTGGGGCCCTCCAACCACACGGGATCAATGTGGACTTCACCAATTTCTTCATTTCCCCTCCCACTTCCTTATCCCAGTCCCAAGCTTTCAACTTGGCACTGCCCTCTTGAATAGTCCTATCTGTCCATCTTCTTCCCCACCTATCTGCTCCACCCTCCTCTCCAACTTCACTGGCTGCACCAATGGGTTTCTCCCTGCATAATTGCAAGGAACTAAAGCCAGATTTCTAGATCTCTTGGGGTCATAGACGTCTTGCTTCCACTCTAGTTCAATGAGGTAGATAAATCCAGCACATGATTTGCACACTGCCATTTGCAGCATATTTTAGATTAGATTACTTACAGTGTGGAAACAGGCCCTTCGGCCCAACAAGTCCACACCAGCCCACCGAAGCGCAACCCACCCATACCCCTACATTGACCCCTTACCTAACACTACGGGCAATTTAGCATGGCCAAATCACCTGACCTGCACATCTTTGGACTGTGGGAGGAAACCGGAGCACCCGGAGGAAACCACGCAGACACGGGGAGAACGTGCAAACTCCACACAGTCAGTCGCCTGAGGTGGGAATAGAACCCGGGTCTCTGGCGCTGTGAGACAGCAGTGCTAACCACTGTGCCACCGTGCCGCCCATGGTGTTGCGCTTGAAGGATCAGGTGAATGAGATTTCTTGGTGGTTTAGATTTCAGTTTAGGTATTGATATTGTCACATGTGTTCAAATACAGAAGTACAGTGAAAAGTATATAATATTGCCACACAGCACCATCTTAGGTATGAAGGTACCCAGATACAGAAAAAAACCTATGTACATGCTCCATCCACCATCTCATCTTCACTTATGCATAAAGTTCCTTGACATTTCTGTTACCTTTCTACATAAAGGTTCATGATTTTGGCCAGGAGTTCCCATGTGTCAGAAAGCATGTCTGATCTCTTCAGGAATGCTTTGAGAACCTTTCTAAATCATTTGACTGTCTTCTTCTGCTGTTACTGAGTTATGTATACAACATTGACATGAATGACAGGTTCAGCAAAGTAGGTTTGAACTTTTAAAAATTCTTTCACAGTATGCGGTCATCAATGATTGGGTCAGTATTAGTACCCCATCCTTAATTGCCCTTCAAAAAAGCCGGTGAGTCAGTTGGGTTGAACCACTGCAGGTACAATCACAGTCCTGTTGGTGAGGGGTTCCAGAATTTTGACCCTCGGATAGTGAAGAAACAGTGATATATTTCTGAGTCAGCACAGTCTGTGACTTGCCTGGGAACTTGCAGGTGCTGGTATTGCCATGTATCTGCAGCCCTTGTCCACCAAGTGATAGACTTTGCAGGTTTGGAGGATTCTGTTGAAGGGTGCTTGGTGAATTGCTGCAATGCATCTTGTAAATAGTGCATGGCTCTGTGACTATGCAGCTGTGGTGAAGGGAATGAATGCAGAAAGTGGTGATTGGGGTGACAATCAAGTCAGCTGTTTGTCCCAGATGGTGTTGAACTTATTTTGTTAAAGCTGTACTTATCCAGGCAAGTGCTTAAAAGTTTCATTTTTATGAATTATGATGTTTTGAATGTATCAAGCACTATTTTTATTCTTACTTATTCAAATTCATCAGTGATGTGGATACTTCTTCATCGGCTATCCAAAGCATAAGCATGAATCAATGAACTGGAACATTTGCCATAAGATTGCACTGCACTATAACAGAAACGAAAACAGACATGGACAGTGCATAGCTATATTCTTCTCAATGAATCAGCTGCAAAAGTATTAAGAGAGTGGAGTCCATTGAATTATCAAATTACCACAGTAAAATTCATCAGGAGCCATTGGAAAATTTCCATTAGCGGAATGTTATGCTCCACAAAGTAATAGTTTCGAGCTGGAGAAACAAGTTTTTTTATGACAAGCTAACTGATGATTTATATGTCGCAACAAATAAAGTCAGGATAGACTTCTGGTCACTGGAGAACTGAATTAAAAATCTGGGACAGAAAACATGACATTTGAAGAAGGAACTGATGCATAGAACATTGGTAAGGTAAGTGAAAATTGAGTTTTCTTTCCTGCTGGAAATTGATAATTGCTGAACTTATTTTGCACATAAGAATATCCAGATTATCATGCCCAGGTTTCCAGAAAGTGTAACCAGAAATTGGATTGAGCATCAGAGCTAAATGGTGGAAATCTCTGTAAGACGTCCAATCATATAAACGAAACAACATTAGAAGTGACAACTGACTCGTAATAGCTAAAGCCAATATAATGAATAGAAACAAATTCAAGTGCTCCTGACTGCCATATGATGTCAACGGATTGAAAGATCCACTTATAGGTGAACAGTTCCTGCTACAGCTCTAGGAAAACAGAGGCTGAGCAGTGGAATCAATTTAGATATTTAATAGCTACCATGGGGAACTCAAGACCTAGGAATAAACCAATAAGAATGGAAACGTATCCAAGAACAGGAAAATCAAAAGCTGAGGTTAGTAAAGTGACCCTTTATGGATCTCTAAATGATGTTGAAGGGAATAACAGCTAAAAAAAAATCATACAAAAGTGTGAAAGAAAAGGAGCGCGGAAAGCAGCTGCTTGGAATTCTATCAAGTCTATAAAAGTTAATGAAACAACTTACTGAACAATCAGTGTCCAAAACTCAGTGTCTGTGAAAAGTAAGCATCACATAGTTCTCTCTGCAGAAGGTAAAACAATTCCAAGAAGTGCTTAAGCATCCTGATCCAAGGTCAGCACCTCATTTAAGATCGAGAGGCAGGGTTAGAACTACAGCGGAGTGGGTTTCAACTCAGAGAAAAAGAAATCACAGGCTCATGGAAGGCCAAATGGATGTACTTAATCCTTATAGAAATTAGAACTCATTGATTAATCTTAAATCGAATTGTTTAATGACGAGCTTCAAACAACGCTAGGATGAATAATTAAAGTTTTACAATTTATGGCAAAAATACACAGAGCCACCTCTTACTTTATGGAGAGAAATGGTACAGAAAGATAAAGATGATTTTGCTGGATTAGAACCATTAAAAGACATGGCCTTTGTTTTAATGTATATGATCTGAATAGCAGTTTTCACCAAGTCCAAAGTTTGTCTGTCCCTAATTGCTGATGAAGGGCTTATGCCCAAAACGTCAATTCTCCTTCTCCTCAGATGCTGCCTGACCTGCTGTGCTTTCTCAGCACCACACTTTTCAACCCACCCCTAATTCCCCTTTACAGGGTAGTGGTGAACTGCCTTCCTGACCTGCTGAAGGTGATGTGGTAAATGTATACCCACAGTGTTGTTACGAAACTCATTTCAGGTTTTGGACCCAGCAACAGTTAAGGAAAAGTAATATAGTTCCAAGGTGGGACAACGTATGCTTAGAGGAGGGTTTGTAAGTGTAACATTCCCATTGCTTGCTGTCCTTGTTCCACTGGATAGTGGAGGAGAGGTGATGGTCTATGGTATTAACGCTAAATTATTAATGCAGAGACCCAAGTCATGTGCTGGGAGTTTGGGTTCAAATCTGGGCTTAAGGGTCTAATGTTGACCGTGAAACTGTTGTTGATTGCTGGAAAAATCTATCTGGTTCACTAATGTCCTTTAGAGAAGAAAATCTATCATCCTTACCCAGTCTGGCCTCCATGTGACTCCAGACCACAACAATGTGATTGAATCTCAACTCCCCTCTGGACATTAAGGCACAGACTTTGGCCTGGCCAGTGATATCTACATCCCGTGAATGAATTCAAAACAAAGTTTGAAAGATTCTGCTAAAATAGGCTTTGCATCTTGTTATAGCTCATAATTGTATAAAGTAAACAAGGGCATCACTGTGTGCTGGTGGTAGCCAAGTAAGTGGCGAAGTACTTGGATGAGTTGCCAACCAGGGTGGAGCTTTGTCCTGAATGATGTTAATGTTCCTGAGTATTGTTGGAGTTACAAGGAAGTGGAGAGCATTTCCTGTACACTCCCAACTTCTACAGTGTGGAGTCAAAAAGTGAGATATCTGTGGACTTAACTGAATTGAGGTTTACCAGTAATTGGCTATATATCAGTTTCAAGAAGGTTTTCTCTCTTTGAGTTTCAATGAGTTATCAAACTCCATTCTCCATGTCTCACCTCATTAGCTACACACCATGACTACTGTTATGAGCCAGACCAAAGCCTCTCAAAATATATCAAGAAAATAGCCTAGACACTAAGTTTTTCTTATTTAATGGTAAGTGCAAGGTGTTACCCTCCAGATGTATCACGATTGGTCAAACTACTTTAACTACTTTAAGTATAACACTTTACTTTTACACCACAGTTAAAATACAGACAAAATAAAAAGAAAAGAACTGACCTAATTATAACTCTATTAAAATGCTTAACAAGATTATATATTAACCACTACTAGTTAACTGTTCCAATATAGTTGCATCACACAAAACATCCTGTGGCAAAGACAAATTTAGTAAATAGATTGTCTCACATGCAATTCTAGCAGCAGGAAGAGAATCCCCAGATTTTAGAGAGAGGAATAAAAGCTTCCAACATCCAGCTTCAAAACCCCAGAAACAGTAAAAAACTAAAATTAAAAATTCTGGTTCTGTGGGAGCTTGACGCCACCCATTCAAGCTGCTTCTATTATTCCAAATTTTTTTAAAAATGCTCTCACAAGCTGTTTACTTACTGACTTTGAGCAGTTTGCTTGGTATCGCTGTCTCAACCTTTCTTCACAAAGAAAATAGGACAAAATACACCTCCTAAAGCCATAGTATCAACAGGCGATTTGTCACCCTGCTTATGCTACTGTGTACATTGGCAAAGGTACTCACCAACCACACGACCACCTGAATTTCTATCGCAGGAGCAACTTTTAAAGCCAGACATACAGCAATGCAAGCACTGCCTGCCAAGGCAGTGCACAGAGTGTGGGTTATGTGATGGAGCCACGACTTTATTCCAATGAGTTTGGAATATAGAAATACGGAGGTCTTGCTAAAACTATGCATGCATTAGTAAGACCACACCTGGAGTACAGTGAACAATTCTGGGCCCCTTATCTAAGTAAAGATATCCTGGCATTTGAGGCAGTCCACACAAAGTTCACAATGTTGATGCCACATGTGAGGGACTAAGTTATGAGGAGAGGTTGAGTGTGTTCGGTCTATACCCATTGGAGTTTAGAAGAATGAAAAGTGACCTTATTGAAACACACAAAATTCCTTGGGGACTTGACAGAGTAGATGTGGAAGGGATGTTTCCCCTTGTGGGAGAGTGTCAGTACAGTGGCCAATATCTCAGAGTAAGGGATAACCTATTTAAGACAGGGATGAGGAGGAATTTCTTCTCTCAGATGAAGCGCTTTTGCCCGAAACGTCGACTTCGAAGCTTTTCGGATGCTGCCTGAATTGCTGTGCTCTTCCAGCACCACTGATCCAGAATCTGGTTTCCAGCATCTGCAGTCATTGTTTTTACCTCGATTATTAGGTGAGCCTATTCTAATTGAACATTGGAGCAGACTCAATTCTGCTCAATAATCCATGTGCTAGGAGTAGAACCACAACATCTTTAGGGAGAGGATTCCAGGATTTTGACATAGCAAGAATGAAGGAACTATAATTGTTTTCTAAGTCAAGATAGTGAGTTGCTTGCAGGAGATCTTATAGGTGTTGGTGTTCTCATGTTTCTGTTGTCCTTGTCCTTCTAGATGGACATGACAATGAGTTTGGAAGGTGCTATCTGAGGATCTTTGGTGAATTTCTGCAGTGTATCTTGTAAATAGTACACACTGCTGCTACTGAGCGCTGGTGGTGGAGGGAGTGGATGCTTATGAATGCGCTTGCAATCAAAGTGGGCAGGTTTGTCCTGAATGGTGTCAAGCTTCCTGAGTGTTGTTGGAGCTGCACTTATCCAGATAAGTGTGGAATGGTTTATCCCATTTTCCAGGAGTGAGATGAGGAGAAACTTCTTCACTCAGAGAGTTGTTAGGGTTTGGAACACACTGCCTGGCAGAGTGGTGGAGGCAGATTCCAAAGGAGGTTTCAAAAGAGAGCTGAATATGTATTTGGAAGTGATGAAGTTAGAAGGCTATGGAGATAAGGCTGGAGACTAGGGATGAGCTCAGTAGCTCTTTTGGGAGCCGGTACAGATGTGATGGGCTGAATGGTCTCCTTCTGTGCTGCAAAATTCTGAGATTCTCTGATTTCTGCCTTGCGCCTTGTATTTGGTAGACAGACTTTGGTGAGTCTGGAGGTGATTTATTGCATTTTTCCCAGTTTCTGACCAGCTCCGAAGCCATATTATTTATATAGTGAGTCCAATTCAGCTTCTGGTCAATGACAGCTCCCAGGATGTTGGTCGTGGGGGATTCAGTGATGGGAGCACCAATAAGTATACAGTCTACACCTGCTAAAATGCAAGCTTTCATCAACTCTATCAGTATTTATTCTGGAAATTCTCTGGAGTACTTCACCTGAAGAGTGAGAGTGCTGTGCTCCTCTACTTTATTGGATACCTACCAGCCTATAAATTGTAAAAATGCCTGGAGAAAGGTATATGGACATACAAGCACATGATCATTAAAAATAGGAACAGAAGTAGACCATTCAGCCCCTCAAGTGTGCTTCACCATTCAATAAGATCGCAATAGATCTGACTGTAATGCCAAACCCATATTAACATGGATTTTTTTAGGGGAGGCAATAGCCATTGTTAACCCAGAGACTCTGATAATGTTCTGGGGACCAGGGCTTGAATTCCACTATGGCAGAATTAAAAGTGTCATTATGACCATAAATCCATTGCTGATTGTTGGAAAAGCTCATCTGATTCACTAATGTCCTTGAGGGAAGGAAACTACCATCCTTACCTGGTCTGGCCTCTATGTGACTCCAGACCCACAGCAATGTGGTTGAATCTTAGATGCCCTCTGGGCAATCAGGAATGGGCAATAAATGCTGGCCAGGCCAATGATGTCCATATTCTGTGAATGGATAAAGAAAAAAGATTATTCCCTCCTGCCCTGACATCGTTTTATTGACTTGCTTAACAAGAATCTATCTATTTCTGCCTTAAAAAAATTCAAGAACTCTGTCTTCAGCACTTTTTTGGGAAGGAATCATTGGCTTTTAAACAGTAATCTTGTCTTTCTAGATTTTCCTACAAGAAGAAATATTATTTCCACAACTACCACATCATAAGTCCTTCGGAGGTTGTATTTTACATGAGAGTGCTTGATCATGAGAAATTGTTCTCTCTTGAAATTGTACAGCATTCTGCAACATGTGACAGAGGGGTAAATAAACAAGTTGTGCAGATGCAACATTTCTTTTCAAATGCACAGAAGAATACTAAAAACATTGCAAAGTTGGATAAGCAAACACGAACAGTACGGAGAAACTGGAAGGAACATTGCTTGAAGTTTCTTTGCTCAGGCTTCTCCCCAGTCTGGAGAAAGGAGGAGAGGAGGAAATGAGGCCAGGCACTTCAGCACCAACTTAATGCAGGAGACAATGAGACTCACAAGGGTGAGCTGGATTCCTGATTCATTCTGAAATCTGTTCTGGACCAGGCCAGACCCCCTCAACACATTTCAAGAAAGTAGCTCAGAACTTAACTTCCCTAGCGATGCAGCTGGCCCAACCACTTAATTTTAAATGAAACAGAATTTATTTGCAAGATGGCTGAATGCAACACAATGAAAAGAGAACAGAATAGAGAATAATTTAACTAATTAAAAAGCAAATCAACTCTATCCCAACTTAATGATGCTGTTCCAAATAGTTGCAACATCCCCTCTTGGCAAAAAAAGTAAAATTAAACACAGGGTCTCACAGGAGAGAGGAAGAGAGATAGCAGAGCGATTCAACATGGAACACTTTCCATGTAGCTCTTTCTTTGACCATCAGCCTCAAAAAACTGACTGACTGCTTTCTCTGAACAATCGGACTGTTATAACCCAAAGCAAACCAAACCAGAGAAAAGCTGAGCTGGGAGAACTGGCCACCCCCCCCCCCCCCCCCCCCTTTCATTGTACCAGTTTTGTTTTTAAACTTAAAAGTTTCTTCAAGGAGATCAGCCCAGATATTTCGGCAACTCTGCCTCGTTTAACACTTGACAAAAGCCAAGGATAACACAACCTTGTTAAAGGAGCTGCATCATCACAAATGCTACAATCCAGCAACAATGAAGGACCAATCGATACCATCAGTTCACGTGACAAGATGCTTATGGGTCGTCTTCACAGACCAATGCTGCTTTGCTGCTAAAGACATTCTCACAGTGTTGTTTAGTCTTTGTAGAAATTTGTTATGACTAAATGGTTCACTGTGACCTTTTCTGAGGCCAGTAACCTTGTAATTACAGTTATCGAGAGGCTTGTTTGGAGAAGTTTCATTTCTGCAAAGGGTATTGATGAATCAAACAGACATAGAGACTTTTTTCCAGATATTTTTAACTGAAACAACAAATGCTGGACATCACAGCAGGTCAGGCAGCATCCACTGGGAGAGCAAGCTAATGTTTTGTGTTTCAATGTCTCTTCAATATTTAATTAAAGTTTGTAAACTCTTCTGATACAATTTGAACTCAATTTCTGACACATCAGCTTCATGCTGGACTAATTAGAACATTAGCATAACATTATTGTGCCTATAATTACCAAAATGTAAAAAAAAACAATTTTAGATTTCTGTTTATTTAATATAAATTTGGACCATTGCTAAACTTTGTAAACTTTAGAGGAGATTGGTTTTATACTACTCTTCAGGAATTTCTGCATATTGTTTCCTGTATTGATGCAATTAATTACATGACTCCTTAAGTTCTGTTGCCAACAATATTTAAAAATAAACTCTTAAATTTATTGGTGCTCTATAACTAAACTTATATAACTTTTTCCAAATATATCTAATAGTTGGTTGAACAAAACACCATTACAAAATGCTCTAAAACATCTTTACGCCAATAGATTACCTTGTGGAATCTGATCATGTTTATCTTTACAATGAGTCATTGCTGAATCTCTGCTGAGGTCACACTTTCTACTCCATATAAATTATGACACAACTCATTCTTAGATTCAAAGGGTTCCATATTAGTATAAGCATTGTGAAAACAACAATGTATATTTATATGCCAAGAAATAAGCTCTTCTGGCTCTGCCAATCTGTCCTTCCGGTAGCTGATACAGCCAAATCTTCATTTTTTTGGCTAACCTGTGTTGCTTATAGGCACATCTCTGCCTGGACTAACATTAAGCTCTGTACTTACAAAGAGAAACATGCTTCCATCAGCATGTCATGCTTGAAATGATCCCAGTCTATACCCTCATGCTAAATGATACAATAATGATAGCACAATATCATATCTTTTCACAGACATACTAATACACATAGAAACACAGAAATATAGAAGGTAGGAGCATTCGGCCCTTCAAGCCTGCTCTACCATTCGTCACGCTCATGGCTGATTGCCCAACTCAATCACCTAACCTTGCTTTCTCCCCATAACCTGTGATCCCGTTCACCCCAAATGCTATACCTAGCTGCCTCTTGAATACATTCAATGTTTTGGCTTTATAAATTTCCTGTGGTAATGAATTCCACAGGCTCACCCCTCTTTGGGTGAAGAAATGAATCCTCATCTCTTTCCTAAATGGTCTACCCCAAACCTTCAGACTGTGACACCTAGTTCTGACACACCCACCATCGGGAACATCCTCCCTGCATCTACCCTATCTAGTCCTGTTAGAATTTTATAAGTCTCTTTGAGGTTCCAACACCCCCCCCCCATTTGCCTGAACCCCATCGAAAACAATCCTAACCTAGCCAATCTCTCCTCATACGTCAGTCCCGCCATCCCTGGAATCAGCCTGCACTCCCTCGAGAGCAAGAGAATCCTTCCTCAGAAAAGGAGACCAACATTGCACACAATTTCTAGGTGTGGCCTCACCAAGACCCTGTTTAACTCAACTGTGAGATATACGCAACAATTTATAGGAGCATTATGAAGCAAAATTGAACAGACAGAGATATTGAGGCAGATGACTGAGAGCATGGCCAGACTGGTAGGTCTTTAGGAGTGTCTTAAAGAAGGAATAAAATGGAGTGAGCCAGAGAGATTTAGGGAAAGGATTGGACTATTTTGGAGCTTGCCTTCTGAGAATGTATATTGTCTGCCTGCAACATTATACAAGCGATTGGGGCAAAAGTAGTCATAGAAATCATAGAGTCATAGAGATGTACAGCATGGAAACAGACCCTTCAGTCCAACCCGTCCATGCTGAACAGATATCCCAACCCAATCTAGTCCCACCTGCCAGCACCCAGCCCATATCCCTCTAAACCTTTCCTATTCATATACCCATCCAAATGTCTCTTAAATGTTGCAATTGTACCAGCCTTCACCACATCCTCTGGCAGCTTATTCCATACACACACCACCCTCTGTGTGAAAACGTTGCCCCTTAGGTCTCTTTTATATCTTTCCCCTCTCACCCTAAACATATGCATGCTAGTTCTGGACTCCCCCACCCCAGGGAAAAGACTTCGTCTATTTACCCAATCCATGCCCCTCATAATTGTATAACCCTCTATAAGGTCACCCCTCAGCCTCCGACGCTCCAGGGAAAACAGCCCCAGCCTGTTCAGCCTCTCCCTATAGCTCAAATCCTCCAACCCTGGCAACATCTTTGTAAATCTTTTCTGAACCCTTTCAAGTTTCACAACATCTTTCCGATAGGAAGGAGACCAGAATTGCATGCAATATTCCAACAGTAGCCTAACCAATGTCCTGTACAGCCGCAACTTGACCTCCCAACTCCTGTACTCAGTACTCTGACCAATAAAGGAAAGCACATCAAACGCCTTCTTCACTATCCTATCTACCTGCGACTCCACTTTCAAGGAGCTATGAACCTGCACTCTAAGGTCTCTTTGTTCAGCAACACTCCCGAGGACCTTACCATTAAGTGTATAAGTCCTGCTAAGATTTGCCTTCCCAAAATGCAGCACCTCACATTTATCTGAATTAAATTCCATCTGCTACTTCTCAGCCCATTGGCCCACCTGGTCAAGATCCTGTTGAAATCTGTGGTAACCCTCTTCACTGTCTACTACACCTCCAATTTTGGTGTCATCTGCAAACTTACTAACTGTACCTCTTATGCTCACATCCAAATCATTTATATAAATGATGAAAATTAGTGGAGCCAGCACCGATCCTTGTGGCACTCCACTGGTCACAGGCCTCCAGTCTGAAAAACAACCCTCCACCACCACCTTTGAGCCAGTTCTGTATAAATGGCTAGTTCTCCCTGTATTCTGTGAGATCTAAATTTGCTCATCAGTCTCCCATGGGGAACCTGGTCGAAAGCGTTATTGAAGTCCATATCGATCACATCTACAGCTCTGCCCTCATCAATCCTCTTTGTTATTTCTTCAAAAAACTCAATCAAGTTTGTGAGACATGATTTCCCACACATAAATCCATGTTGACTATTCCTAATCAGTCCTTGCCTTTCCCAATCCATGTACATCCTGTCCCTCAGAATTCCCTCCAACAACTTGCCCACCACCGACGTCAGGCTCACTGGTCCATAGTTCCCTGGCTAGTCCTTACCACCCTTTATAATCAGTGGCACCACGTTAGCCAACCTCCAGTCTTCCAGCACCTCACCTGTGACTATCGATGAAACAAATGTCTCAACAAGAGGCCCAGCAATCACTTCCCTAGCTTCCCACAGAGTTCCAGGGTACACCTGATCAGGTTCTGGGAATTTATCCACTTTTATGCATTTTAAGACATCCAGCACTTCCTCCTCTGTAATATGGACATTTTTCAAGATGTCACCATCTATTTCCCCACATTCTACATATTCTATGTCCTTTTCCACCGTAAATATTGATGCAAAATACTTGTTTAGTATCTCCCCCATTTTCTATGGCTCCACACAAAGGCCATCTTACTGATCTTTGAGGAGCCCTATTCTCTCCCTAGTTACCCTTTTGTCCTTAATGCATTTATAAAAACCCTTTGGATTCTCATTAATTCTGTTTGGCAAAGCTATCTCATGTCCCCTTTTTGCCCTCCTGATTTCCCTCTTAAGTATACTCAGACTGCCTTTATACTCTTCTAAGGATTCACTCATTCTATACTTTCCATACCTGACATATGCTTCCTTCTTTTTCTTAACCAAACCCTCAATTTCTTTAGTCATCCAGCATTCCCTATACCAGCCTTCCCTTTCACCCTGACAAGAATATACTTTCTCTGGATTCTCGTTATCTCATTTCTGAAGGCATCCCATTTTCCAGCCTTCCCTTTACCTGTCAACATCTGCCTCCAATCAGTTTTTGAAAGTTCTTGCCTAATACCGTCAAAATTGGCTTTTCTCCAATTTAGAGCTTCAATTTTTCGATCTGGTCTATCCTTTTCCATCACTATTTTAAATCTAATGGAATTATGGTTGCTGGCCCCTAAGTGCTCCCCACTGACACCTCAGTCACCTCCCCTGCCTTATTTCCCTCGAATAGGCCAAGTTTTGCACCTTGTCTAGTAGGTACATACACATACTGAATCAGAACATTTTCTTGTGCACACTTAACAAATTCCTTTCCATCTAAACCCTTCACACTATGGCAGTCCCAGTCTATGTTTGGAAAGTTAAATCCCCTACCATAACCACCCTATTAGTCTTAGAGATAGCTGAGATCTCCTTACAAATTTGTTTCAATGAGATTTACAGCACAGAGACAGGCCCTTCAGCCCAATTCATCCATGCTAACCAGGTTTCCTAAACTGAGCTCATCCCAATTGCCTGTGTTTGGTCCATATCCCTTTAAAACTTTCTTGTTTTCATATTTTACATAAAACATGCAAAATCTTTTGTCCTAATAGGCTAAATCATATTTTAACCCACATCCCAGAGGTGAAAGGGTGTTGTTTTAAACCACTGTATCATCAAACGCTTTAAATTATTCATTTTTAATAAGGAAACATTAATGTGGTCTGCACTGGTTCAAAGCAGTGGCGCACTATTGCCTCCTCAAGGGCAACTAGAGATGGGCAATAAATATTGGCTAGTCAGCGACGCCCACATCACGAGTAAATTAAACAAAATTATCCAGACATGACTTCAAATGAAAACATGTTGCTTTGATCAGGTTGCAAAACTCAATATAATATTGAGAGTAGATAATGGTTTTCTTTGTACATATTTCCATTGTTCTGGTCTTGGAAGATTTTTTAGAATCCTTGATTATGTGTTTCACTCCTTGCATATGCCAATACTGTGTTATGGACCAGACCAGACCTCCTCAAACTGTGCTGAGGGGTAGTCCAGAACTAACTTTTTCTTATTTTATAGGTAGACATGAAGTGGGTATTCCAAATGTGATGCGACTGTTCAAATACTCGATTTTAAGCAAAACGTAATTTATTTAAACACAAAATACAAACAAATGGAAGAGGATTTTGATTAACTTAACTATTGGAAAACCTAACCGAATACTAGATACAGTACCTCTTACTAATTAACTGTTCCAATATAGTAATATCCGATTAACAAAATCCCTTGCCAAAAAGGCAAATTCAGACACAGATTCTCACATGCAGTTCTCCAATCCAGGAGGAAACAACATCAAGAGAGATTTCAGAGGAAGTAGCAGCTAGGAATCATTTACTGAAGCTTTCAACTCCTCAGAGACCCTAAACAGCTTCTAACTGCTACAGCTAAAATAAGCTACAATGTCTGGTCTGTAAGAGCTGGCCACACTCATTCAACCTGTTAAAAAACCCAAGGCTTCTTCAGCTGTTCAGTACCACTGTTCTTACAACCTCTCTTCAACAAAACAACCAGGACAACATAATCTCTTCGAGTGACAGCATCATCACAAACTATTTAGTTTAGGGTTGGTATTCACTTTAAGCTTGAAAGTTCAAAACCCAAAGCATTGGGTTTTGCTGCTGAAGGATTTCTTCATTTAATATTCCTTATAGTTGCTGAATAAAAATCATCGGTCAGAATTTAAGAGAGGCCATTGAAGTGGGCATGATTAGACGGTGGGCTTGGAGGATCAGCTAGGATGGCAGGAAGTGGTCACCTCCTTGTAGCAGATGTTATGGACAGAAACACTTCCCTGGGACTAACTAACGTGTACACCCCGGAGTGCGCGGGT
Organism: Chiloscyllium plagiosum; assembly: GCF_004010195.1. Taxonomy (NCBI): domain Eukaryota; kingdom Metazoa; phylum Chordata; class Chondrichthyes; order Orectolobiformes; family Hemiscylliidae; genus Chiloscyllium; species Chiloscyllium plagiosum. The sequence continues at coordinate 125,555,246 of NC_057713.1, forward strand.
GGCCTTTCTGTAGCTGCTCCCACTGCTGCTGGCGATGTCTAGGCTGGTCATTCTGGCTGAAGACTTCCTTTGCATCATCAAAGTGGATGGATGATCCTAAAGGACTGGGAGCTAACTGGATGCCACATCCAGATTCCTAATGGAAAGAGGAGAAAGTGAGAATTGCAGATGCTGGAGATCACTTAACTCCCTCTCCCACTCCACCAATGACATGCAGGTCCCAGGTCTCCTCCATCGCCAAACCCTAACCACCCAAAGCCTGGAGGAAGAACGCCTCATCTCCCGCCTTGGGACCCTGCAACCACACGGGATCAATGTGGATTTCACCAGTTTCCTCATCTCCCCTCCCCCCACCATATCCCAGTCCCAAGCCTCCAACTCGGCACCGCCCTCTTGACCTGTCCATCATCTTTCGCATCTATCCACTCCACCCTCCTCTCCAACCCATCACTTTCTCCACCCTCCCCCCCCACCATCTACCTATTGTATTTGCAGCTATCTTCCTTCCAGCCCCAACCCCCACCCATTTATCTCTCAGCACCCCGGCCCACAAGTCTCATTCCTGATGAAGGGCTTATGTCTGAAACATCAATTCTCCTGCTCTTCAGATGCTGCCTGAAGAGGCACCACACTCTCGATTCCTGATGGAAAGAGTTAAAGTCACCTAAGCCGCACAACATCTTCAGCACCCTCGCTCTCACAGGACAGCATAGATACACTTGGTCACAGCCAGGCAGGCCTATCTGCTTAAGGATAGATTTTCGGTTTGAGTCCCACACATTCTCAGTCAGATCCACCAACGTCAAGCTGGTGTTTTTCTCTCACCGCTGCCTCTTGCTGGCCGACTATCACCTACAGTGGGCTGGCAAGGGAAGGTGGAAGCTGAACGTTAAACTGTTAACCCCAGAAAACATTGAGTAGCTCAAAATAGATTATACAGATTGGAGAACTGAAAGCCCCTCTAGGAGTCTCCAGCAGATTGGTCGGAAGCAGTTAAGGGGAACATCAAGAAGTTCTTTATCCTCAAAGTTGTTCAGAAGGTCAAAGAGAGAGACAGAGAGACAGACAAAGAGAGAGAAAGAGAGAGAGAAGTGAAAGAGAGAGAGAGAGAGAGAGAGGGGGAGGGAGGCAGGGAAAACTGTCCAAACTCCAGAAAAGGTCGATGTCACAGAGAATCTCCAGGAGGTGAAGAGCCAGCAAGCCTTGCCTTTTTGCCTCAGAGTGCTCCAAGATAATCTTAAGGGTCCGCTCCGTGGAGAAGAACGAGACATGCTGTTTCTTCTTCCAGAAGGTGCACAAGGAGAGTTCCGTGCTCAGTAGCCTGAAGGAGGAAGATAGCTCAGCAACGTCATCTTAATCTGACATGCTGAGGATCAGCCAATCTTTTTATGTCAGACTGTATGACATGAAGCCCACAGACAGCGCTGCCTCCCAATCGTTCCTGTCCTCTATCACAGCAATCCTGGACGACAGCATGCAGGAGAGGCTGGACTGATTGCGACCTCTGGGTGAGCTGACCAAGGCCCTCGAGTCATATCTACTCAAGGATAGATTTCCTTTTGCGTTCCACACACCAGCAGGACAAAGTCTCCCTACACATGGATGACATCACCATTTTCTGCTCGGATCTGAAGTTGGTGCACAGACTCATGAGCATCTGTGACCAATTAGAACTGACCTTGGGAGCTACGTTAATCAAGGCAAGAGCAAGGCCATGTTCTTTGGTCCAGAGAGGAGACTCCTTGTTATG
>NC_057713.1:125557495-125564666 GCF_004010195.1 Chiloscyllium plagiosum
TTGAATGTAAATCTAATCTATAATTTATAACAGTTACAACACCAACTTTTGAAGTGGACCAAGGTTGCTTTGTCATGATACAAACGAGTTTAACCTTTAAAATAACAACCTGAGATTGCAACTTGTGTTTAAGAGCAATAGCATTTTACTCCTGAAATGGTAAACCCCACACACACAAAAAAAAACATTATTGGCAACATCAAGAAATTAAACAGCCATGATTACAAGCAGTACAGGATGGCAGTGTCACTTTCCACCTTTCAGCTTCACTCATACTTCTGGTGTCGGATGTGTACAGAAAGCACAAACCGACATTCATAAATTTAGGTTGACATCACAAGCCCTTCTGCTTCGGTAGTGGCACTTGTTGAGAAATGACCGAGTGGTGGTTTGAAGCAAGCTTGTATTGTTCTTGGCCTGAACCTTGTGGAGGAGATGGTAGTGGGGTCTCTGGTGTAGCTGAAGAGGAAAACCAATGTACAAAATAAAGCTATAATTACAGCGACAGATGGAGTTTTGAATGGGAAATATGTCTTATGAACTATGAAAATTTAAAACATTCATTTTCATATAAACTGTACAACAGGACTTTTACTTAAGCCTTTTATTGGTGAAGTGTTGTAACTCTATATAGAACATAGAACATTACAGCACAGTACAGGCCCTTCGGCCCTCGATGTTGCGCCACCCTGTCATATTAATCTGAAGCCCATCCCACCTACACTATTCCATGTACATCCATATGCCTGTCCAATGACGACTTATCTACTCAGTCACCTCTCAACCTTCTTCTCTCTAACGAGAACAGCCTCAAGGCCCTCAGCCTTTCCTCGTAAGACATTCCTTCCATACTAGGCAACATCCTAGTAAATCTCCCCTGCATCCTTTCCAAAGCTTCCACATCCTTCTTATAATGCGGTGACCAGAACTGAACACAATACTCCAAGTGTGGCCGTACCAGAGCTTTGTACAGCTGCAGCATGACCTCTTGGTTCCAGAACTCAATCCCTCTATTAATAAAGGCCAAGACACTGTATGCCTTCTTCACAACCCTGTCAATCTGGGTGGCAACTTTCAGGGAAATGTTGTGTTCAAATCTCTGGAATACTAAAACTTCATTTCTAATGAATGCTCCAGTTTTCTAAGTCCATAGGACTCCTCCTTATTTCCATAATTTTTAAGGTGTACAATATTCCATATGGTTCCTCAGATCGTATCACAAAACAAAAAAATTCCAAAGCTGCACAAAAACAGAAATTGCTGGAGAAACTCAGCAGATCTGACACAATCTGTGGAGAGAGAAAACAAACTTAATGTTTCAGGTCCAGTGACCCTTCTTCAGAAGTCGACTCGAAATGTCAACTCTGTTTGCTCTCCAGTGATTTTGTCAGACCTGCTGAGTTTCTCCAGCAATCTGTTTTCATTTCAGATTTCCATCATCCGTGGTTCATTGATTTATTTTAAAGTTCTGGTGGTGCTGCCTTAGCACCCTCTTGCATGTTTCTGCCCTGATTTCTGGCATCCTACATCCTACATTCTACAAACCTGAGGTCATCCAAAACACTGGTGTCATGTTCAAATTCACACCATATCACATTCACCTATCACCCCTGTGTTCAGTGATTGGGATGACAATGCTTTTACTGCTCAGAATCAACTTAATGACCAATCATCACCCTTTCCTCAAGTAATGCAAATAATGTTGGCATTCTTGTAATGGGTCCTGATGAGTATAAGGCATAAAGCTTCAGCATCATGTTTCTTTTGGTTAGTGATGCTCAAGTTCTGTGGTCAGTTTCTCAAGCTTACATCTGCTTAGGTTTTAATCTTGATGTTATGACACTTTTCTACAAATTGATTCTGTAGATGTAGAAAGGTCAGATGCATTTCACAGGGAATAATCTGTCATAATGGGAAAACAATCAATCAGAGCACACCATACACCCTGCTTTTCAAGGCATTTCACTTTCGTCACTACTTCACTTAACATTATCCCTCTCAGGGATCTCAGGGAGTCCCTCTCCCACTGCAACTCCCAGGTCATTTCCTCTGCCCTGAAGATCTTCAACCATGTCGTGAAGCAAACTCGCTACCACAGCCACATTTGCTGATTTCAAAGCTCCTTGGATGCTGCCTGAACTGCTGTGCTCTTCCAGCACCACTAATCCATTATCCCTCTCAACCATAGGTAAAAGGTAAAGTCACCCTAGCCCCAGAGGTGGATCGCACTGCTCTCTCATTAGAGAGAGATGACCAATGGTGGTTCAAACTGAGGCTCACAATGCCTTAGGCAAGGATAGAGTTTGAGAAGGCCGGATCTTCATTGTAACATGTTTATTATACAGCATGGCAAGAAAATCAAAACAATACTGCTGCTAACAAAGTTTATAGTACCCGGACTAATGCCTAGCAGCATCCTGATAGCTTAATCGATCATTGATTGTTTTGCCTATATTTTGCTCACTCTATTGAAAGCATCATCAAAACTATTTAATTGAATTAGGCAGCAGTCTACATATAGCTGATGATCATAACATTAGCAACCAAAGTTCACTAAAGATCTTTAGACAGCACCTTCCAAACCCACAACCACTTCCATCTAGAAGGACAAGGGCAGCAGGTACTTGGGAACACCACCACCTGCAATGTCCCCCCCAGCCACTCACCACCCTGACTTGGAAATACATCGCCATTCCTTCACAGTCATTGGGTCAAAATCCTGGAATTCCCTCCCTACCGACATTGTGGGTCAATTCACAGCAAGTGGACTGCAGTGATACAAGGCAGCAGCTCACCCCACCTTCTCAAGGGCACATAGGGATGGGCTATCAATGCTGGCCAGCCAGCGACATCCAAGTCCCACAAATGAATTTTTTTAAAAATGGCAACAGACAAAACCTATAATCTTGAATTCAAATAGAAAACCAAGTTGTGCTAATACCTTTTTAATCAGATAATTAAGATTGTCGTAAATGATTGATTTGATTTGGGATTTGGGATTACTGCAAACACTGCTGACGTTTCTAATCACTGTGGTGGATTGGGACTCCTGTGTAGCTGTGCTGAATTGATTTCAGGAGGAGCTGGTGCATGTGAGCGCTGTGCCTATAGTAACTGGTGATAAACAAAATTAGGACTTGGTGTCAACTGTACATGTGAGAGAATCCAGATAACAAAGTATTTTGAAAAAAATTATACTGTACTCCCCTTTACATCAGATGATTCATGTTCCATAAGGAACAAAGCAAAATAAATAATCTGCATTAATTCAGAGCCAGTCAGAATCTCAGGCAATCTCAAAGTGATACAACCACTACAGTACTATCGATGCCTAGTCACTGTTATAAAGTAGGGAATACATCAATAACTATGTGCACAGCAAGGTCTCAAAAACAGCAATTAGGTAAGTGACTAAATATAGTCACTTGAAGTAAAAATGTTGGAATGGTATACCAAGATCCCTCCTCTTCTTATAATAGTACGATGAAATATCTTATGCCAATCAGGAAAAGCAGATTGGAATAAAGTATGATTCCAAAACAAATGGACTATAATATAAACTGTAAATAAGATGTCATTACAATGCGTTTGTCATTGTACGTGTGAGCCATGGTTTAATGTTAGCAGTCTCGCCTGTCAGTCAGAAGAGGGTGCTATCCAAAGACCTGTACTTAAACTATGCTGATACCTCAGTGCCATTTGAGAAATCGTTGCCCTGTTGGAAGTATTGTCTTTCAAGCAAGATGTTAAACTGAATCTCTAGTGCTCAGATGGACGTAAAACTTCCCACAGTCTCTGTTCAAAAATCAGGAAAGGCCTCCACACTTTGGCAACACTTATGGCTCAACAAACACAGACTGATGAGACATTTCTCTCCTAGCTTTCTACAAAAAAAAAGTTGCTGGAATTAGATTAGATTAGATTAGATTAGATTAGATTACAGTGTGGAAACAGGCCCTTCGGCCCAACAAGTCCACACCGACCCGCCGAAGCGAAACCCACCCATACCCCATTTACCCCCGTGCAAACTCCACACAGTCAGTCGCCTGAGGCGGGAATTGAACCCGGGTCTCTGGCGCTGTGAGGCAGCAGTGCTAACCACTTTGCCACCGTGCCGCCCACAAATTCCATATCATGCAACAGTAACTCAATTTCATGAGTACCTTGCTGGGTATAAAATATTTTAGGACTTCCTAAAGAAATAAGAATCAGCACATAAATGTTAATTATTTCCTTCAATTGCTTCTTTGTTTTATTGCTGTATCAGGGCGGCATGGGGGCTCAGTGGTTCGCACTGCTGCCTCAGCACCAGGGACCCGGGTTTGATTCCAGCCTCAGGCGATTGTGTATGTGGAGTTTGCACATTCTCTCAGTGTCTATTTGGGTTTCCTCCGGGTGCCCTGGTTTCCTCCCACAATCCAAAGATGTGCAGGTCTGATGGATTGGCTGTGTTAGGTGCATCATGAGAGAAAAAGGGGTCTGGTTGGGTTACCTTTTGGAGGATTGGTGTGCACTTGTTGGGCCAAATGGCCTGTTCCCACACTGTAGGGAACCTAATCTAATTACAATCACAGGATTCAAATAGCTTCATTAGTGACTCGGCTTATTCACAGTTCCAAATTAAAAATGTGCACAAAACTATCTATAAAGACGACTTACACATTGATTCAGTGTGAGCTGCTGCAGGCATTGAACTGATCAGTATAGTTTGGCCTGTCAGTGGATCTTGAGCTACATGAGGATGCCCAGGATGATGAAGATGGGATGGATCATTCGCTGTACCTACAAATTGGGGAAAATAGAAGAACATTCTAATATATAACCTTGACATTATTATGTTTCTTTCAACAAATGCTTATAAATATTTATAGAATTAAAGTTAATAGATTTGTTTTGTGAACAGACTCTGGAAAAAATCTTTTTTTTTTTCCCTTGATTTATAAGTGAAACATAATAATGAAACAGAAATTAAAAGCTATAACTACATGGGTATCCAGGTGTGTTAATCCACACTCTCTGCTTCTGCACACTGAACACTCACTAAAACTGGAGTGAACTGGAAACTGTTCCATTCAAGTCAATCAAAAGTGTGAGTTGATGCTGGGGCACTTTGTCAATGTGATTGGAAGACAATACATAATTTTGCAACTATTCTTATTAACTAGTCAAGTGAAAATTTCACTTGAACATTCAACTATAGCTTTCTAAAAGAATAAAACAATGGTAAGCTGATGCAATCATATCAAGTTAATGATCAGTTGTGCTTACTTAAATTGTGAGAGGAAATTTACACAAATTCCAGAATTATAAAATAATCATGGACGCATTTTTAAAAAAAATTAATATGTGATTCTATATCACTATATCAAATGGTTGTTTGACTAGTCTTTGGCAAAGTTCTACCTCTACCTCAAGGAGGTTGAGTTTTGAAGGGTGAGTGAACAGAAATTTCCTTTGATTAAATATTGGGAAAACTTAAACTATTGACTTTGTTCCCTACCACAAATTCTACTCATTACTACTGCTTCCATTATTTTCCATGACAGACTGAGACAGACTATTTGCAACTTTGGTATCAGTGAGCTATCAAATACATATAGAATCCCTACAGTGTGGAAACAGGGCCTTCAGCCCGACAAGGCCACACAGACCCTCTGAAGAATAACCCACCTAAATCCATTCCCCTACAATCCTATATTTACCCCTAACTAAAGCACCTAACCTACACATCCCTGAACACTATGGGCAATTTAGCATGGCCAATTCACCTAACTTGCACATCTTTGGATTATGGGAGGGAACCGGAGCACCCAGAGGAAACCCAAGTAGACACGGAGAGAATGTGCAAACTTCACACAGACAGTCACCCGAGGGTGGAGTCAAACCTGGATCCCTGGCGCTGTGAGGCAACAGTGCTAACCACTGAGCCACCGTGCAGCCCCTTACTTGCTATCTGTGCCATCACTTGACTGGCTGGTTCCACTGCATCGCAATCCTGTTTCTGTCTGTGCCTCAGTTCTGCAGTTGCTGAAACCCTCATCCTTGCCTTGTTACCTCTGGACATGACTGCTCAGTAACACATTTCTGGCTCATTGCTCATATTCTATTCTCTCCACAACTTAAGACTTCAAACATCTGCTTCCAATGTCCAAACGCTTTTCACCTTTGCGTACTGACCTACACTGGATCCTGGTTTATCAATATCTCAGTATTAAATTTTTATCCTTCTTTTCTGACTGCTCTCTGCCTCTCCCCATCTATCCCCATCACCACCCACAATACCAGCAGTCCTCTAACTCAAACCTTTTAAACATCATTGTCTTTAACTGCTTTCACTATCAGTGGCTAGACCTGCAGGCTGCAAGCCCCAATTATTTTGGAGTTTCCTCCTTAAATACCTGAACCTCTTCAATTCTCCTTCCTCATCTGAGACATCCCCCAACACCTATCTCCTTGTCTTTTCTCACATGAAGTATTAATGTGGAGGAATCAAGCAACGATACAATGATTCATTACAACAAACAAAAGGTGTCATTGGAATACTTTAGCTTGATGGTGGTTGAATACACAGTAGTATTGGGAGAGGAATGGGAGAACGGTCAACTTCGGAACTCTGCCTTTGTTGGAAAACGATGGAAAAACTGACTGAGTGAAGCAGAGTGACTCAAGAATGGCCAATTTATGGAGCTTACCGTGTTCATTTATGCTCCAACAAACATAAAACAAACTGACCTTAATGGCCTGTCTCGATGATGATGAGTGGCAAGAAACTCAGTCGGGAGACGGATTAGCAAGGTTAAATCTCTTGGAATACAGGGCAAACTAGCCATTTGGATACAGAACTGGCTCAAAGGTAGAAGACAGAGGGTGGTGGTGGAGGGTTGTCTTTCAGACTGGAGGCCTGTGACCAGTGGAGTGCCACACGGATCGGTACTGGGCCCTCTACATTTTGTCATTTACATAAACGATTTGGATGTGAGCATAAGAGGTACAGTTAGTAAGTTTGCAGATGACACCAAAATTGGAGGTGTAGTGGACAGCGAAGAGGGTTACCTCAGATTACAACAGGATCTTGATCAGATGGGCCAATGGGCTGAGAAGTGGCAGATGGAGTTTAATTCAGATAAATGAGAGGTGCTGCATTTTGGGAAAGCAAATCTTAGCAGGACTT
>NC_057713.1:125564883-125586801 GCF_004010195.1 Chiloscyllium plagiosum
AAAGATATAAAAGATAAGGGGCAACTTTTTCATGCAGAGGGTGGTACGTGTATGGAATGAGCTGCCAGAGGAGGTGGTGGAGGCTGGTACAATTGCAACATTTAAGAGGCATTTGGATGGGTATATGAATAGGAAGGGTTTGGAGGGATATGGGCCGGGTGCTGGCAGGTGAGACTAGATTGGGTTGGGATATCTGGTCGGCATGGATGGGCTGGACCAAAGGGTCTGTTTCCATGCTGTACATCTCTCTGACTATGACTCTATGACTATGACTAAACCATCTAGGTGTTTGCTCAAACTACCACTGAGAATAGGGTGCAACTTCTGCCCACACCACTTCCTGTGGCTGTCCACCAAACGTCTGACAAAATCGCAGCGGCCAGCCATGAGAGCGTGGGTGGAATGTCCCAGCAACATTATACAAGTAAAAGACTAAAACAGGAAAACACAGGTGTCGTTTGAGTCTTACACAGGATTATTCAAAGTGTTGTCCAATTGGCTTTATCTGATATAAAATGAGATATACCTCCCAGCAGCATTTCTTGGAGCAAGTTGTCAATTTTAGCAAGTCCAAAAAGTTTGACAAATTGGATTTGTTCGATCATTTGCCAAGTTATACTTTGAAGAGTAGGTAACAGCAGTAGCAGCTCTCCAAATCGCCCTCGGGAATCATACTGTCGATCATTAATGTAATCTTCCAAACTAACTTGCACTTGGTAACGCATTGTCTTGATTTTTGATGGATTGTTTAAAGCCTTTGCATCTGCAGGAAATGAAAGCAAGATAAAATGAAATTTGGACACATATTCATCACTGGGGATTTTGAAGGCTCCAAACAACAGGGGTTACACAACTTGGATAGATGCTAAAGAAGGACATGCTGTCCAAAGGTAATTTAACTTTTATAGTGAGGATTTGTTGAGAAAAATATGGGTGGTGTAAAAGAAGTTTTATTATGTAACTCCCTCTGCAAATAATAAGTGATTGTCAACAAGGAACAGACGGAAGAGAAAGGGCTGTATGTGCATCTTTTCCCACCTGGCACACTCACCTATCTTACACAATTACTACTCTATCCATTCACTCATTTATCCACTCTCGTAACCAATAACATTCGCACTAGGTGTTTAAACTTACCATATGGCCGCTGGTGCCATTAAAAAGTGTCTTCCCCCAACTCTACTGCGATCCAATGGAAATGCTGCCCCTCACACTTTGGAACAGCTGGGTTCGGAAACACCCAACGATAAATATGGAGTGACGTTAATGCAGAACACAGAGCAACAATCCGGCACCAATTGCAAGAACTCCAGAGCAATGACTTATGTGAAGATACAGATTATAATGCATCCGTGTTTGCTGAGGACTCAAAGTTAGGTTGGAATAAAAGCTGACATGAGGTTACAGAGTCTGGAAAGAGATACAGACAGGTTCAATGAGTAGACAGCAAGATGGCAGTGGGAGTAGGGAAGTGTGAGGTTATGCACTTACGAATTGAGAATAGAAAAGACTAAAGACACATTTTTTTTTAAAGATGAGAGAGACTAGACTACATGTGCAGAAGGAAATTTAAAAGGCAAATACAACAAGTAAACATATTGTTCTTTGTACAAGAGGATTGAAGGACGAGAATAAGGAAGTCTTGGTGCATTTGTACAGCACTTTGGTGAGACTATGCTAAGAATACTGTGCATAGTTTGTCTCCATATGCAAAACGGAGATAAATTTGAACTGGAAATGGTAAAATTTGAAGAAGTAACAAAGAGGATTGATGAGGGTAGAACAGTAGATGTGATCTCTATGGAATTCAGTAAGGCGCTCAACAAGATTCCCCATGGGAGACTGGTAAGCAAGGTTGGATCTCATGGAATACAGGGAGTACTAGCCATTTGGATACAGAACTAGCTCAAAGGTAGAAGACAGAGGGTGGTGGTAGAGGGTTGTTTTTCAGACTGGAGGTCTGTGACCAGTGGAGTACCACAAGGATCGGTGCTGGGTCAACGACTTTTCATCTTTTATATAAATGATTTGGATATGAGCATAAGAGGTATAGTTAGTAAGTTTGCAGATGACACCAAAATTGGAGGTGTAGTGGACAGCGAAGATTACAACGGGAACTTGATCAGATGGGCCAATGGGCCGAGGAGTGGCAGATGGAGTTTAATTTAGATAAATGTGAGGTTTTGCATTTTGGAAAAGAAACTCTTAGCAGGATTTATACACTTAATGATAAGGTCCTAGGGAGTGTTGCTGAACAGAGAGACCTTGGAGTGCATGTTCATAGATCCTTGAAAGTGGAAGTAGATAGGATAGTGAAGGTGGTGTTTGGCATGCTTTCCTTTATTCGTCAGAATATGGAGTACAGGGGTTGGGAGGTCATGTTGTGGCTGTACAGGACATTGGTTAAGCCACTGTTGGAATATTGCATGCAATTCTGGTCTCCTTCCTATTGGAAAGATGTTGTGAAACTTGAAAGGGTTCAGAAAAGATTTACAAGGATGTTGCCAAGGTTGGAGGATAGGGATATGGGCCGGGTGCTGGCAGGGGGACTAGATTGGGTTGGGATATCTGGTCGGCATGGACAAGGTGGACCAAAGGGTCTGTTTCCGTGCTGTCCATCTCTATGACTCTATGGCTGACAAGATTTGTCGCGGAAATAAATTGACTGCCCTATGACAAGAGGCTGAGTGCTCTCTAAGGTTTAAAAGAATGAGAGCTATCTGATTGAAACACACAAATTTATGAAGAAGCTTCAGAGGCAACACAGAGGTTAGTTGGAATTTAGTTCCAAAAACATTAGAGAACTGGCAGAAGCTCCGTGTCTCTTCTCTCTGCAGGGGACATATTGCAGTGCCAGAGATGACCCATGCAAACCCTGTTAAAGCATTCAGGCACCATTAAGTTCTGCTGGATTAAGGGAGAATTGCATTTCCATAGCTCAAAAATGAGCTTAACAGCGATCCAACTGCTACTGAGCTGCATTTCAATGCTGGGATCCTCTCAGTCCACACCCCAACTAGGTTTAAATCAGCAAATTGCCTCTCCCACCCAATAATTTCCAGCTTACCCCCTCCCCCTACCATCATCATCATCATCAAACCCATTCCATCAGGCCCCATGATAACCAGTTAGAGGGAGTGGGTTGCTTGTGCAGTGGTAACATTGGTGGATTAGCAATCTGGAGGCTAGGCTCATGTTCCGAGGATTTAGATTCAAATCCATCACACGCGTGAACTATATGGATTATCTGGAAATGAAAGCTTGTTGCAGTAATGGTGACCATGAACTGATCATTGAATGTCATAAAACCCATCTCATCCATTAAAGTCCTTCAGGGAAATAGCCTGCTATCCTTGCCCAGTTTGCCCGACATGTGATTCCAGATCCTGAGCAATACGGTTGACTCTCACCATCCCTGTACAATGGCTAGGAGAAAGTGAGGACTGCAGATGCTGGAGATCAGAGCTGAAAAATGTGTTGCTGGAAAAGCACAGCAGGTCAGGCAGCATCCAAGGAGCAGGAGAATCGACGTTTCGGGCATAAGCCCTTCTTCAGGAATGTACAATGGCTATACAAGCTACACATCCCTATACAAGAAGTCAATCAGTCAAGGCAATGAAGGATGAAGAACGAATGCTGGGCAAACCTGACAGCAATAACAACAAGTTACTATGAAAGAATGACGAAAAAAGTAACTCGCAGCTTTCCTCATGGTGAATCTAAAACATGAGGGCAGAGTTTCTTTATACATTCACAGGGTGAGGGCTTTGCTGGCTAGGCAGCATTTATTGCCCATCCCTAACTGCCCAGAGGGCAATTAAGTGTCAACTACATTGCAGTGGGTCTGGAGTCACATGAAGGCCAGACCAGGTAAGGATGGCAGATTCCTTCCCTGAAGGACATTAGTGGACCAGATGGGTTTTACCAACAATCAACAATAGCTTCATGGTCATCATTAGATCCTTAAATCCAGATGTTTTTATTGAATTCAAACTGCACCATCTGCTATGGTGGGATTTGAACCTGGGTCCCCAGAATATTAGCTGAGTTTCTAGATTAACCATTTAGTGATAAAACCACCAGGCCATTGCCTGCACATGGTCATTTATGAAAAGAAGCTTTATTCATATAGTGATAATGTGTACATATACTTCACTTCATCTTAACATAGCTCCTAAAGGATATTGGTTGTGATGGCATGGAGGATGTAAGGGAAAAAGGTAATGAGTGGTGGGCACGAGTTGACATTAATTTACCATGGTGATTGTGAAGGCCAATGGGGTGGGTAGGGATAGAGGGTTGCATGGGGCATGAAGAATGGTGGAGGTAGGTGATGCAGGGGTGAGGCTTTGGGCCTAAGATTCAAGGTAGCAGCGGAGACTCCAACCTGCATTGGCCTCCCGCCTGCCCCATCCCAAACACAAAAAAAATGGAAATCAAACCTGATGGGACACTTCATAAAAACCGAAAAGACTGTAAATCAAACACAAGACCACAAACTGCTGGAAAGAAATCCATGGACAGAAGTCTGGGTGAATGTTTCGGGTTGAGTGAGCCAGCTCAGGGTGCTGCCAGACCCGCTGAGCTTTTCCAGCAGTTTCTGATGGGACACTTCCTCATTTCGAAACATTTCCATCACTTCCAAACTCAGGCTTAGGAAATAAAATCTGACAAATCATAACAGAGATCATCTGGCAAAATCACACTCCTAATGCAGAGCCTGGTTTGGTGTGAGCATGTACGGGGAATTCAGGCATGGAGAGGGCTTATCGAATTTCCTCCTTTGGGTTCCGTACAGATAAGCTCCCCATCAGGAGTGTCAACTTGAACAAGAAAAATTCTCATGACTGAGGAAACAGTTTCATTGCCAAAAGGTAGTGAAGCAATTCAAACCTCACCTTCAGGCATATGGAATTTGTAATGACTATTTGCTACTTCCAGCAGAAGACACAATGTTTTGTCACATTGATGTAATGCTGAACATTGTTTCTGATGTGAAACTCTGGTACTGACCTGGATCAAAGAAAACAATTGCTTTCAAACAGGCATATTCATTGTCATCGATCTGAATTTCTTGGAAAGGCTGCACCAACTCATCCAAAATCCTATTTGCCACGCGACTAATTTCTATTTCCGGACTGTTGCGGTGTATGGCATAATCATTCCCTGTTGAAAACAGCATTACCAATTTGCATTTAATTCTTTTAAAATAGGATTTACTCATTATAATTGTACTTGTTGTATGTAAAGTACATATTTTAAAAGCTTTCCATCAGAAACATGAATGTCAGGAATTTTTACCTAGTAATAGGACATCCTTGTATAACATGGATCGTTTTGCCACTCCAAGTAGTAAGTGTTCCCCAGCATGTGCTCTTAACAAAGCAACCTGATGCACAAGATAGATAAGGAAGTTAAAACTATGTTATGTATAACCAATAAGTAATTTCTAAACCCATATAATGCCAATTGTAAATAGCATCACTACCCTTGTTTAATCAAGGTTCTATGTTTCAGTTTGATTCTGTGACCACCATTCTCACCCCCATCGTCAAACTTAAAACTAACCATGAAGCCAAAATTATCAAGGCACTAAGAAATTTTGAGTGGCTTTTTTGTCAAAACCAAATTAATATTTATGATGTTAGTCAGTACGCAACACAATGGGTTTACTTAAAAACAATTAGTTAAAAATAATTAATGGCTCTTTCTTAATCTATCTATAAATTCATGGTGTCAGCAAGACTTATTATGCTTCGTTGGCAAGATTTGGGTCCCACAAATAATATTTCAATTTTAAAATGGTGCCAAGCTAAAAAGAATGTATGACAGGACATTGTAAATCAAGTCAACCCAATTGCTGTTCTTTAAACTTGCAATTAAGACCAGGTCCAAAATAAATATCAAGTTGAAATCACTCCAGTTGGTCAATTCATGGTTCAACTAATTAAAAAAAATGATTTTGTTCAATTTAAATTATTTCAGGTTTGGCCATCTTGACTTTGATGCTCTGCACACTATTGCAATGTCACTTATCCTCTTTATCCTTGTTGGCTCTTCTGCTCCAGATTATGTACCACCCACAAATGGAAGAAGGAGATCAATGATCTTCCATGAACCCATTGCTATCTCAATCTTGGTCAGGGATGAGAATTACATTGAGTTGGCCTCTGGGAAAATCCCACAATAAGAAAAATAATGGGTCCCTAGTCGAAGCACTGTCTTGGAACACTACGATTGAGACATCAAAGGCACTGAACCAGGAAGGTTTACTGCTTTTGCAGAAAGGTTGCTGCATTGACATGAAAAGTCAAAGGATAGTATTTTTCATGGGAAAGCCACAAATGCCCCTGTCTTGATGTGATATTTGTTTGTAGCTTGTATCTACTGGAGAGTATCAAATTCTTGGCAGACATTTTTCCTCTAACCCAGATATCCTCTAACCCATGTTTTTGTTAGGTTTCTCAAGGTAGGATAGCCTTTTTATTGTTTCTGATAAAGAACTAAGGAATAATTTGTCCAGAGATTTAGGTGATGGTCAGAAGTTAATCAGTTTCCGAATTGTACATTGACTTCCAGGTGTTAAAGAAATCGGTTGAGAGATTAGTCACTTATCAGAGATTTGTACTGGTCAGTGGAATGGGTTTTACAAATTCCCAAGTGAAAATTGAATCCTTAAAAATCATGAATTTTCAGAACTGTGGTTAATTTATCATTCTAATAAGAGAGACTGTGGTGTTATGGTGCTAGTAATAATCTGCAGGATCAGACGAATACTTTGAGGGCATAGATTCAAATCCCAACAGAGCAGGTGAACTTTAATGCAAGTTATAAATCTGGAATCAAAAGTTACTTTTAGTAATGGCCATGGAACTATTATAGATTGTTATAACAACCCATCTAACATCCTTTAGCAATAGAAATCTACCATTTTCACCTGGTCTGACCTACATATGACAAGAAGTGAAAGCCTGATCAGCATGGAATAATGAAAAAAGCATTGGTAATCAAAATAGCTTTCAAAGCATCTTTTGGGATAAGTTAATAAAATTCTACTAATAGCCTTATTAAAGACACTTCCTCATTAAAGACACAAAAACAAAAATTGCTGGAGAAGCTCAATAGGTCTGGAAACATCTGTGGGGAGAAAGGGTTAATGTTTCGAGTCACCAGATTCAAGCATTAACTCTGCTTTCTCTCTAGGATGCAGCCAGACCTGCTGAGTTTCTCCAGCAATTTCTGTTTTTGTTTCAGATCTCCAGAATCTGCAGCTCTTTGTTTTATTTCCTTATTAAAGATTCCTTCCTTGGGTAATATATGTTTATCAAAAATGTATTGTTGTAATAATAAGGGCTCAGTTGCTACAAAGGTTTCATTTCTATTTTCAATCAACTGCATATGTATATGCTTATGAGAAGCACAAATAGGGTGGACACTGAGAGGTTTTATCCCAGGATGGAAAAAGAGGTGGGTCTAAATAAGGATTAGGAATCGACTGGCCAAAAGGGCCAGTTCATGTGCTGGATTGTATTGAATTGCATTATATCCGATTTTTGATGGATTGCAAACAAATATCATGGGTACTTTACAACTAGCAAATCTGTTCAGCAGTTAGGAGCATGAACCACACCTGACCTCTCACCCACCTTTCCCAAATACCCTGGGCTAAAATTACTAAAAGTCAGCTTTGGCATTCTGGCATCTCAGTGTCAAAGCATAGAGCATGCATTGAGTACATTTGCACAATGAATTATCCAAGAACTCACTAATAATCTTCTAAAATAAAAAAAACATTTTGTATTTAAGGAAAGGTGAAGGTATACATTTATGCAGTATTCCACTACAGTCCAGGCTTCTGTCTTCTTGCTGGCATCAGCCATTTGTTATGAAGACATTTCAAATTTAGTGAGTGTGGAAATGAATTTGAAGGATTGCCTGAATTGTATTTTCTTTTAACAAAAAAACACAATGAAAAGACACATTGGAAATATTCTTTAAACAAGGCATTTCTTGGAAACTACATGGTTCCAATTAATTGCTGGCCTTGATTGCTTGGACTGACTTCAGTTAAAATTATTGACTGTTTTACAACTGAGTCTTATAGTTGTTCTATTTCAACAGTGTTCTCAGACTTGGAGCTTGTTTTTAGGTTTCAGTTGGGAAAAGCTTGCTATAAAACACGTTTGTGTCTCCTACAACGGAAACACTTTTGCTGTGAGCTCATTGTGCTCTTCTGGAAGAATGACTGAAAAAGCTTCTCCGCAGTATATTTCCCAAGCAAGCTGTACCGGCCCACAGACGAGACAATTATGTGTGATTACTTACTTGCCCACACATGCTAGGTTATTAGATTGACAAACTTTGGTTCTTTCAACTTGATTTGGTTTGTCACATGTACTGAGATGCAGTAGAAAGTATTGTGTTGCGTGCTAACCAGACAAATCATACCCGACATAAGTACACCAAGGTGTATCGAATACAGAATACAGAGTTAGAGCTACAGAGCAAGATCAACTCTACTATAGGAGAGGACCATACATACGTTTGCTAACAGTGGGGAAAAAGCTGTTCTTAAATCTGTCGGTACGTGTTTTCAAACTTTTCAACATCTTATCTTCATTGCCTTTAAGATTAACCACCATTTTTCAGAAAGTGTTCTTCTTTAATAAAGCATATCATTGCAGTGACAAATCTCTTCTTTTCCTACTAGGAGGTGTTTGGGTTTTCGGTTATTTAAGAGGGGTAAACATTTATCTTTTCATACCACAAATTGCGTACGCTCGTCAATTCTGCATCTTCAGAGAAACCTGGATGATGTATCTTTGCATTCCAATACAGAAAATGCATATGATTGCCCATACTTAGACTCTGGTTAAAGTAGTTTTGTTTTATGTTGAAACCTTTGGAGTAGTGGGACTACAGCAACAATTCACTCCTCCCATCTGGACTGCAATGCGTGTTAAGAGTGACACTGTATGAGTGATTATAATTTTCATAAGAGCATGCTTATTCAAGTAAACATTTTAAGGCTTATTTATGTGTGTAAGAAATAAAGCACATAAGTGAAACAATTGTTTCCACAAAGGATTAATCTTTTTGCATCAATCCTTTTTTTTTATTAAATAGCAACTTTGGCAAAGTACGAATGATTTTATCTTCTATCAACACAGCTCCCGAGTGATGCCCATGGTCAATACTAGGTGGGTTGGCAATGAGTTCGAACGGGTAAAGGGTGGGACTGGGATGATATGAGCTATCAATGTTTTGGTATTGGGATTATAAAGGGCCATGGGGATGTTTGAGGGCACACAGTGGCATGGACGTTTGCATGACAATGGGGAATGGGGAAAGGGACATGGGCTATCACACTGGGTACAAGTGGATACACAGCCTTAAATTACATTGTAGAAAGAAAGAGAGTAAAATGAGAGAGAAGATAAAAACAGGAAGAATTTTTTGTATTATGATCTTTATTTTTAAACTGTAATCATATTGCAAGAGTCCCCAAGCACTACTTCACTGACAATAAAGTGATTTTGAATTTCCTGGGGTGGGAAAAGGCACTACATAAAGACAGAGCCTTCTTCTTATAATCACAAAAGTTTTGGATGTAGGTTTGCTCGCTGAGCTGAAAGGTTAATTTCCAGATGTTTTGTTACCTTACTAGGTAACATCTTCAGTGGACCTCATGTGAAGTATTACATAAGTATCACTGCAACACTTATTTTTGACCATACATTAGCTCCCTCACAGAAGAACACTGCATCCAGTTTGAATCTTCAGATCCCACAATTATGCCACTCCATCTTCGAACAGCTTAAGCCTGAGTTCTTATAGCAGAGTCTCGAGAATTTAACTAAATGTAACTTTGGCTGAACTTCGAATAGAACCATTTCTTTACCTGCCCAAACATTTTGATGAAAATTTTCAGGAAAGAGGGAATAAAATTGTAAATAAATTTATGGTTCAGCTGCTGAATAGCAACCGATAACATTTTCTACCCTCGGTGGAGTTGTCATACCATAGGCATATCATACATACATTTGAGAACAGGGTTACTAGTTAATTTGATCAGTCAGAATTTACTCAGATTTGCATTACTGTTGACTCAGGTAGTGGCCAAATGTCCTTCAAATGTAGGGAGGATAACAATTTCCAACTCAAACATTGCTGATGCATCATCATCTTGGAAAAACACCCCACTTCGCAAATTTACAATATTAAGAAAATCTTCCCTATTTCACTTTTCAAAATAGTAACTAGTGATTTATAGTTTGCAAATAGACTGGGGGGTAATTTCGAAACATACCAAGATGGTGGAAGCAGTCAATGACTTAAAAAAGAAATTGGAAGGGCACTTGAGGGAAATACACTGGCAGGAATATGGGGATAGAGTCAGACAATGAGACTGAATTGTTCTACAGAGAATCAGAATGGATTTGATCAGCTGAATAGTCTGCTTCAATTCTGCAACGACTTTATTACAATAATTTCATATGCATGGATATATGCACACATTGATGTATGAGTGCAAATATATATCAAATGTGCACTCAGTTCAGTTGATATAAATCTTTCCAGTTCAAAGTTACATGACTTTTGAAAATATTCATACATCACCTGATCATCTAATGGCAGTTCACAGAAAGCTGGAATATATTTTGCCCATTCCACCAAAACCAGCAACTGTTCCTTCATTGACTCGCAGACGTCGCTAATACTGGCAATTTTCTTTGTGGTGATATCTGTGCTTGCTGCCGAAACCGAGAGGGAGATCTGCTGAGAAACAAGACCAGGTCCAAATTAAATTACAGCTCAGGAAACGTTAATTGTTTTCACAAGCAGTTGCCGTTCCCAGAACACGATCCAAAGAAGCATTCATGCAGATAATTAAAAAATCAAATGAGATTATTTTTGCTTCGCTTGTGACTAATGTCAATGGAAATCGTCAGCCTGGTGTTTGTCCAACAGCAATAAGATTTTATAAGGATCTGCAAACGGGTTTCTAAGTTCAAAAAAGATTCATGTTTTAGTAGCACGATGCCACTGAAAAATAAAATATGGAGCCAAAAGAACTCAGTCATCCAGAAAAAAAAGTGTTTTGTTTGTAAAGAATGTTATAAAACCATACCTTGCAAAGTCTTTGAAAGTTAATTGACTTCTTTGGAACGTTTAACACTGAGCTCTGATTCCCCATTTTTTACATGTAGTCTATTAAAAGGATTCCTTGGTTTTTTTTTGCTGTAAATGTGTTTTTATTTGTTTGTGTTGTTAATAAACAATTCTCATGTTGCATATTAATTGAATGCACCTATTCTTTCCTTGCCATGGTAAAAGCCAAACGTCTGATTTCAGTCAAATTATGTTGAGAAAATTCATTTTCTAGCTTCAAAAGGTAAAACCAAAATTAGGATCATGGGGATGGGGGATATCATGGTTAAACATTTCATGATACATTAACAATGATAAACTTACACTGTAGCTTCAGTGATCATCACACAAATGTATTGCTATAAAAGTTACTGTTTACACTGCCAACTTTAAACCAGCAAAAACACAACCATAGTGGTATTCTGTCCTCAGACTGCACTAGAATATGTAGGTCAAACTGAAATTTGATTACTTTTTTGCTTTGGGAACATAATTTGTGCAGATTAAAAACGTTGTGTGTAAATGCCTAACTGTGCCTTTCTCCGAGTGAGAAAAGAGCTTCATGTGGAGTTTTGCATTCTGAGGCAGTCACTCTGCGCTGCTCTGTCACTAATGATAGCTGAGAATGTGTTGTTGGAAAAGCGCAGCAGGTCAGGCAGCATCCAAGGAACAGGAGAATCGACGTTTCGGGCATAAGCCCTTCTTCATTCCTGTCATCAACCTGCCATAATTGATCGTGTTAAAAATCACACAACACCAGGTGATGAATGATTGGCACTCTGAAAGCTAGTGTGCTTCCAATTAAACCTGACGGACTATAACCTGGTGTTGTGTGATTTTTAACTTTGTACACCCCAGTCTGACACCAGCATCTCCAAATCATAATTGACCCTGGTTTTGATGTGGTTACAATGACAAAATTGTCAATGTTCAGTGTCATTACTCAAGTGAAACTGTCAGTAACTTCAGAGTCTAGATGTGGAAGTCTAGAATGCACTCTCTTTATTTTTCTAGAGGCAATGCAGAGGTCTTGCCAGCTGGCAATCAATGGGAAATCTACGAATTGACAAAATCCCTCGTCAAAAACTACATGTTGAATGAAGGTGTAATTGAGTTTTTAGTGGCCTATTAACTTCATAATTACTGTTAAACAGCTTCACTGACTCTGAAAAGCAAATTTTATATTTGTCGTGCATTAAATTTCTCCATAATGATTAAAATCATATGTAGCTGAATTGTTTTCTTTATTTTAACTTCAATGTTAATCCAATCATCATTAATTTTTTTCCCTAAAAACTAAGGTAAAATTGAAGGTTCGGAGTTGATTTTAATTGACTGATTCGCTGTGTAGGAATACTCTAATGTGATTGGCTGCCTGAGTAATATCAATGCTGTTGCATATCAGGAAATCCCCTTAACTTGATTGAACTGCAAATAGGAAAGATAAAGCCCACACCATAGAAATTTGATCTTGTGGACAGCTTTCTTTTGAGGATTCTTGCTTCACAGCTTAATCCAAACTCCAGGTGAATATAAGCATCCCTGATTCTAACCATCAAAAGCATTGGATAGCGACAATGACCAATTAAATAGCCTAAAAGGTCTGTCCCAGAAGGACAGAAGTCCCACACTCACCCTATTAAGGCAGCTGCCGAGTTATTATTGCTGTGGGGTGGCTGGATTTAACGTTGACGAGATAATGACCAACTTTTTCCCTGAGGTGTGGTGGGAAAGAAGGGATCCTGTTGTAACATTTGCCCAAGTGTCTTTCAACACTCATTAGCAGCGTCAGCCTACGTTTTCTTCCAAGTTGTAAAAAAAAGGGATGTGAAAGACTCCCAATTGCGACACTTCAACAGACTGCTCTTCAGGAGAGTTGACATCTCTTCCATCAGTTATGACAGCCAAACTGAGGGTTAGGCTTCATTAACGAGTCCAAACGGAGTTTAAGTTGAATCGACCTGCTGATTTCAGGTTTCCTGCTTGAGTGACTCATGCCCTGCACCTTTCCCCAACCAGCAACAATTGGATCAGTTGGAAAAATCATTTTAACAAGAAGAAGGTCTGCGTGAATCTTCCCAAAATTGGGAAGACTTAGACTTTAACATCTCTCCATGCAATTTCTTTCACAGGATGCTGGTCTATTCAAAAAATTAAGAGATCAAACTTCAAAGCAAATTTTGACTTGAAAAATTCTATTTAAAATTATAATTAATTAAGTGGCAACACTTTTCACAAAGGTTATTTTCGTCAGCCATTGTTGAAAGTGTAACAGTAACTCTGTATTTATTCATTCACAGGATGAGGGCATTACCAGCTAGGCCAGCACTTATTGCCCCTCCCTAATTGCTCAGAGGGAAATTAAGAGTCAATCACATTGGGTCTGGGGTCACACATAGGTCAGACCAGGTGATGATGGTAGTTTCCTTCCCTAAAGGACTCCAGTGAACCAGACAGGCTTTTTCCTGACAATCAATTCATGGTCATCATTAAACTCCTGATTCCAGATTTTTAGTGATTTCAAATCCGGCCATCTACTGTGGTAGGATTTGAACCCGGGTCACCGGGACAATACCTGGATCTCTAATTAACCATCCAATGATTAACCATTAAGAATACCACTGAGCCATCGCCTCCCTTGTATCACAGCTGATCCTCAGCAATATTATGATGGCCAATCCAAAACAAACCCTAGAAAAAAAATTGTGGAGACTTGTCTAGCCCAAGGGATGGAACTTGACAATGGGAGGTAAAGGTAAGTTAGTTTTTGTACACGTGTCTGCTCTACCTGATGAGATAGAAGTTCAGCTTGAGCCAGTGTGGCGATCGAAGGTGAGCTGCAGCTTTCATAGTTGTTCCGTCTGTTACTTATTCGATCTCGCTCATTCTGTACAGCTGGGGGAGAAATATTATTTTAATTATGCAGCAAATAAACTTTCTGAAATCAAGGATATCTTTAAACAGATGGCTGAGTAACAAAAACCTGTTCTGAAGCCAAGCTAATGAAGCTTCATCTCCCAGGTAGCTTGAGAGTTGTTAATATGGAGCGCTATCTTTTTACATAGATAATAAGTACAATTATTTGCTGCATTAGCTCTGAAGGTGTTTTAATTAACCACATTTATTATTCCTCTCTGTGGGTCATAATATTCATTTTGTTGTTTATTTACATTAACATGCATTCAAGCTTAAAACATGGTTTGATGTCAAGTTTGATAGATCTCTGTATCTGTTCTGTTAAAACTTTGGGCAGAATATCTATTCAAGCAATATTGCTAAGCTACTCGTCATTATAACATTATGATGGTATTTCAGCAGCAGCAATAAAGGAGATAAATTATCCTATTAAGAACTGAATATTCTTAACTTGTGAGTATGGCATAAGAAGAATGTTAAATGTAACAAGCCTCATTGAATAAATAACCTTGAGTCTAGCCCTTCATTGAGATGAGAACCTATCTGGTGCAGGAATAAAACAGTGTGTGCTCTACACCTTACCTTCCCTTTAACAATCTCATTGAGATTGAAACAGATGAGGCTACCTCTGTGCCAATGTATTCAAACAACAATGTTCCTTTTGAGATATAAAAGCACTTACAGCAAATCAGCATCAGCATCGATCTGAAAACTTGGGTAAATGGGTAAGAAGTAGTGAAGATCAATTCACCAATTAACCAGTTTGCAGAAAATCAACTAGACTGCTTGATCAAACTAATGACAAAATTAAAGCCAGGTTATATTCATAACTCATGATTTGTCTTCTTTTCAAATTGTATAAGAGCTCACATTATTTTCCATTTTGATACAATTTTTCAAACATAAAATTCATTTTATAGAATTGTTGAATTCAATCTATTTTTTTTTCAAATTCTTAGTGATCCAACTGCACAATCTTGGTTTTCAATATTTGAAGTTCAATAAAGAGCTTCACTGATCAGAATTTATGGCAGCTATTTATACCAGTGTATAAATACCTATATTGACCAATATTTTTCAACCTAGCATAGTTGCATTTGCCCTCAAATCCAGTGTTATTGCCCAGACTGGATTGAGTAACTTCAGAAAATCTTCCGGTATTAACTATTTAGCTTCTTATTAATTCATGGGATGAGGACATCACTGGCTCTACCAGCGTTTTATTGCCCATCCCTAGATGCCCTCGAGAAAGTGGTTGGTGACCTGCATTCTTGAACCATTACAGTCTATTTACTCTAGGTGCACCTACAATGTCAATAGGGTTGGGACTTCCAATATTTTGACTCTGACACTAAATGAATAGTGAGTTATTTCCCAATCAGGAGGTTGAGTGGCTTGGATGGGATCTTGCAGGTGGTGGTGTTCCTGAGTATCTCCATCCTTTGTATTTTTACTTGGTATTTGTTGTGGGTTTGTAGGTGTTGTCTAAGGAGCCTTGCTGAATTTCTGCAGTGTAGATGCTTCTAGTCAGTGTTGGTGGTGGAAGGAGTGGATGTGGTGCCAATCAATCAGGTTGTTTTATCCTGGACGATGTCAAGCTTCTTGAGAGATGTTGGAGCTGCACTTATCCAGGGAAATAAGAGGTATTCCATCACACTTCTGATTTATGCCTCATAGATGTTGGATAGACTTTGGGAGTCAGGAGGTGAGTTGCTCACTACAGGGTATTCCTAGCGTCTAATGTACTTTTACTATTTTTATAAGGCCAGTCTAATTCAGTTTCTAGTCACTGGTAACCCCTAGGATATTGATAATAGAAGATTCCATTAAAGCAATTTCAATGAATGTCAGGTGGTGATTGACATGACACTTGTCATTGCCTGATACCCATGTGACTCACAATGTTCTTGCTACTTAGCAGTCCAAGCCTGGATATTGTCCATATCTTGTTGCATTTGAACAAGGAGCACTTCAGTCTCTGAGGAGTCGCAAAACAGTGCTGAACGTTATGCAATCATCAGTGAACATCCCCACATCTGACATTATGATTTAGGGAACATGTTTATTCTGAAGCTGAAGATAGTTAGGCCCAGGAAACCACTTGAGGAACTTGTGCAGAGATGTCCTGGAGCTGAGATGACTGACCTCCAACAACTATAACCACCTTTTTTTGTAGCAGGAATGCCAGAACAAGGAATTGATCAGTTCAGTGTAATTAGTAGATGCAGCCTGCAAATAACATGTAATGTCTTGTTGATTCATCGTTGAAAGGAACTGATCACATTATATTTTTAAGCCCTAACAAACAAGTTTTGAAGACTGATGAAAAGTTATTTATAAGTCTCAAGAATTGCAAACCCTTTCCAGGAAGGAATTGTCAGGAATCAACGCGCATGCTCCACCATGCTTTGGCATTCATGGCCAGATGACTGGGACAAGCCAGGATTGGCTACAGCCAAGCTCCATATTACAATGCACCTGCCAGATGATTGACAGCCTCATTGGAATGGGTCAGTGGCAAAGCATCAACCAGTTTCCTGTATTCTACCTGGCGCTGCATTTAGGCCAAGTCAGATGGGATTCAGGGAGGTTCACCAACTTTCTGGATCAGCTGTTTCTGAAAGTTTGAAGTTCTGGAAATAGCAGAGGCTGGAGATTGATCAACTCTTCCATTTTTTAGAATGATTACCACTGCCAGCTGCACCAGGCAACCTACCAGGGTCAGATTTACAGAATTGGAGATAGGTGGCTCAAGCACTAAGTGCCACCCCAGAACTGAGGAAGAGTGGTGCAATATGCTCCATGTCTTTATGCTGTGTGCTCCATGTGTGCTGGCAAAGCAACACACTGGGGAATTACCCTTTACCATCCTGCTCATGCTGAGCTTGATCACACTTGCTAATTTATTCAAGTAACATTTGTGTAACTCATTCTTTACAATTCTGATTGGTTAAGGGGTAGGCCTCAATGGCTTGCAATATGGATCAATTGAAAGCTAAATACTGCAGATTGAAAATGAATCATAGAATTCCTACAGTGTGGAAACAGGCCATTCGGCCCAACAAGCTGCACCAATCCTCTGACAAGTAACGCACCCAGATCATTTCTATTCCCTATTATTTTATATTTACCCCAACTAATGCACGTAACCAACATATCCCTCAACACTTTGAGCAATTTAGCATAGCCAATTCACCTAAACTGCCCGTCTTTGGATTGTAGGAGGAAGCCCACGCAGACTCGGGGAAAATGTGCAAGAGCCACACAGACTGTCACCCGAGGCTGGAATCAAACCCAGATCCCTGGTGCTGTAAGGCAGCAGTGCTGACCACTGAGCCACCATGCTGCCCCAGACGCTAGAGACACACAGCTGGACTGGCAAAACCAGTGGTTAATCTTCAGAGCAATACAGACCCGAGCTTCCAAAGTGTTCTTTAATTCCTGAAACTCAAGGGTTCATGCAGTAATTTTATAGATTCTTTCCTTTTATCACAAATCTGCAATGTATGTGGCACTGGAGAAACAAGGTGAAAATCACGATACTGAATAACCAAAGCCATCCAGTCAGGAGCACGTTTGATTTACCTTCTATGTCCTTTATAGAGGTTTAGGAGTCTCAATGGCACAGCAAGATGGCTTTGTGGTTAGCAATGCTACCTCATTGTGCTAGGAACCTGGGTGCAATTCCAGCCTGAGCTAACTGTCTATGTGGAGCTTGCACATTCTCCCTGTGTCTGTGTGGGTTTCCTCCACTATTTAAAGATGTGCAGGTTAGGTCGATTGGCTATGCTAAATTGCTAATTGAATGCAGGGTAGTTGACTAGTCATGGAGTGGGATGCTTTTCAAATGGTCAGAAGACTTGATGGGCTGAATAGCCTGCTTCCATAGCCTGCAGGGATGCAATGAGTGAAGTTGCAGATTCTCTTTCCTTTTAAATTTGCTGCTGTGCACAAGTGCACTCTAAGCATAGAGGGTACAAAGTAATAAAAAGTGATAAATGATACAGTGAACCCAGAATTGACTGATGCGAAAGTCGAGCACTGTTCTTCCCTCAACTGCTTGCTACTATCCTGAATTTGATTTCTGCAGGCTGGATGGAAGTTTCCAGGTCTCGCTGCTAACAATGGGAACATTGGCACAAGACACAGAAACACAAGAGTATTGCCCTCTACAGGCCATCAGGAGGCATTAGTATTTTTACTTAAATGTGCAACAGTGGAGCAAGTCATTTCTGACACACCAGGCCACCCGATACACCTCATCATTGTTCTTACCTTCTTTCTTCATGCCAGCTCGAAAACATTTCTTCAATCTGCAATATCTGCATTGGTTCCTCTTGTCTTTGTCAACGACACATTGCCGATTAAATCTGCAGGGTCAAAATGGCAAATTCATAACTAACTTTGAACCATCACATGCAGTCAGGATTGTTATTCACACTTCTAAAAGATCTATTTTGAAACTTAGAAAGAAAAATGTTAAGTTTCTCTTTATTTTTAAACACATCACTGACAACACGATTGAGAGGCGATATTGTAGTGGTTTTTAAATCATGAGGGGTATAGATAAGGAGAATGGCAGGTGTATTTTCCACAGGGTGTGGAATTTCAAGATTAGGATGCATATTTTTAAGGTGAGAGGAGAAAGATTTTATAAAAGCTTGAGGGGCAATTGTTTTTACACAGTGTGGAGAAAGTGGTGGCTGCGGGTACAGCTATCACATTTTTAAAAATATTTCGATAAATACATGATTAAGAAAGGTTTGGAGGTTTATGGACCAAGCACAGGTAGATCAGACTAGTTTGGGATTACGGTCGGTGTGGAGTGATTGGACCAAAGGGTCTGTTTCCATGCTGTATGCAGTTAAAAATCACACAACACCAGGTTATAATCCTAAAGGTTTATTTGAATGTCCAAGCTTTCGGAGCGTTGCTTGTTCATCAGGTAGCTAATGGGGCAGGATCATATGATGCAGAATGCATAAGTAAAAGATCAAAGTGTCATACAACTGATGTGATGCATCAGACAAACCTATATGGCTGTTAAGTCTTTAATCACTTAGAATGGAGATGTACATTTTGATTGAGTAATATATAAATGACAGAATTTCTTTCAAGTCACTGACCCAAGATAACTTGAGGTTTTATCAGTGGATTAAAAAAGGTGACATCTCAGTTCAGACAATGCATTAAAAGGTGTGAGGTTAGAGTCTGTCTGTATCCCAACCTGGAGTCAGACTGGTTTTATTTTCAAAGTAGGAATTTACAAAATGTCACACTCACTGACTGCCTACAGACTGTGTGCTTTTTGACTCCATGTTGTCTGACTCTGTAACTGCAATGGACAAACATATGAGAATAATGGTTGTCCCTGATTAAGTTTAAAAAAAAATAACATGACAGTCTGTGGCAAGAGTACTCCATGTGATCTAAAAGACTTTGAGGAAATAGTGGATAGAACACAGAACATAGAACAACATCGGCCCACGATGTTGCACCGACCTGTGAACTATTCTCAGCTTGTCCCCCAACACTATCCCAAAATTATCCATGTGCTTATCTAAGGAATGTTTAAATCTCCCTAATGTGGCTGAGTTGACTACATTAGTAGGTAGGGCATTCCACGCTCATGCCACTCGGAGTAAAGAACCTGCCTCTGACATCTGTCTTAAATCTATCACCCCTCAATTTGTAATTATGCCCCCTCGTACAGGCTGACGTCATCATCCTGGGAAAAAGACTTTCACTGTCTACCCTATCTAATCCTCTGATTATCTTGTATGTCTCTATCAAATGCCCTCTTAGCCTTCTTCTTGCCAATGAGAACAGGTTTACGTCTCACAGACTTTCCCTCCAGACCAGGCAGCATTCTGGTAAATCTCCTCTGCACCTTTTCCAATGCTTGCACATCATTCCTGTAATGGGGCGACCAGAACTGTACACAATATTCCAAGTGTGGCAGCACCAGCGCTTTGCATAGTTGCAGCATGATATTGTGACTCCGGAACTCAATCCCTCTACAAATGAAACCTAACACACGATATGTCTTCTTAACAGCACTATCCACCTGGGTGGCAACTTTCAGGAATCTATGTACATGGATTCCAAGATCCCGCTGCACAGCCACACTACCAAGAGTATTTCCATCGACCCAGTACTCTGCCTCCCTGTTATTCATCCCAAAGTGCATCACCTCACATTTAGCTACATTGAACTCCATTTGCCACCTCTCAGCCAAATTCTACAGTTTATCCAAGTCCCCTGAAACCTGTAACATGCTTCCAAACTGTCACCGACTTTAGTGTCGTCTGCAAATTTACTAATCCATCCACCTATGCTTGCGTCTAAGTCATTTATAAAAATGACAAACAGTAGTGGTCCCAAAACAAATCTTTGAGGCACACCACTAGTATCCGGACTCCAGGCTGAATATTTTCCATCAACCACCACTCACTGCCTTCTTTCAGAAAGCCAGTTTCTAATCCAAACTGCTAAATCACCCTCAATCCCATGCCTCTGCATTTTCTCCAACAGCTGACCATGTAGAACCTTATCAAAGGCTTTACTGAAGTCCATGTACACCACATCAACTGCCCTACCCTCATCTACATACTTGGTCACCTTCTCAAAAAACTCAATGAGGTTTGTGAGACACGACCTGTCCTTGACGAAACCATGTTGACTATCAATATTGAGTGCAGAACAAGAAGAGTATAAAAGGAAAATTGTTAGTATCACTGTAAAATGACAGGGTGGACACGTAAAAAGGATGAAAGTTGTGAATTATAGTTCCAAAAATTGCAGATGACACAATATTAAGACCAAGGATGCAGCAAGGCAAGTGACCTGGAAGTGAAATAATGTTTGAATGCAAATACGATAAGACTTTCAATGATCAGAGAGCCAATATTATTAAAGAAAGGTGCTTCCGTGGGTTAATTACCTACCTGAATTTTGACAGATTTTTGTTTCTAGTCAAGAAGGTCACTATGGAACAAACGGTAGGTACTATAACCAGAAAACAATTACGTTCGAAATGGGAAATTAATAGTTATTTGTCTGTGAAACAGGCAGATAGGTTTTGAGGCTTTAGATATAATAGTGGTGCGCAGCATTAGGTATGTCAGGTATGAATTGTGTTGTACTCATTGTAAGGTAATCCTTAACTGTGACAGGGCTACAAACTGAGAGATAGTTGATGAACCAACAGTTATTGTCCATCTGATTGTTTGAATCTTAGAGGTTTGAATCTTAGAGGTTTATAAAATTATGAGGGGCATGGATAGGGTAAATAGACAAGACCTTTTCCCTAGGGTGGGAGTGTCCAAAAATACAGCATATAGGCTTAAGGTGAGAGGGAAGGATTTAAAAGGGACCTAAGGTGTGACGTTTTCACACAGAGGGTGGTATGTGTATGGAATGAGCTGCCAGAGGAAGTGGTGGAGGTTGGTACAATGACAATATTTAAAAGACATCAGGATGGGTATATGGATAGGAAGGGTTTAGAGGGATATGGGCCAAACGCTGGCAAATGGGACCAGATTTATCTCGGATATCTGGTTGGCATGGATGAGTTGGACTGAAGGGTCTGTTTCAATGCTGTATGGCTCTAATTGAATGGAAAGGAAAGGTAAGGCAGATTGCATATTGGTCTATTCATTCCCTAATAGAACATAGAACATTACAGCACAGAACAGACCCTTCAGCCCACGATGTTGTGCCGACCACTGATCCTCATGTATGCACCCTCAAATTTCTGTGACCATATGCATGTCCGGTAGTCTCTTAAATGTCCCCAGTGACCATGCTTCCACAACTGCATGCTCTCACAACTCTCTGTGTAAAGAACCC
>NC_057713.1:125587301-125589170 GCF_004010195.1 Chiloscyllium plagiosum
TCCAGTTCAGATGCAACCTGTCCTTCTTATACAAGTCCCACCTTCCCCAGAAGGCATCCCAATTATCTACATAATGTTTCCTTAACATTTCTTAAGTTGATTTTTACACCTTTTGTTGCATTAATTGTGTACAAGAGAAAATGTAATGTAAATTAGAGATCCATAGCACTCCGAGGAGAAAGTGAGGTCTGCAGATGCTGGAGATCAAAGTTGAATTAAGTTGATTTTTACACCTTTTGTTGCATTAATTGTGTACAAGAGAAAATGTAATGTAAATTAGAGATCCATAGCACTCCAACAGCCTATTTCAGAGAGTTTGGAGAAATTGGAAAACATGACAGAACAAAACCCCACTTGACCGATTCACTTGGAAGATGATATGAAGCAAAGAAGGAAAATTATAATGGACCACTGGTGAAGAAGGGTCTAGTAATGATGTGGAACAAAGAAACTATTGCAAATATGGCTGAATCAAAGTTAATACATTATTGAACTCGCTGAACACACACTCATTTGTGATACATGTTCAAACACATGACATACTAATTAAACTATATATGACTTTGACAATTATCTTGCAGGCTGTCATCCATCCCTTTTTAACACGTTTGCCTTGACATTTCTCTAATCTGTCATCAGACCGCACTCTTTTACTCCTGTATTCAGGATGGCTCCTTTTCGCTAAGTCTACTCTCCTCATGCACAGTAGCCAAAACTCAAGTTAGTATCCGAGGAATAGCCTGACTACACTGAAGATTTGACATAAGATGCAGGAGCAGATATAGGTCATTCAGCCCATCAAGTCTGCTCCGCCATTCAATCATGGCTGATACATTTCTCAACCCCATTCTCCTGCCTTCTCCCCACAACCCTTACACCCCCTCAACAATCAAGAACCAGTCTATATCTGTCTTAAATACTCAACGACTTAGCCTCCATGGCTTTCTGTGGAAATGAGTTCCATAGATTCAAGACTGCCTCTTAAAAGTTACTATTGTATCTGTTTCTACTACCTCCTCTGCCAGCACATTCCATAAGACCAACAATTCATGGAGACTTCTCTGATACTAGTACAGTTCTAAGCGTAGTATTCCATTGTTATACATGACACTGCATTGATAAGTATGGGAGGTAATGAGTGGTCTCAGGGGTCAGCACTCTGGTCACTACTATTTGCAATGACATAAACAATCTTCAAATGGAGTCTGAGGGATGAAACAAAACCTCGTTTTGCTGAGAATATCAACTATAAGGCCAAAAATAGAGAAAAGGGGAGGAAGACGGAATTGCCAATAAAGCAGGTGGATCAAATATAAATAGAGATTCTTGATTATATTAACATTAAACAATAAACAATGTTATCAGTGAATACTAAGGAAAAGGGAGAAAGCATTGTGAATGAAAAATAAATAGGTCTTACTCCACACGACACAGAAATTTCCAAGTCCTGTGTTTGGAAAGGTGACAAAACCATTAGCACAGTGTTTCCATTCTTTTCAACTAAGAACATCGCAAGCGTGTTAGTTAAAGTGTCAGTTTGAAATTTTCCAAAGCACTTATTCATCCAATTCAGAATAAACTGTCATCATTGTGTAGTGATTGGAACAAAGTTGGCCAGGTAGATCTCACCGAGTGTGGGTTCCCTGATTCAATTTGTTAATCTGGGCCAATCAGGGAGTCCTGGCTGACAGATATAAACAGGAATCTTCACCCTGGAGTTGTTCAGGGAGAGGTGGGCGCCGCAGGGAGTGGAGTGCATCATTTCTCCCTCCAATTCTATTTTGATTTAGTCCCTACCCTCCCCTTCACTGTTTTGATCACACAGCACTGTCCCTTGATGTGAAGGGCAGTGTTTCTCACTGGCCACCC
>NC_057713.1:125589318-125612803 GCF_004010195.1 Chiloscyllium plagiosum
GTGTCTTTCACTGTGTCTCACACCTGCACACACACACCATGGGTGCTGGGGAAAAAATAAGCACTACCGCACTTAGGTGGTAGTGTGGCGGTTAAAAAAAAAAGAAAAAAAATAAAAAAATAAAAAAAAATAAACAGGAATCTAGCCAGTTAAGGCTGTCTAAAGTAAGTAAACTGAAATGTTCAAGTATTCTGCTGATTTGCTCTGATATTCCAGCATCTTGCCTATTACACAATTCTGTGATTTTTATACAAAGAATAAAATCCAAGAGGGCTATGATGGGGAAAACAAAGTCAATGTATTTGTGATGTTCTAGGAAGACCCATGGGCTGTGTAGAGTTGTCTGATTTCCTGTCAGGGGACTGACGTTTCTCTCAGCCTGGACGAGAAAGAGCTATGTTTAAAAAAAAAAATTAAAAAAAAAATAAATAAACAGGAATCTCAGGGATTCTCCTCAGGGACTGGCTCTGAGATAGCTGATCAGAGTCCACATACTGTTCATATCTAAATAAAGGGTGACTTGTTGACGGGATACCAGCCTCTGTGGAGTTATTCCAGCGTACAATATCCGTCACTGGAGAATTTTACGATATGGGAATTAATTTGATGCCCCATATTAGGCATGTAAACTTTGATGAGAGTCTCTGGAAATTAGATTTATTCATGGAAAATTGATCTAAAGTCTTACATTGGGTATTATAAGGGGTAAAGAAAAAGTGAATTTAAATAATATGCTTAACATAATCACAAATTCTATAAGAAGCCACAGGATCAAACTTAAGTGAAAAGAATAGAACGGCTGTCTTTGATTGAAGCATACAGTGATGGATGTGTAAAAGACAGAAGATATTCCAGGTATAAATTCAAGGGAAATCAGTATTTGTCAGAGGAGAGGATTGAACGTATGGCGTCTTAATGCATGAATTGCTGAAGTCTGGTGTGCAGGTATAGCAAGCAATTAGGAAAATAATAGAATGCTGTTCTTTATTGGGAAGGAAATTGAAAACCAAACTAGGGAGGTTATGTTTCATTTAAAAATCAGGGCACTGGTGAGACCAGTAAGGACCCACGAGTACAACATACAAACGTTTGAATGAGAAGCAGGAATAGGCTTCCTCAAACCCCACTGCCATGGCTTATCAGACTGCTCCACAGTTCTGCAAACACCCGATAATTATTTATTTGCCTCCCCTTTGGAAATATTCAAAAACTCTGAGGAAGAGAATTCCAGTGAGTGACAAGCCTTGTTGAGAAAAAAAAAGTCATTAGGTTTAAATGAGCAGCCACTTGTTTGAATCAGTTTCTGGATCCTCCCATAAGAGGAAACATCTTTTCCACATCTGTGTTTGGGACTTCCGATGTTTCACTCAAGTCACTTCCAAATCTTCTAAACTCCAACAGATAAAGTTGAGCCAATCCAATCTTCCTTTGTTAAAGCCCCCACCATTCCAGGTACTAGTCTAGGATCCCAACTGTGCAGACAGAGGACATTCGGCCCATTAACTCAGCACCAACTCTTTGAAGAACATCCCGCACCCCCTAAACCACATCCAATCCCATAGCTAATCCACCTAGTCTACATATCCCTGGACACTACGTGGCCCACCTGACCTGCACACAGCCGTCCCACCTGACCTGCACATCTTTGAACTGTGGGAAGAAACCAGAGTAAGCGCAGGCAGACACAGGGAGAGCTTACAAACTCCACACAAACAGTCAGCTGAGGCTGGAATCCAGCCCACGTCCCTGGCACTGTGAGACAGCAATGTTAACCACTGAGCCATGGTGTAGCCCAGTCTAGTAAACCTCGTCTAAACTGTTTCAAATGTGTTTACGTGCTTCCCTAAATAAGATGAATAATAGACTCTTGAACAATTCCTACGATCGGAAGGTAGCTACTACAACCCCGCTATTTAAATAAAAGGAGATAGAGAAAAATCTGGAAATTATAGACTGGTTAATCAGAGATCAGTTATATGGAAATGCAAGAGTTCATTATTAAAAAATCATTAGTGGAACAGTTGGAAAGCAGCATTAGAATTGGACAGAGTCAGTGTGGATTTATAAAAGGAAATCATACTCCACAAATCTGCTGGAATATCTTGAGGATATAACGAATAGAGTTAATAAGGGGAAGCCACTAAATGTGGTTTACTTGGACATTCAAAGGTTTCGGTAAAGTTCCACACAAGAGAAACAAGAAACAAAAGAGTAGGAATAAAAAAATGTCTACCTCCCCACCATCCCACCGGATGGTAGTGAGAGACTAGTGGGGTACTGAAGGGATTAGTGCTTGGACCCTGGTTATTCGCAACAAATATTAATGACTTTAAGGAGGGAATTAAATGTAATATGTTTGCAGAATACGCAAAACTGAATGGGAGGGTGAGCTATGAGGAAGATACAGAGATATTTCAGTGTGATTTCGTCAAAGCAAGTGAGTGAACAAATGCATGACAGAAATATATTATGGATAATTCCACTTTATTAGTAAATTCAGAAAGGCAGAATATTACATGAATGGTGATGAATTTTGAAAGGGAGATATGCAATGAGACCTGGGTGTCCTTGTACACCAGTCACTTAAAGGAAACCTGTAAATACAGCAGGTGGTGAAGAAGGCAAATTGAATGGGGGCCATCATAGCGAGAGAATTAAATTACTTGCTGCATTTGTACAAACCCTTGGTGAGACAACACCTGGAAAACTGTGTACAGTTTTAACCTCCTTATGTGAGGAGGATGTTCTGATAGAATCCTGGAGTAGCAGGTCTAATATATGAAGAGAGACTGGATTAGTTAGGACTTTATCCACGAGTTAAGAATGAGGGGGAAACCTGGGGTAAACTCAGGACGGATGTTCCTGATGAATCTGGATGTTCTGGGGAAATCTAGAACAGGGGGCCACAGTCTAAGGATACGGGGTAGGTAGTAAGAGACTGAGATAAGGAAAAATGTCTTCACCCAGAGCGGTGAGCTTCTGCCACAAAAAAAGGTTCATGCCAAAACATTGAAAGCTTTTAAGAAGGTGTTTAACATTATTCTTAGGGCTAAAGGGATCAAAGGGTATGGTGTGAAAGCAGGAAGAGAGCACTGAGTTGGATGATTGCCAATGATCACATAGAATGGTACAATAGGATTGAAGGGCTAAATGGCCTACTCTTGCACTTATTTTCTGCGTTTCCATAATGTAGATAGTACTCAATATGTGGTGTCATCAGTGCCCTGATTTTAAATGAAGCATAACCTCCCTAGTGTGATTTTCAATTTCCTTCCCAATAAAGAACAGCATTCTATTATCTTGCCTAATTGCTTGCTGTACCTGCAGATCAGACTTTAGCAATTCATGCACTAAGACACCAAAATTCTCCTTCATCTCAAAGCTCTGCAATCTCTCACCACTTAAATAACATGCTTCTTTTTTAGTCTGCCCAAAAGAAATGACAATTTTGCATTTTCCAATATTATACTCCATTTGTCAGATCTTTGCTCTCTGGCTTAACTGATCTGTAAACCTCTTTAGGCAGCTTATGCCCTCTTCTCATTCCTTCATGTAATATGGGCATCACTCCCAAGGTCATCATTTGTTTCCCATCGCAAATTGCCCCTGAACTGCATCTTGCTAATCCATTTAAGTGAGCAATTAAGAATGAACCATTTTTCTTTAGGTCTGGAGTCACATTAAGGCCAGACTAGATCTGCTAAGAATAGCAGGTTTTCTTCAGTGGACCAGACGGGCTTTTATAAGAACTGCCAATGCGAAGACGGTCACACTTGACTAGGTTTTAATTTCAGATTTTATTTATTTATTTTTTAAATGCTCTTCAGCCCATTAAATCTGTACCAGTCAAGAACAAACACCTAATTATTCGAATCCCATTTCGAGCACATGGCACATATTCTTCTTTGCCTTTGCATCGCAAATGCACATCTTTTTTTTTAAAAGAATTAGATTCCCTACAGTGTGGAAACAGGCCCTTCGGCCCAACCAGTCCACACCAACCTTCCGAACAGTAACCCACCCAGAACCATTCCACTACATTTACCCCTGACTAATGCTCCTAACCTACACACCCTTGAAAACTACGGCAATTTAGCATGGCCAATTCACCAAATATGCACATCTTTAGACTGTGGGAGGAAACCCACGCAGACACGGAGAGAATGTGCAAACTCCACACAGTCGCCTGAGGCTGAAATCAAACCTGGGTCCCTGGCGCTGTGAGGCAGCAAGGCTAATCACTGAGCCATCGTGTCACCCTAATTTGAGATTTTATTGAATTCAAGTGACACCTTTTGCCATGCTGTGGTTGGAACCCATGTTCTCAGCTCATGAGCCTGGGCCTCTGCATTGCCAGGCCAGTATCATTACTACTGCATCACCACCTCTCTGCTTCACAACATACTGGCTAACTGATCATTGTGTTATCAGCAAATATACCGAATATTTCATAATCCCTTCAATCCAAGTAATTGGGGTGGGAAATATGTGATAATCAGTCGAAGGTTTCCTTACTGATGTTGACACAATGCTATAAGATCCCCTCATGGGCTTCTGAGTCAGTCAGTCATTGTTGAGAATTCCCAAGGCAACTCCCTCCTGTCTGCTGTGTAGGTGAGGTGGTGATAGTGTAGTCTGGGACATGCTCTGTTTCCATAAGTATGACTAGAGTCACAAGGAGGCCAGCCGAGGTAAGGGCAGCAGATGTAACTTCCGAAAGGTGCTGCCATCTGGTGACGGACAGTTGAGGATTATCTCTGAAGTGAGATTTGAACCAGGTCCCCAGAGCATTACCTCAGCAGGTCTGGCGGCATCTTGAAGAGAAATCAGAGTTAACGTTTTGGGTCCGAAACATTGACTCTGATTTCTCTTCACAGATGCTGCAATTTCCGGCAATTTCTGCTTCAGTTTCTGATTTACAGTATCTGCAGTCCTTTTGGTTTTCCCCACAACATTAGTTGGATTTCTAGAATACTAGTGCAGCAGTTATAGCATCACTTGTCCATAGTTCTAAATGGGTTTATGTTATATTGATACCATCTTTTCTACTGATGTCATGTGCAGTCTGTGGGTGGAAACAAGGAGCTTCCAGCTTTTGGAGGGATCAGATCTCAGGTTCTATTAATTATTCTTGACCATATGTAGTTGTACTTAATGCTGTAATGCAATAATCCTTTTCATTACCTAAGAACAGCACCTCTTGGATAGATACTATCGCACTTCTCACTAACAGACCCATGTTACCACTTATTTGATTTACATCAGTCATATTACCACTTATTTGATTTATATGAATCTCAGTGTACCATAGTCCCAGCTACACAAACCTGGCTCAAGTGAAACACCCCCAAAATGATCGAGTTTATGTTTAGGTGGGGTGGCAGTCACAGGGAGTGTTGGATGGAGAGCTGCACTGAATGAAGGAATGCCACTAGTTCTGAAACTTATAGGAAATCAAAACATAAAGCAGCTTTTACCCCTCAGAACGCCGCACCCGTAACGCTCTCCATTGCCCCATCAATGTCAACACGTTCCCCCAACCAACGTCCAACAGCCTTTCAAGCCATTCATGCCAAGCTTTATCTCTCTAAACAATCTTGATGCCAATTAACAGCTCCTATTCCATCTATTCACACCCCTGCTTCTAAGGAATTTTACAGCCCCATTCCTAACTGTGCTCATTTATCTACTCCAAAAAAGGACCTTTGTAATCCCTATGACCACTTAGTGCCAAATCATGCAACCCAGGAACTCCCCCCCTCCCCCCATAACCTAGCTCCTTCAATGTCTACTCACTCCAGATCCAGCCCAGGTAAACCTCAGGATCCATACTAACAACCCACTCATTAATTTACTTTCCTTCAAATACACAATATGTTATTAAAACGAAAAATATTTCTATTCAAAGACCCACTTCAATAACTCTAAATATTTGAAACTGAATATAAGCTGTGAATTGACAGGTATTCTGCTGTGATAAGCACAGTTTGCTGAATTAGCCATGCAGCACCAATCCTGTGATAAGGATTTGAGCTACGGAAGAGGCTGAACAGGCTGGGGCTGTTTTCCCTGGAGCGTCGAAGGCTGAGGAGTAACCTTATAGAGGTTTACAAAATTATGAGGGGCATGAATAGGGTAAATAGGCAAAGTCTTTTCCCTGGGGTCGGGGAGTCGAAAACTAGATGGCATAGGTTTAGGGTGAGAGGGGAAAGATATAAAGAGACCTAAGGGGCAACGTTTTCACACAGAGGGTGGTACATGTATGGAATGAGCTGCTAGAGGATGTGGTGGAGGCTGGTACAATTGCAACATATAAGAGGCATTTGGATGGGTATATGAATAGGAAGGATTTAGAGGGGTATGGGCCGGGTGCTGGCAGGTGGGACTAGATTGGGTTGGGATATCTGGTTGGCATGGACAGGTTGGACCAAAGGGTCTGTTTCCATGCTGTACATCTCTATGACTCTATGCAGCGAAATAGGAAACATGGACTTTTTTAAACTAGAGGCTGTTTTCTTTAAATTTAAAGGGGCCAGAGATTTAAATGGCGGACAACTTGACAGTTCCAATGAGTCTATCTGCTTTTATGCACATTCATATCCACTCATAGTTCTGCCCTCCACACCAATAATTCCAAACAAACTCATCTCTAAATTCCAAGACAACACTTCCTCTATCATAATTCCCACCACGGCTGTTTACACAGCCCTCCACTGTACTCCAATACACTCACGACTGTGTGGCCAAATTCAGCTCGAACGCCAACTACAAGTTTCCTGATGACACCACTGTTCGAGGTCAGATCTCGAACAATGACAAGACAGAACACACAAAACAGATTAAATGCTTGGTGGTGTGGTGTATAGATGACAATCTGTCTATCAACATCAGCAAAATGAAGGAGCTGGTCATTCACTGCAGGAAGTGGAGTGGGGGGTGTACCTCTGTCTGAGATGGTGAGGGTCGAGAGCATCAAGTTCCTGAGAGTGACGATGGCCAACAATCTGTCCTGGACCACCCATGTCGAACTGATGGTCAAGAAAGCACAACAATGTCTCTACTTCCTCAGGAGGCTAAGAAAATTCACAAGGACACTGAACAATTTTTATAGCAACCTATCAAAGACCCCTCCCCACTCAGGTATACTCTCTTCAACTCTCTTCCATCAGACAGAAGATATAGAAGTTTTAATACATATACAAAGAGATTCAAGCACAGCTTCTTCCCCGCTGTTATCAGACTTTTGAACAGACCTTTCACCTTTGAACAGACCTTTCACACAAAACAACACTTTTCACTGTATCACGGTACTCGTGACAACAATAAATCAATTAATCAAT
This sequence comes from Chiloscyllium plagiosum, assembly GCF_004010195.1. Classification (NCBI taxonomy): domain Eukaryota; kingdom Metazoa; phylum Chordata; class Chondrichthyes; order Orectolobiformes; family Hemiscylliidae; genus Chiloscyllium; species Chiloscyllium plagiosum. The sequence goes on from NC_057713.1 coordinate 125,596,659, forward strand.
CAATCATATCCATTCAATCCCAATGCGAACTTGACATCGCCATTGGAGAACTGGCATCACCAATGGTTACCGAACTGGATTTGAGTTGATTTATTTGGTTTGGTTTATTTATTGTCACGTTTGTTGTGTTACAAAATGCAGTGAAAAATGCTGTATCATGTTGCCGCTCTCCGGCGCCATACTAAAACATAGAAAAATAAATCAAAACATAGAATATAAAGGCGGAGGAATGAAGAAATAAAGAAAAAGTGTTAACTTTACAGTCCTTCTGATTAAATGCTCCACCATGGGTCATGGGTCATGATGGCTAGGCACAGGGTCCTTTACTGTGCCACCATCATGGCAATGAAAGTCAGGATTCTTCAGTGCCATCTCGCCTCCACCAATGCTCTCACCACCGAGAGTCCTAGCTGGACCTCACCAATGGAGATGCCACTAATGCTGCTGGGTATCACTCCAGCCCAAACCTGACTCCTCCACCATGAGTCCACTTCAGGCCCAGCTCATCAATGGAGCTGCTGCCCATGTAACCGCTCTTTAAGTACACTCCTGCTGAAGTTCTTTGGAGAAGTAGGGTTTTACGATCCCTTCGGATGAGATAAGTCTCGATCTTTTTCTGAAAGCTGGTGTGGTATCTGAAAATTCTGGCTGATGAAATTGGATCTGTTTAAAGACGTGTTTTTTTTTACAAGTCCCTGTGAAGTATAGATGTTCAACCTGTGATCTGCTTCTAGTATTTTCAGAAAGAATGGTTAAAGCCATGTTTTGGGGCAGGTCTTCCAGAATTGAGACTATTTGCTTTTCCGTAACATTGCACAATTCCACCGTTGCCTCAGCTCATCTTATGTCTCTTTGTGTCTTTGTGATTTCACGAGTTATCTCTGACAATGCATTCTTTGCTGACCTCCGAGCTTTCACCCTATAAACCTGGGGTGATCTAAAATTCTGTTCCCCAGGATCCGAACTCACATCATGACCTATTCACCCATCACCTCAGGGGTTACTGAACAATATTGGCTGCTGGTTTAGCAATGTCACATTTTTAAAATTCTGGTCCGTGCTTCTGAATACCTCGACAGACTTGTCCTCTTCAGCTCTGTACCCTACTTCTCTTCAAGCCATGATGCACTTACAATTCTGGTCATATGGATGTTGTCAATTTTAATTGCTCTAAAATTGTCAGCGTAATTTTAGAAACTGTAAGTCTCTCCCTAACCCATTTACTCTCACCTTCCTCCTTTTAGGCACTCCTTTCAAACCATATCTGGCCAAGCTTCCCATCATTCACTTTAATATCATTTTAGGTAACTGGGTGTCAAATTTCATAACATATATGGACATTTTGTTTTGTTAACGACTCTATATAAATACACAATGTTATTGATGTTAACTGTACATCTTTCATGTACTATGTTTCACTCTGAATTTCTGTAATAGCTCAGTCAAGAACCATTCTTAACAGACAAGTATACAGTGAGTGTAGCAGTCTATATTTGGACTTCTTGAACGAACCTCTCATATTAATTCTGATCTCTCTCTCTCTCTCTGCACCTTATCTGCAGCTGTAACACTGTATTCTGCACTCTGTTCTGCTACCCTCATGCACTTTGTATAGTACAAATTGCCTATATAGCACACAAAGCAACTCTCTTCACTGGATCTTGGTACATGTGACAACAATAGGTCTAACCTGAGGTGAGCTTGATCCTATTCCCACTTAGCATTACCTCTTTAATACTTTCCAACGTAGCGGGATACTTGGCACTGTCAGAACCAAGAACACTGATGAACATTTTCATTCACCAACCATAGAGGCTACTGCTGTTCCCTGCAGACGGATGATAGATTGAAGCTATAACTTTCTTGCTCTGTATGGTCCAGTGACACGATTAAAATTCGGTTCTTAACCAAAAGTTGAGCAAGAATAAAAAAAAATCTTGTTTTTAAGTAATCAACAATGGTTGAAATAAAGCCTCTTCCTACCATGAAACCGAATCTGAACCAATGCTGTATAGAAACAAAAATTGTTCTGCTAACAATTCCAAGTGCTAAAACTTTGAATTGGTTTATTACAATAATTTCTAAAATGCCAACTCTTATTATTGTGCCTGCATCAGAAACTATGTACACGTTAATGTGATTCTTGAGTGTCACTGATGACCATTTGTTCAGTTTTGATTCTGGGCCACTCAGCGATGTCAATACATTACAAGTAACAGATCAAAGTGGTGTACCTGCAAGAATATACATGGCTCTTCCTTATGCTTCGTCTGAAGAAACCCTTGCATCCATCACAACTGGAGGCACCATAGTGTTTTCCTGTTGCTCTATCTCCACAGATTGCACACGAACTGCTAATTCCATTGTCTGATGTGTTCATGGTGTTTGTCTCTGTTGGAGAAGTGTCTGACCAAGGAAAGAGCATACAATAAGTCCAACAATACACATCAGGCAGCATAGTTACAAAGACAATGACAAATCTTCACCCGCAGACACCTGTCATCCTCTGCTGCCATTTCAATTAGTATGCGCTGCTATGTTACAATAAAGTGAGCCATATTAAACATTGCTGTTATTATGACAGGTTTCTTTGTACTGTCAGAGACTAAAGGAATCAAAGATTCCCTTGAACAAAAATGTTATTGCAGTTATGCTTTGATCACATCCGGCAATTATATGCAAAACACCCATCATAATCTGTAAACACAATCACCTAATGGGAACGAATGTAGTTAGTTAAAGCAGCAGTGTCATTTTTCAGCAATGTCCTTCAGAATAAATACAGAAAGAAATATTCTCTGTGTATTTTCAGAAGGCTGACCCAATGATGGTGAAAAGAAAACATTATTATAATTTGGTTTGTTAGAAACAAATCCATACAAATGTACTGTTTCCCTCAGTTCAAATGTTTGGAGAAGGAGCAATGAAACTTTAGGTATTCTTTCAAATGGAAATGATTAAGATTGGCATTGGCAAAGTTATAGAACCATCTGTTGTCTTCTAAACCATAGTCACAAATGATTTCTCAATTGAAAGTGCTGTAAGCATTAGGATATCAATGACAAAACATGGTCTAATGTAGCGAGGCTGGAATATCACTCCAACCATAATCTAAAGGTTATTAGGAATACTTTCGTAGCTTAGTCTGGCCTGTGTTCCATTTTGCTTTTGATTTGATTTCTTCCTCTTACATCTCCCACTTGCACTTGGAGATTCTTCACCGTGGGAAGTTAAGTAACACTTTTATAAAGTCAGGGGTATATCCTGATTGTATTAAACTCTTTAAAAAGTGTCGACGTGATTTAAGTCTGAATCATCACCGCCTAGAAATTACTGTTATAATGTTTGCTGCAAACACTAAATAATGAATGAACGTATATATTACAAAAGCATCAACTAATATCATCAACAGTAATTTTTTAAGTCGAATATACTAATATTCCACAAATGATGTGACCTAATTGTTGACGTGCATATTAGTACATAGTTAATCATATTGAGTCTATGAATGAAAATAGTTAAAGCCTTATAATCACTAAATAATCAACAGAGGATGAAGTAACCTCAGTACCTTGTTATTTACTTAACATGATAATGATCTATTTATAAATTTCACTTCTTGTCCAAAAGCTATTTGTATACAATTTGTTAATTTTGGGAACTTTAAAATAACATCCAATTTTGATTCACAAGGACTTGCAATGCTTCTTGCAATAAAATTCAATAAATGAAATAACATAAGCTTAGAAATGTATGTTAACACTGTTTCCTGCTGAAATTGTCAAAAGACTAAAATTCATAGGACTGAAATGAATGGAGCAGGAAATACTTTAACTGGCTTCGCTTTACATTGACTGACATCAACCTGCAAGTGGCTGACATGTTATGTTTTTTAAAAGAAAAAACAGTAGCCAAACTCATGCCACCACCACCAAATATGCTGTCAGTTGTTAATAATGAAAAAAAGAATCTCAATGGGTTACTCCTAACTTCATTAAAAATTATTTGAAGTTAAGCAATTCTTCATTGCTTAAGGGGGGGTAGATATAGGACTGAAGTTAGGGGTAGGTTCTTCACTCAGCGAGTCGTAAGTTCATGGAATGCCCTGCCAGTAGCAGTGGTGGACTCTCCCTCTTTATGGGCATTTAAGCGGGCATTGGATAGGTATATGGAGGATAGTGGGTTAGTATAGGTTAGGTGGGCTTGGATCGGCGCAACATCGAGGGCCAAAGGGCCTGTACTGCGCTGTATTCTTCTATGTTCTATGTTCATACAATTTACTTTCGGTTCTTTACTTGAACACGCAAATCGCATCCAAGCAGCGCATTATCACCCACAAAACTGAAACTTACCGTGAGCACTATACAGCAACTGCATATTTTCAAACTCCAAAGCAGTGTAAGATGAGTCTAAAGCCTCACTATAATTTGCCATGTCCATATCCAAGAACGATTCAGACAGCCTCATTATGATTGTACACACATCTATGTCTTAAACGCCCCGGTATCTGACAGCACTGTCCACTAGGTTGTCTCTTACACCTTCAGAATTTTGAAATACTGCCTACACAATAAACCATGTGATCAGCTTGTATAACTTTATGTGGTGGAATGGGGAGGAGTCTTTCTCAACAGTGGATCACCTACACAGGAGTGTTAGCTATGGCGTGTCTAACAAGAGTACCCAAATGAGGTTACAACATGCATGGAATTTTTAGTGTGTGTATTATCATTTTGACATTGAAGTTCTACTGGCCTTCTCATTACATTGGGCACCTGAAAGAGGACTTTGCTACATAAGGATATGGTTACATTCGAACATAGCTGTGGAGTACAGGGAAGCTATCAATAACAATCAGCACACACCTGCTGCCAGTAAATCTTGTGGGGCTGCTTATTTAAACCTGCTAACCATTGTTACTTCATTTTATTTGCATTGTCAATGGGAAACAGAAAGAAGTCAGATTTCATTTTAAGAAATTTGAGATTCTTGAGTGTATGAGGCATCACAGCACTGTTGAGAAGATGTACCAATATTAACACTCAAATTCAGAAACAAAATGAGACTGAATTGGCTTCGACAATATAAGTGCCAAATATCCTCATCACAAATTGCATCAACTGATTCTGTGTTTGATTTGATAACCATTACTGGAACATTATGGATTCATTTCACTCCCACCTCTAAAAAATGGTGCACTGACACAAGGTATAGTAAGCTAATAATAAAGTCATGTAAGCTACAATAATGCTATTATGTATTGAATTAGCACGTTTGAGAATGGAAAGCTGGAACACATTGATCTTCAGATGTTAGTGATAAACTGAGGGTTATTTTTGTAATTTACAGCATCATAAGAACACAAGAACATCAGAACTAGGAGCAGGAGTAGGCCATCTGGCCCTTTGAGCTCCTCCATTCAATAAGATCACGGCTCCATTTACCTGCCCTCTCACCGTAACCCTTTGTTCCTTTACTGTTCAAAAAATCTCTCTTAGCTTTAAAAACATTCAATGAGGAAGCCTCAATGACTTCACTGGGCAGGGAATTCCACAGATTCACAACCCTCTGGGGTAAGAAGTTCCTGCTCAGTTCAGTCCTAAATCTGCTCCCTCTAATCTTGAGGCTATGCCTCTTGTCCTAACTTCACCCAGTAGTAGAAATATTTCTCTACTTCTGTCTTAGCTATTCCCTTCACAATATTATTGTTTCTATAAGATCCCCCTCATTCTTCTAAATTCCAATGAATAAAGTCCCAGTCTCCCCTCATAAGCCAATCCCCTCAATTCTGTAATCAACCTAGTGAACTTCCTCTGCGCCTCCTCCAGTGCAAGTACATCCTTTCCCAAGTAAGGAGACCAAAACTACACACAGTACTCCAGGTGCGGCCTCCCAGCACCCTATACAACTGAAATACAACTTGTCTGCATTTAAACTTCATCCCTTTAGCAATGAAGGACAAAATTCCCTTTGCTTTCATAATTACCTGTTTCGCCAACTGACCAACTTTCTGTGATTCATGCACAAGGACACCCAGATCCCTCTGCACAGCAGCATGCTGCAATGTCTTACCGTTCAAATAGTAGTCCTTTTTACTGTTATTCCGACCAAAATGGATGACTTCACATTTCTTAACATATATTCCATCTGCCAGACCTTTGCCCACTCACTTAAACTATCTACATCCCTTTGCAAAGTTTCATAGTCCTCCACACACTTTGCTCTTAGTGTCAGCTGCAAACTGTGGCACACTACACATAGATGATTTGGACTTGGGGACAATGTACAGGGGAACCTCAATTATCCAAATACCAATTATCCAAAAATCGGATTATCCGGAGGAGATCAAGGTCCCGATAGAAACATTACTGCAAAGATGTGTTTCCAACAGTCATCGTGTCTTTTGTTTACAGTGATTAAATAGGCACCGTCACCAAATGACTGACCTCCCGCCCTCTCTCTCTCCCCACATTTTCCCTGGAGTTCTACAGATGGGTGTACCCTAACCCCCTGCTACTCAGGAATTAACTCTACAACACTGTTCTGTGCAGGACAAACGTGGAACCTGTCAAAACGTTGCAGTAAAAAGTGTGTGTGTCTGTGTGCGCTGTTGGGAGACTTACCCCACAAAGGCAGCTACAGCAGCTGGGGGGGGGGGAGGGTGTCGTGCAATGTGTGCTGCTGCTAGCCTCCTGAACTCCAAGCCCCAGAGGAAAAGCATTTAAATCAATTTTCCGAATAATCGATTATCCGAACGAAATAGTGCCTGCCCATCTCGTTTGGATAATCGAGTTTCCACTGTAAATTGTGAATAATTGCAGTCCCAACACTGTTCCCTGAGGCACACCATTAGTCATTGATTGCCAACCAGAAAAACACTCACACACCCCCACCTCTTTGCTTCCTCAAAACCTTATAATAAACTCCAAAGTATATATGGATTGAAAAAAATAATAAAATGTTGGAAATTTTCAGCAAACATCTGTGGAGAGGAAACAAATGAGTTAACAATTCAAGAGTTAACTCTGTTTATGGATGACCTGTTGAGTATTTCCAACATTTTCATTTTTTTTTCAGAACTTTCAGAGCCCGCAGTTTTCTTTTCCTTTTTTTGTTAATGTCCAAAATTTAAATTCTTCTACTCAAAAAGACAAACTATACTCACCCCAACCCCCATCCCCACCCCCAGTATTTCTTTGTGGGATGAGCATTGCTAACAAGGTCTATGTTTTGTCAACAATCCCTAATGAGTGATTTGTTAAACTATTTAAGAGGGCAATTAAGGAACCACACTGCAATAGATCTCTTTTTTATTTAGCTACCTTTTATATAGTTTCCTTTGTAATTTTATTCTGTAAATATTATTTATATATATGATGTATTGATACAAAGTGAGCACAATTACAAACTACACATCTGTGTGGGACTTCAACAATTCCATGCTGACTGAAATCCGCAAGCTATTCTCCGTCAATTTCTAAAAAAACAATTTATTTTTAAACTACAAGAGAGAAAAAAAATAATGCAGTGCCAAAAACTATAAACCTGCTTTGTTATTGGGTCTTGGATATCACTGAATGTTGCTTATGCAGCTGAACTTGGAAAGTAAACATAACACTAAATAAAGAACTATAAAACACTTTACACAATTCATACTGAAGATAGTGAAAAATGCTTTCATCAGAAACCAGAGATAATAGCACAATCTACCACGTCTGATCTGATTTTGTATTACACCATTCAGTGGAACCAAGAAAGCTTCATATATCTTATCTCTATAACAACTAAATCTGTACTAGTTCAGCATTCAATGTTTTGCAGTCTCCAGTAATTTTAAAGACAACTGATATTATGATAAATATCTAATCTTATCTACAAGGTTACATTCATAAAAGAATAAATTCCAAAAGAGTATCCCACTTTATCATGTGGGGATATAATCCTCACATCTATTTGACAATGGTTCCAGCAGTACAGAAACTTAAAGAAAAATAATTTGACATTATAATCCTGTATGTTTTTCTCTTCATTGTAAGGATGTGCCAAATGGGCTGCTATGAAAATTGTTTCTGTTCCAAATTAATTCAGGAAAATTTGCTAAAAAGGAAAAACAGTAAGTTTGATTCAAAGTTAATCAAAAGAAATGTGTGTGGGCTTTTAAAAGGGGAAGAGTTTACTTTGAAAAAAATGGTTCGAATGACAAAATGTATCTTGAGTTTAACCCACTGGAAGGAAAAGGTGCAACACCACAATAAGGGAAGTGGACAACAGCAAAATTGACTATTATCTAATTAGTGAGAAATTGCAGCATGCTGCTGTGTGGAGGGATCTAGGTATCCTAGTGCATGAATCACAAGAAGTTGGTTTGCAGGTGCAGCAGGTAGTTAAGAAGGTAAATGGAATATTGTCCTTCATTACTAGAGAGATGGAGTTTAAAAACAGAGAGGTTATGCTGTAGCTGTATCAGGTGCTGGTGAGACCACACCTGGAGTATTGTATATAGACTTGGTCTCCTTATTTGAGAAAGGGTGTACTAGCACTGGCGGGGTTACCGATGAGGTTAATTCCAGAGTTGAGAGGGTTGGCTTATGAGGACAGACTGAGTGGACTGGGTCTATATCCTTTGGAATTTAGAATAATGAGGGGCTTCTTATAGAAACAAATAAAATTATGATGGGAATAGATAAGATAGAAGCAGGGAGGTTTTTTCCACTGGCGGGTGAAAGTCGAAATAGGGGCCATAGCCTCAAAATTCTCAGGAGCAGATTTGGGACTGAGCCGAGGAGGAACTTACTCTTCCAAAGGGTTGTGAAACTGTGGAATTCCCTGCCCAGTGAAGCAGTTGCGGCTAACTTGTTGAATGTTTTTAAGATAAAAATAGATAGGTTTTTGAACAGTAAGGGAATTAAGGGTTATGGTGAGTGGGTGGGTAAGTGGAGCTGAGTCCACGATAAGATCAGCCACGATCCTATTGAATGACAGAGCAGGCTTGAAGGCCTACTCCTGCTCCTAGTTTGGATATTCTTATGTAAGTGGGTAATGGCCATAGGAGTCACAATTCAGAGAAAACACTTTAAGCAACTTTATTCCCTTGTGGGATGTGGGTGCAATTGGACAGGCCAGACGTCCCTAGTTGCCCTTGAGAAAGTGGTGGTGAGCTGCTGCCTTGAAGGTAGATCAACAATACTGTGAGGAAGGCAATTCCAGCATTTGACACAGTGACAGTGAAGGGATAGCAATTAGTTTCTAAGTGAATGGCTTGGAGAGGAAGTCCTGGGTGGTGATGTTTCCATGTATCTCCTGTCCTTATATTATTTGCATCAATAGAGGCAGCTGTGACTAATCAGCTGTGCACAGTAAATCTGATTCGACAATGAGACACTGACTAGGATGTGCAACTCGATCCACTATATCCATTTAACTATAGAACATAGAAGAATACAGCGCAGTACAGGCCCTTCGGCCCTCGATGTTGCGCCGATCCAAGCCCACCTAACCTACACTAGCCCACTATCCTCCATATGCCTATCCAATGCCCGCTTAAATGCCCATAATGAGGGAGAGTCCACCACTGCTACTGGCAGGGCATTCCATGAACTCACGACTCGCTGAGTAAAGAACCTACCCCTAACATCTGTCCTATACCTACCCCCCCTTAATTTAAAGCTATGCCCCCTTGTAACCATGTGACTTATACCTTCAGTCTGCATCTCACAGGATGGCATTTCCAGGATCAGATACTTCAGTTGACTTTTCAGCATTAACACTCCATTTTTACTTTACGCAATGAAAGACCAACCTTCCTATTGTAATCAATCTTACGTGAAATCTAATGTAGGGACACAATTCCCAAAATCTTACTTTTTGCACCATGCATTTGTACTGAAAAATCTGTAACATAGGAAAAATCATATCAGCTTCAAGGGGGTGGCATTGATGGCAACCGGGGGCGGGGGGGGGGGGGCAGTTCTTCTGGAGAATGCCACTGTGAATGCCCACTACCAACCATTGGGGACAGGGGAGCCAGAGAACTGGTTATCTACCCACCCACCCAGTGGTACACAGCCAATTACATGGCCAACTGAGTTTAAAGTGATGACCTTGTCAGGCCCAAACTGTGGTCAAAGCAGCTCCCTGAAGGTAGCCCATCCTAGTGGCAGAAGTTTGAAGGTGCAGGTAGCAAATCCAGAAAAGCAGGTTTGTGCCCCCCGCCCTGTAATGTGAAACAATCAACACAAGATATAAATTGAGCAGGAGCAGCTGGCATTGAGAGGACACTGCTGCAAGGAGTCTGACCTCAGGGACTGGCACCCAGCTGAAAGTTTTGGACCTGGCTGCATCTCAAGGTGGCAAGGTGGCCCAGTGGTTAGCACTGCCAGAGACCCGGGTTCAATCCCAGCCTCGGGTGAGTGTCTGTGTGGAGTCTTGATGTTCTCCCAGTGTCTGCGTAATTTTTTTCGGGGTGCTCCGGTTTTCTCCCACAATCCAAAGATGTGCAGGTTAGGTGAATTGGCCATGTTAAATTGCCCATAGTGTCTAGGGATTTGTAGATTAGGTTCATTAGTCAGGGGTTAATGTAGAGTAATAGGGTAGGGGAATGAGTCTGGATGGATTATTCTTCAGAGGGTCACTGTAGACTTGTTGGCCAAAGGGCCTGTTTCCAGACTTTAAGGATTCTATGATTCTTGTTCTCTGAGCACTCGGTCACTTAGTGCCAACCTGCATGCTTGCAGCATCCCTGCCCTGCCTTGCAGTGCAATCCTGTTAACGGATTGGTGGTTTAGACAGTGCTCAAGGGGCTCTCAGTACTGCCATATCGACAAGCTCTTTACACAGGCTGACTGTTTGTCATGATTGCCAGTAGAAATCTGGCTTGGGGGTAAGGGGAAGCATCTTGCTTTGTGAGGTAGCTGAAAGAACTTTGATGGGGCGGGTAAGTCAAGACATAAGATTTGCAGGACAACATGGCAGAGCATGGTTATTGGCAGCAGTGATCACAGCAGGAGCAGAGAGGGCCATGATGAGCATCAGGAAGGTGGAGTATTAGGGTTTAGAAAACAGGGACAAATGTTGGAGGCAAACTTCACTTGGACAGGATAGGTAAAAGCGGCCTGTTGGGTAATGCGATATAAATAAGGGACATGGAGACAACACCTGGTAATGAGGTGCGACTCAGCTCTGTAAGCTGCATTCTCTACCATCACCAGCTCTTAACTGGACACTAACTACACTAACTAACTACAACTGGAAAACAGCTGGGACAAGGCCCTGTGTGGATGGAGTCAGAGTCACTGATGGACAAAAGTGTGGGCTCCACATCTAATGGATACTGGGACACTAAAAGGGGCAACTACATGAAATACACTGTAGCTACATTTAATTTGCAATCATATCATTGTCCATTTGCAAATGCAAGCAAAGTAAATGCACTTCAGGTTCAAACAGTGGTCAACGGCAACTTGCAGCATGTTGTAGGTCATTGCAAATTGAACACTGGCATCTCAAATGGTGCAGAAGTTAGAGGTGATGCCTTAAAAGAGAGGTGTCTGTTGGCTATAAGCAGCCCATAACTTGTGAAACTTGCAAAGGTTGCTGCAGGAGGCAGAGATGATCGCTTCAAAAGACCATAATAACTGAAATGACAATGAGGCTCATGGTTGGTGTGGGTCAGGGATGGGAAGGAGGGACAGAGAGCAGCAGGCACTCCCTTTTTGATGTAATGTGTTGGTCACTGAGCTGGCATGTGCTTTCACCAAGTTGGTACCCATGCTGAGGCTGAACCTGAATGAATGAATGATGGTGATATATACCTCAGTATCAGATACAGTCTGTCCCACTGGACAGAGGGGTGTGTACAACCCTCACTTACAGGGTTCATCACCGCTGACTATTCTCAGAACTAACAACCTGTTTTACTCCATATTTCTGCTGCTCAAAGCTTGGCTGGAGAACCAAACTTTTTGTCTCAGTGTTGAGAATCTCATTTTTCCAATCTTGCCAGGTCTTCCCAATTGATTTGTCACTGCCCACATCATTCGGGATGAGAAAATTCAGCCCCATGAACTCCGTTGTGCTTTTCAGACCATGTTAAAATGAGAGAAAAGGACCGAGCCTAGAAGAATCTGAAGGAAATGAACTAAAAATATATACTGGCCATGTAAAACACTTCTGTCCTGGACCTCTTCCCTATTTGGGAGAAGCAAGTTTTCAAGATATGAAAAACAGCAGTTCAAGTGGATAAAGACATAAATAAAAGGAAGCCACTTTTGTACCTCTGTATACATTTTAATTACATAGCTATTAATTGCACTTCCTATTACCCAAGGTGGTTCAGTGGTTAGCACTGCTGTCTCACAGCGCCAGGGACCCAGGTTCAATTCCAGCCTTGCGTGATTGTGTGGAGTTTGCACATTCTCCCTTTGTCTGCATGGGTTTTCTCCCTTACTCCAAAGATATGGAGGTTAGGTGAACTGACCATGCTAAATTTCCCTGTAGTGTGTAGTTGAGGTGGATTAGGCATGGGAAATGTCGAGGTACAAGGAGAGGGTAAAGGTGTTGATCTGGATGGGATGCTCTTTGGAAGATCAGTGTGGATCAATGGGCTGAATGGCCTGCTTTCACATGGGAGGGGTTCTATGAATACGTTTATCCTTGATCACTCCTCATGGCTGTGTGAGAGACGGTGGCTTTGAGGCCTTATACCTCTCCCTCTGTACAAATAGCTTTGTAGCACATACCAGCAAGGCTCTGATATGAAAAATACCCATTTGGATGAGATTCCCAGAAATAACCAGTGTCTTGGAGACCATATGAAAATAGTGCCTTTTGGAGAGAAAAAAGGAGAGCTAAAAAGTAAACACATGGTCACGCAATGTCTGCGGGAATGTAACTAAGGGTGTCATTTAATAGTCGATATTTGGTTTAGTTAACATTTCTGTGATGTCACTAGGTGCTTCAGGCAAATTACTCAGTTGAGTGTATTTCTGTTAATCATTAATACTTTATACAGCAGGATCCTATTTAAAATGGAGCTCGATTGAAACATCAAGCAGGGACCGTCATTTTATTTTTTGGTCAGAAACATTGAGGTGAATTCTTTTAACTATTGCATGTGGTCTGTCAAGTTACATTTGAACATTTCATTTAGATTAAATAAACTTCCTTCACAGTCCTAGCACACTGTTTAAGCCTAACCTGCAAAAGAACTACACACCACACTCTGTTGCATTTCTGACCCCCACAGAAGTGATCCAGTGTCCTCTCATGTGAACTGGGAACAAAGTGAACAGGCTCTCCTAAATGTTTTCTTCGTTTTCAGGCTTTTATCAAATCAATTTTGTGAAAGAAGGATGTACGAAAGAGTCAGCTAGCTAATCTCATATCTATCCAAAGCACAGCGTACCTATTTCTGCCACATGACCTAAGTGTCTCACAAACATTAACAACATTTTACCCAGGAGGAGTACAGCAGATTTATTAACTCTGTGTTTTGCCTTCATCTGTCAAAATGTACCAGCTCAAGTCTGGGCATCGACAAAACGCTGTGGGAATTGTACTCCCACACAAACTGCAATCTCACTACAGGAGAGATCGAGTGAATCCTTAGAAGAGTATAAAGGCAGTAGGAGTATACTCAAGAGGGAAATCAGGAGGGCAAAAAGAGGACATGAGATAACTTTGGCAAAGAGGGTTGAGGAGAATCCAAAGGGTTTATACAAATACATTTAAGGACAAAAGGGTAATGAGGGAGAGAATAGGGGCCCTCAAAGATCAGCAAGGCAGCCTTTGTGTGAAGCTGCAGGAGATGGGGGAGATACTAACTGAGTGTTTTACATCAGTGCTTACTGTGGAGAAGGACATGGAAGGTATAGAATGTAAGGAGACAGATGGTGACATCTTGAAAAATGTCCATATTACAGTGCTGGATGTCTTGCAATGCATAATGGTGGATAAATCCCCAGAACCTGATCAGGTGTAACCTGGAACTCTGTGGGAAGCTCTGGATGTGATTGCTGGATGCCCTGCTGAGATACTTGTATACTGATAGTCATAGGTGATGTGACAGAAGACTGGAGGTTGGCTAACGTAGTGCCACTGTTTAAGAAGGGTGGTAAGGACAAGCCAGGGAACGATAGACCAGTAAGCCTGATGTTGATGGTGGGCAAGTTGTTGGAGGGAATCCTGAGGGACAGGCTGTACATGTATTGGGAAAGGCAAGGACTGATTAGGGATAGTCAACATGGCTTTGTGCGTGGGAAATCATGTCTCACAAACTTGATTGAGTTTTTTGAAAAAGTAACAAAGAGGATCGATGAGGGCAGAGTGGTCGACATGATCTATATGGACATCAGTAAGGCATTCAACAAGGTTCCCCATGGGAGACTGATTAGCAAGGTTAGATCTCACAGAATACAGGGAGAACTAGCCATTTGGATACAGAACTGGCTCAAAGGTAGAAGACGGAGAGTGGTGGGGGAGGTTGGTTTTTTCAAATTGGAGGCCTGTGACCAGTGGAGTGCCACAAGGATCGGTGCTGGGTCTACTACTTTTCATCATTTATATAAATGATTTGGATGTGAACATAAGAGGTACAGTTAGTAAGTTTGCAGATGACACCATAATTGGAGGTGTAGTGGACAGCGAAGGAGGTTACCTCAGATTACAACAGGATCTGGACCAGATGGGCCAATGGGCTGAAGAGTGGCAGATGGATTTTAATTTAAATAACTGTGAGGTGCTGCATTTTTGGAAAGCAAATCTTAGCAGGACTTATACACTTAATGGTAAGGTCCTAGGGAGTGTTGCTGAACAATGAGACCTTGGAGCCGCAGGTAGATAGGATAGTGAAGAAGGCGTTTGGTATGTTTTCCTTTATTGGTCAGAGTATTGAGTACAGGAGTTGGCAGGTCATATTGCGTCTGTACAGGACATTGGTTAGGCCACTGTTGGAATACTGCATGCAATTCTGGTCTCCTTCCTATCAGAAGGACGTTGTGAAACTTGAAAGAGTTCAGAAAATACTTACAAGGATGTTGCCAGGGTTGGAGGATTTGAGTTATAGGGAGAGGTTAAATCGGCTGGGGCTGTTTTCCTTGGAGCATCAGAAGCTGAGAGGTGACCTTATAGAGATTTATACAATCATGAGGGGAATGGATAGGACAAATAGACAAAGTCTTTTCCCTGGGGTGGGGGAGTCCAGAACTATAGGACATAGGTTTAGAGTGAAAGGGGAAAGATATAAAAGGGACCTAAGGGGCAACATTTTCACACAGAGGGTGGTGCGTGTATGGAATGAGCTGCCAGAGGAAGTGGTGGAGGCTGGTACAATTACAACATTTAAAAGGCATCTGGATGGGTACATGAATAGGAAGGGTTGAGAGGGATATGGGCCAAGTGCTGTAAATGGGACTAGATTGAGTTGAGATATCTGGTTGGCGTGGATGAGTTGGACCGAAGTGTCTGTTGTTGTGCTGTACATCTCTATGACTCTATATCCCAAATTCCACCATTACCATCAAAGCAGGGGATCAGCTCTGCTCCAATGAAGAATGCAGGAGTGCATTCCAGGAGCAACACCAGGCAAACTAGCAATGAGGGGGCAGATTTTCTGACAGGTAGCTTCCATCGCTGCCAGATAGATGGGGGGATACTCATGGGGAGCCTCAAGCAGAGCCCCAACTGTAACACATGCTCATGGAATTTCCTGGGAAACTGAATTGTCCTCTTGGCAATTCCTCTACCTCAGTAACTCTGAGATGGTTCTGATGAAACTAAATTAATCATCTAACTTTTCATGAGTAAGCGTTTAAGTGCACAGTTGAACTCCTGGGTAGCTAGCGAACTGATGCCACAATTAGCTCACAGATGTCCATCTTTATAACGCCCCAGGCTCTGACCTGACACCCACTTTGAGCCTGCTCCTCGGATGCTGCCTGACCTGCTGTGCTTTTCCAGCACCACTCTGATCAAAACCCACTTTGAGCAGCCAGCATCATCCCAAAACCCGATGACCCTTGACCCTGCCCCAGGACTTGACACCTGCCCTGAGCCAGGCCTGACCCACGGCCTCCCACCATAGGAGCCCCCACAGCCGTCGCATGTGATTGCTGCAGAACGGCCCAGCCTTCATACCCAACTCAACCTAA
>NC_057713.1:125612821-125626113 GCF_004010195.1 Chiloscyllium plagiosum
ACCATCCACCTCCCTGTCTACCATCTCGCACAAATCAGGTCTGACTGCACCCAACACTCCTGCCGCTGGATGTGACCACCCTTACTTTCCTCCCTGTTGGACCAATTCTGCTCTCCCTGCTATCGGAAAGCTGTTGTAAAACTTGAAAGGGTTCAGGAAATGATTTACCAGGATTTTGCCAGCGGTGGAAGGCTTGAGTTAGATTAGAAAACAGGGCCTTCGGCCCAACAAGTCCACACCGACACGCCGAAGCGTAACCTACCCAGACCCATTCTCCTACATTTACCCCTTCACCTAACACTACGGGCAATTTAACTTGGCCAATTCACCTAACCTGCACATTTTTGGATTGTGGGAGGAAACCGGAGCACCCGGAGGAAACCCACGCAGACACAGGGAGAATGTGCAAACTCCACACAGACAGTTGCCTGACGCGGGAATTGAACCCAGGTCTCTGGCGCTGTGAGGCAGCAGTGCTAACGACTGTGCTACCGGGCCGCCCACGGTATAAGGAGAGTTATAAGGAGAGGCCAGATAGGCTGGGATCTTTCTCCCTGGAGCATCGGAGGCTGAGGGGAAGATCTTATAAAGGTTAACAAAATCATGAGGGACATGGATAGGGTGAACAGTCAAGGTCTTTTCCCTAGGGTGGGGAGTCCAGAACTAAAGGGCATCGGTTTAGGATGAGAGGGAAAAGATTTAAAAGGGACCTAAGGGGTTACTTTCTCATGCAGAGGGTGGTACGTGTGTGGAATGCACTGCCAGAGGAAGTGGTGGAGGCTGGTACAATTACAACATTTAAAAAGACCCAACATGCTCTACAAGAGAACTGTCAGAGTGGGAGCACTGCTCTGTACTTCTGATGGAGCCCTCATCAAAATGTCCGCTCAGAAATTTGGAGCTCCCAGCTTTTGAAGGAAGTGGCCGGACAGCAAGATTTCCATACTTTGGAAAATATGGCCTGAGTGTACCAACCTGAGGTGATACTATACACAACAGGACTACTTCTGTGTCAAATAGCATAAGCAGCAAGTGATAGACAGAACTGAGTGAGTCCTTCCCTCACAGATCAGATCTTACGCTTTGCCGTCTTGCTGCATCTAGTCACAGACAATGAGAAATGTAAACGACTCACTGGAGAATCCAGGATTTCGGTGCACAAAACAAGGTTGAAGCGTTGACAACAATCTTTGGCCAGAAGTGCCAAGTGGATGATCCTTCTTGCTCTCCTCCAGTGGCCCAGCATCATAAAATGCCAGACTTCAGCCCAATTCGCTTCACTCCATACAATAGCAAGAAACGGTTGGAGGCACTTGACACTGCAAAGGCTACAGACCCTGACAACATTTCAGCAATAATACTTAAGACCTGTGCTCCAGAACTTGCCAGTCCCCTAGCCAAGCTGTTCCAGTACAGTTACAACTTTGGCATCTGCACGACATGAGGAAAATTGCCCATGTATGCATTGTGTACATAAAGAAAGACTAATCTAATCCAACCAATTACTCTCCCATCAGTCTACTCGCAATCATCAGTAAAGTGATGGAAGGTGTCATCATCAGTCCAAACAAGCAGCACCAGTTCAGCAATAACCTGCTCAGTGATGCCCAGTTTGAGTTTCGCCAGGGCCACTCAGCTCCTGACCTCATTATAGTTTTGGTTCAGACAGGGACTAAAGAGCTGAATTCCAGACATGAGGATGAGGTGAGAGTGACAGCCCTTGACATGAAGGTCATGTTTGACCAAACGTGGCATCAAGAATCGCTGGCAAAACTGGAATCAATGGGAATCAGTGGCAAACACTCCACTGGCTCGAGTCAAACCTGGCACACAGGAAGATGGTTGTGGTTGTTGGAGGTCAGTCACCTCAGTTCCAGGAGATCTCTGCAGGAGTCCCTTGGCGTTATGTCCTCAGCCCAATAATATCCATCTTCTCTGAATCATAAGATCAGAAGTGGAGATATTGGTGATTATTTGTAGCTTCTTAGACGCTGAAGCCATCCAAGTCTAAGTACAGCAAGATCTGGACAGTGTCTGGGCTGCGGGCCAACAAGTGGCATGTAACGTTCATGATACAAAATGCCGGGCACTGACAACCTCCAACAACACAGCACCGAACCATTTCCCCCTTGACATTCAATGGCATTAACATCACTAAATCCTCCATTATCAACATGTTAGGGATTACCATTATCCAGAAATTGAACTAGATTAGCCAAATAAACATTGTGGCTACAAGAGCAGATCAGAAGCTAGGAATCCCACAGCAAGTAACTCATCTCCCAGTGCCCCAAAGCCTTTCCATTAAGTCAAGAGTGTGATGAAATACTCCCACTGACCTTTACTGACAATTCTAACAACATACAGGGAGCTTGACACCATCCATGAGAAAGCAGCCTGTTTGTTTGAGACCTCGAGGCTAATCTTATGGACTTTCGATCTGATGCTGCCCTTTTTCTTCTGAGCTCTTTTGTTTTCATATTTCTGCTTTTTTCAAAAATCTGTTTTTTATATCTAAGATGTCTTTTTTTTTAATCCAGGTTTTTTGTACCTAAGATGGTGCCAGAGAATAGTGATATTGCGCTCCTATACTTGAGTTCACATGAAAACAAAAACCTAATTCTAATTCCAACATCCACAAACTTTCATTCCCTTCACCACCAATACTCAGGAAATGCAGTGTTTCCTTTTATTATGCACTTGTGTGACATGGCCGTGACCGACTGACCAGAATGTCAATAGCTTGTCCCTTATTCTCCTTGAGAAGGTGGTGGTGAGCTGTCTTTTTGAATCACTGTAGTCCGCGTGTTCTGGACTGACCCATAATGCCATGAGGGAGGTAATTCCCAGGAATTTTACCCAGCAAGAGTGCAGGAATGGTAAATTACTTCCACAGCAGGATGGCGAGTGGCTTGGTGGGGAATTTGCAGGTGATGGTATTCCCACATATCTGCTGCCCTTATGTTTCTAGATGGAAGCGGTGATGAGTTTGGAAGGTGCTGTCTGAGGTATTTTCTGCAGTTCATTTATAAATAGTACACACTGTTGCTGCTGAGTGGGTGATGGAGAGAGTAGATGCTTGGGGATGTGGTACCATCTACAAGTGTGTATCATCTACAAGATATACTGCAGAAATTCACCAAGACTCCTTCGACTGCACCTTCCAAACCCATGACCACAACCATCTAAAAAAATGGTAAGAACAGCTCATACATGGAGAAACATACAAGTTGAACATAGAACAGTACAGCACAGTATTGGCCCTTCGGCCCTCGATGTTGTGGTAACCTTTTATCCTGGTCTAAGATCAAACTAACTTACATACCCTTCATTGTACTATCATCCACGTGCCTATGCAAGAGTCGCTCAAATGTCCCTAATGTGTCTGACTTTACACAGAGTGGTGGATGTGTGGAATGAGCTGCCAACAGTGGTAGTAAAGAGAGTGTAAATTTGAGGCCATTAACCAGCATTTCAGCAGTCTAAAAAAGCCCTTTGGATTTTCTGACCTCAGTCTAACAGAAATGGATGAGTTTTAGCATTCTTTGGAAGCCATTGTTGTGTATCTTTAAGTTTTTGACCTGGTACTGTAACTTTTCTGTCTAGCCCTGATTATTGTGTCTGAATCCACAATGAAGAGAAATCTGATTTGCAGATGCCGATGTTGGACTGGGGTGTACAAAAGTTAAATGTCACATAACAACAGATTTATTTGGAAGCACTAGCTTTCGGAGTGCTGCTCCTTCATCAGGTGGTTGTGGAGTATACGATCATAAGACACAGAATTTATAGTAAAGCTTTACAGTGTGATGTAACTGAAATTATACATTGAAAAAGACCTGGATTGTTTGTTAAGTCTCTCATCTTTTAGAATGAACATGTTGGTTTCAGTTTAAATCGCAGAATTTTTTTAAAGTTACATTGTCAAGTGAACTTTAACAATTGGCGTCATGCTGGCAAAGACAGTGCATTAAGGTGTGAGGTGCCCTGTGTGAGACTGTCTGTGCCCCAATGATCGGACTGATTCCAATCTAAAAAACTGATTTGCAGAATCTTACATGGATTCATGCAGTTTTTGAGCAAAATAAAATGTAATTCTGCAGGTACAAATTCACCCCACAAATTTATATGGGTTATGAGTATCTGTGAGAGAATGTATATGTGTGTGAGTGTGAGTATAAAGGAATATAAGTCTGTGAGAGCGTGCATGTGGGTGTGAGTGTGGGAGCGTATGTGTGAGTATATGGGAGAGAGGTGTGTGTGTGTGTGTGTGTCTGTAGGAGTGTCTGTGTGAAGGAGTGTCTACTTGTGACCCTATATAGTGCAATAGGGTCACAAGTAGTGTGACATGTACCCAAGGTCCCTGTTGAGGCCATCCCCATGGGTACAGAACTTGGCTATCAGCCTTTGCTCAGCCACTTTTTGTTGCTGCCTGCCCCGAGGACAGTCATCCGAAGATCAGAGGTTGAATGTCCGAGACCCCTGAAGTGTTGTCCGATTGGGAGGGAACACTCCTGTCCGTTGATTGTTGTGTGGTGTCCATTCATCCATTGCCGTAGCCTCTGCTCGGTCTCACCAATGTACCATGCGTCAGGGCATCCTTGCCTGCAGCGTATGAGATAGACATCGTTGGCTGAGTCGCATTAGTACCTGCCACGTACATGTTGGGAGGTGTACCCACGTGTAATGGTGGTGTCCATGTCTACACTCTGACACATCTTGCAGCGTCTACCATAACAGCGTTGTACGGTGTTGTCAGCCAGGCAGTTTGCTACGAACAATGATCTGCTTGAGGTTTGGTGGTTGTTTAAAGGTGAGCAGTGGAGGTGTGGGAAAGGCCTTGGTGAGGTGCTTATCCTCGTTAATACTGTGTTGCAGGTCGCAAAGAACATGGAGTAATTTTTTGGCTCCTGCAAAGTACTGGACAACAAAGAGTACCCTGTCAGTTGCAGCTCGTGTCTGTCTCCTGAGGAGGTCATTACGGTTTCTCACTGTGGCACATCGGAACTGGCAGTCGATAAGTTAAGCATCGTACCCTGTTCTTATGAGGGCATCCTTGTGCACCTTCAGGTGTCTGTCACATTCCTCCTCATCCGAACAGATCCTGTGCATTCATGGGGCTTGTCTGCTTGTTGTTTGATTGCTGTTTTAATATGTTTCGGGTGGAAGCTGAAGAAGTGAAGCATTGTGAGGTTATCTGTGGGTTTGCAGTATAGTGAGGTGCTGAGGTGTCCATCCTTGATGGAAATGCATGTATCTAAGAATGAGACAGATAGAAGAGAGTAGTCCATGGTGAGTTTGATGATGGGATGAAACTTGTTGATATTACTGTGTAGTTGTTTCAGTGACTCTTCACCATGAATCCAGAGGAAGAAAATGTCGTCAATGTACCTGGTGTATTGTGTTGGTTGGAGATTCTGCGAAGAGGATAAATCTAGCTTTGTGATGAGTCCTTCATCTTTAATGGTACTTGGTCATCAGTGACTACAGAATCCTCAGACGCAACAGATCAGCATTAGTGTCTATCAGAAAGTGGCCCTTACAGCCAGGATTGACCACCCAGATGAAAGAGAAGATGGCTTGTCCCCCCAAGTGGAGGATACCCAAGGAAACAAGGATATAGCCAGGCAGATGAGTTCATCCTGGCGCAGTGTGTGGACAAACAAAGTGCTTGCAGGAGGATTGATAATCTAAATGTAATAATAAAGCTAATGTATTATAATTAGCTATCATTTTGAATTTAACCTTAGCTGAAAATGTGTTGCTGGAAAAGCGCAGCAGGTCAGGCAGCATCCAGGGAACAGGAGAATCGACGTTTCGGGCATAAGCGCCAACCTCAGGAACCTGATTTCTAATGGGAGGAGAGGATTATGGAATGCTGAAAGTAAGGGCCCTTCTCTTCATCTTCAAGACTTCTTTCACCGAATCCCACCATCGACCAGCAGTTTGCCCCCTGCACCACATGCTGTGATCACCCACACCTCACAAATATTTCTCATCTTCCTTCTTCTCCTTTCCCCCAACTTGGCCTCTCTGATCTTCTACTATCACAGACACTGATCCAACTCCATTGCTCTCAATCTCCTCTTATTTCCAAAATACTGGAAAGCCCAGCCAGCTAGTCTCTTGGCCCCCAACTTATCCTGACAACCCTTTCAGCCACCTACCCAGCAAATCCTCCATGACGATTTGATCTAAAAAAAACCAATCAATGAGCTCACTAGTGGATCGCCTTCCAGCCTCTGATCTGCCTTCAGGAAGATGGGTCAGGGGCCTGGGAAACCAGCAAGCCAACTGGAAGGAGTTCTCTTGTGCACCCAATCAAATTCTGCCCCAACCAGATTGTGAAAGGAAAAGAACTTACACCATCAGGAGCTCTTTCAGTTCTTTATCGGTGGGTATGCTCAGAAAGCAATTTGAAATGTTGCACCTTTCCTGTTTCTGTACAAACCTGTTGATTTGAGCTGTACCTTCAAACTCTGCAGATATGACTTTCCCTTACATTTTACTCAAGCATTCAGTCTGTCGGCTGATGATCTACCAGGTTGTTCCAATGAAGGAACACTGCAAACCTGGCTGATCAAACACTTTACAATATATACCAGGGCAGGCACAAACTCAAACCTGGGCTTCCTGGTCTAGATGTACAAATACTAACACCACAAGCCTGTATAAGGTTTATTGCTTGCAGGCTGCGTCTTTCCTTCTGTCCTCATTAGTTTAAGTGGGTTATACAAATAGTATAGCAGTACCTTTCAGCAGGTCCACATTCGGTCCTTTATGTAGTCTGTCTAGTCTTTGAGTAATGAATTTCACCTCAATGTCACCAGTTATTCTGATTACATTTATTTCCTCTGACAATATTTAATGGTTACAAAGTTATCGCAAGTAAACTCGATTGCCTGCCATTTGAAAAACAGCACCATGTTAACATCATGCTATGGCAAAGCAAAAACCTTTTCATATCAGAAGATCTAGCACACAGAGCAGCAGTTTATGACGGAAAGTAATTCATACATTTGTCAATGATTAAATAGAATGGTTTCAATTCTTTGATGTAAGGTGGGCATTATTAGCAAGGCCAATGTTTACTGCACATCCCTAATTGCCCTCCAACTGAGAACTTACAAAATTATTTCAGAGGGTATGCATTCAATGGTCAAGCACATTGCTGCAGGTCTGAATCAGATGCTGGCCAGATCAGGTATGGAAGGCAGATTTCCTTCCCTTAAGGGCATTAGTTAGTGAAATGAATGATAATCAACAATAGCTTGACAATCAATGACTACTTCTGAGACTAGCTTTTAATTGAAGATTTTAATGAACCGAATTTTGATTCCACCAGTTCCAGTTTGAACAATATCCCCAGGGATGTAGCCTGGAGCTCTGAGTTACTGGTCCCATGGACATTACCACTCAATCCCACAATCCTAAAACTACTAACAGGAAATTAATAGGCATCGCTTTCAAAATCCATACAAATAAATTGCCTGTTTCACAGTGAACAACACATTTGGCTAGTTAAGTCAAAGGAACAAACCCATTTCAGAACACATCAAACGACAGAGTTTGATCTTTAAATATATGGAGTAAGTCAGATTTGATCCTCCCACTCAATTCTCTGCAATGATATTGAATAATATAAAACTTTACTAAGATGACTCACATGCAGGCCTCAGTGTCAGCAACAAACAGGAGATTACTCAGTATGAAACCAAGTGAATTAAAGTGTCCCTCTTTAGTGTCTTACCACAGTGAATATGTGATTACTATTAATGAATGTGTGAAAGAAGAAAATTAAAACAATTTGTAAGAATAGCATATTTAAGCAGAGAGCAGACTTGTTGATTGCCTCTCAGGTTATGTATAGGAGCAAGAACTTTCAAACTTCAGACAAACATTCCAAGCACCTCCCAGTTTATATCTGTGTATCTTCATGTATCCATGATTTCTGAATTATTGGTGTCACTTGAAGAAATGGTTAACAATATTACACATACACTAGGATTGACTAATTAGCCACTTATTATTTATTAATTTTGGGATGTCATATGGAGAGGCTATCTTTATAAAGTAAACACATAACCACAAATCTCTCAGAGAAGAATTTTAACTAGTAGGTGGACGCTTCACCTGTTATTTAAAATAGAATCAGGAAAATGTTGATATTTTCAAAAAGGTACTCGTCAAAAAATGGCTATATTTGTTTTAGATGTCAAAGAGATCCATTGAACAGAATCGGTGGATGTACTTGGAGCTATGAGCAACCGATTCTTTTCAGGTTTAATGCAGAAAACAATATCACAACTAGTTGTGCTACTTATAATGATTGCCACTAATTAAACAGATTAAAAATCACACAACACCAGGCTATAGTCCAACAGGTTTATTTGGAAGCACTAGCTTTCGGAGCGCCGCTCCTTCATCAGGTGGTTGTGGAGTAGAAGATCATAACATACAGAATTTATAGGAAAAGTTTGCAGTGTGAGGCAACTGACATTATATATGGAGAACAACTTGGATTGTTTGTTAAGTCTCTCATCTTTTACTTAACAAACAATCCAGGTTTTTTCAATATATAATTTCAGTTACATCACACTGTAAACTTTTGCTATAAATTCTGTTTCTTATGATCTTATACTCCACAACCACCAAATGAAGGAGCAACACTCCGAAAGCTAGTGCTTCCAAATAAACCTGTTGGACTATAACCTGGTGTTATGTGATTTTTAACTTTGTCCACCCCAGTCCAATACCGACATCTCCAAATCATGACTAATTAACTAATATTTGCTGAAGGCAGCATTAACTTTTTATGACTAAAATCCTCCTAAGTGTTGGTTAAGGATGTCAGATTGGGTTCAATCTTGACAACAGTCTGGGCAAATTGCCTGCTGACATAGCCCCACCAGTTCAGAACTGGGGAAAGGAGTCACATATCAGCAATAAGGTGAGACGAGTCCAAATTTTAACAAAAAAAGTACCTCAGAAGAATAAGAGAAAAATCTCTCAAAATATCATTTGTTAACATTATTATTCAGCTTTATATGTATATAGTACCGTCGTTCCATATAAACCTAATTATAAATTAATTTACCATTGAGATGCAAAGTGGGCAAATAAAGCCAAATTTCCAACTTTTATATTGGATGCCTGAACAAAGAATAAAAACATAAATTTTCCAATAACAACCCCAATGCTTTCTATTTAAATAATAAATCTGTGAGCTGCTCTTGTTTACTGGAAGCAACAGCAAAAGGAAAAAAAAATCTGAAATGTTTCAAGTTCCATAAGGTAACTGGATATCAGAGTCAGAAAATTTGAAACAAAACACATACAAAAATGTTACACTGCGGGATAGCCCAAAGAAATTTTGAGCAAAAATATTACTGTTGTTCGATAAGTGAAAATGACAAATATTTTTAATTGTGGGTTCCCAAAGTAAATGAAAGAGAACACAATTCATGCAAGTCTGTTCAGTAAACGTTTTCTCATCTTTGAAGAGCCACCCATCATCATTGCAACATTACTATCATTCCCATTTTTTCTCATCAGCCACCATGTGTGAAAGTTATAATGTAATGTCCCAGAAGTGGTCACGTCTCTACCTCTGAGACACAAAGTCCAGGTTCAAGTCCCATCTGTTGCAGAGTCATAGAGTGAACAGGTTGATTAAAAATAATTGTTCTAATCTGATCGATCTCTTGCAATTTTACATTTACAAAGAAAAAAAATGCTAAATAAGTTTTTCACAAGAGTGTCAAAACAATATCACACTTCAAAAATGCAACTGAGCTACAAATGGCTCCATCATTTACACGTTGGAATGCATTTTCTCCAAAGGTGTCACTGCTATTTCTCCATATTATTTGTACATTCTTATCCATAAGAATGGACATACAATACCAGGAGCACAAAGCTAGTAAAATTGTTATGATGTTTTCATAAATAGTAAATTACTGCAATAGTTTCATTATTCCTGGAAAAATGCACCTTGTTTTTCCTTACTCTTCTACCATGAATGACAATTAGCAACTAACTGGTCGACCATAAAACATATACATCATATCCACTTTGTTTCACACATTTTGCAACCTCAAGGTGAATAGGTTTCTGTGCCTGGACTTGGTGTGGGAATTCAGAAGAAAGAAATTGGATGAACCAGTGAAACAGCATAAATCCCTAAAAATGATTATGTTGTTGTTCTGGCAGTCTTACTGATATCTTGCCACATTACTCTAAAATATTGGAAGGTCCCCTCTTTAAGCTTTGGTCTGAGGTCACATCATATCTTCCTGCACCTCTTATAATAAGTACTTCATTTCAAATGACTAACTTTGATTCTCTTCCTTGTTGTATGCGGACACCAAACACTTTCTTGGATTAGAAATAGAATTAGATCTCTGTTTATTGTCATGTGTACTCAAATTACAAAAGAACAGGAGTATAGTGAAATATGTACAGCATCACTAACACACAGCATCATAGAGTCATTGAGTCATACAGCTGTACAGCATGGAAACAGACTCTTCGGTCCAACTCATCCATGCCCCCGACCAGATATTTTAAATTAATCTAGTCCCATTTGCCATGATTTGGCCCATATCCCTCCAAGCCCTGCCTATTCATGTACCCAACTAAATGCTTTGTAAATTTTGCAATTGTCTCAGCCTCCACCACTTCATTCCATACACGCAGCACCTTTTGCATGAAAAAGCTGCCCTTTAGGTCCTGTTTAAATCTTTCCATTCTCATTGTAAACCTATGTTTTGGACTTCCCTACCGTGGGGAAAAGACCCCAGAAATTCACCTTATCCAATTCCCTCATGAATGTATAAGCCTCTGAAAGGTCAACCCTCAGCATCCAACATTCAAAAGAAAATATCCCCAACCATTTCAGCCTCTCCCTACAGCTCAAACCTCCCAATCCTGGAAACATCTTTGTAAAGCTTTTCTGAGCCCTTTCAAGTTTAACAACATCCTATAGCTAGGAGACCAGAACCGAACACCATCTTAGGTATGAACTACAAAAAAAAGAGAAAACAAAGAAAAAGGTTACACTACATTACAGATATCCATAGTATAATTTGGGAAAATAAGAAATAAAGCTGAAAAGATAGGTCCTACAGTCTCCAGATATAGATGCTTCAGTGAGTAGATACATTGCATCAGTATGTACTGAGTATTATTTTTAAAAAGTTAAAGAAAAATATACCTGCATTTATATTTCACCTTTCATCACCTCAAGATGTAACAAAGCATGTTGCAATCATTGAAGCATTTTGATGTGTAGTCACCGATGTACTGTAGAAAATGAGACAGCAAACATGTGCACTGCAAACTTCCACAACGACAATGCAGCTGTGGCCCATTGATCTGATTTGGTTATGTTGATTAAGGGACAAACATTAGCCAGAGACCCTGGGAACAGCACTTTCGCAGTACAACATAGGACTGTGTGCTGAAAATTTCTCAAACCCACACCTGACTGAGAAGCAAGACTGCTCCTAACTAAAAAATGATTGGCACACTATAATTTAAATTAATTCAATAATGTTTTGCACACATTTAATCTATTAGCTGCATGAAGTTGATGAGGCAATTGTTTTTTGTATGTTTTCTTGGTGTTAACTGTAATTCAATTACTACTTCCAGACAGAGTTTGAATTAACATTTTTTTAATGATAAGCACTTTATAAATGTTAGCGGTGAAAATTTTAATAATCTGGCACTTAATTTACAAATCTGGGTAAGCATCAAAATGATTTTTTTTTAAGTACTATAAAGTCAAGGTAACTCACAAATTAGTTAGCAATTTAAGTACTCTTATTTTACTTGATAACGACAGTCAGTTTTTAGATAAGTTCATTAACTTCTATCAGAAGATCTTGACATTTGCTTTTGCTTATCATCAAATAAGTAACATGCTTAGACAATAAAGATAAAATGGATTAGGGTTTCATAAACAGTTAGTCATCGAGGCCTGATCACTTTATTCCTTCGTGTGTAGAGAAACATCTTTGGTAAATTAGCTGAGTGAGGTAAAAGTTGTTTGGTTCCGGTTCCCTCTGCTTAGCCACAAAATCCTTGTAAAAGTGTTTCTGGCACAATATTTGTCCCTTGTTTTGTCACTTATTTAGCTACACAATAAACAAGGTGTATTTTCTGGGTGAGAGGTTTGCCCTATACCTGCTGCTACCATATCAGTCCTACATGGGAGGTAGCTGAACTCTCAAAGAGGAAACAAACACAGAAGCTGCTGGAAAAGCTCAGCAGGTCTGGCAGCATCTGTGAAGAGAAATCAAAGTTAACGTATCTGGTCCGGTGACCCTTCCTCAGAACCTGAGTGACAAGAATCACTTAGAAAGCACCTACACATTACCAATATAGTGCGTGCATATTTTATAAATAAAAGTTCCCATTGAAATGATGGTAAATTTCTTACTCTTGAAGGATAAAATTAAATAGGCAAATGAGCATTTTTCAACTAAAATAATCTTGTGAATTTCAGATTACTGTAATTAAAATCATTAAATGTTTGGTGAAAACACACATTTCTTAAAGCACGTATCTTGGAACTGATTTTGTCCACTCCTCAGTTCTGTCTTAAAAGCAGTTAGAAACAAAAAAGAAGACATGCCTGTTTTAGCACAATGGGATTTATAGATAGTTTATCCTGGGATCGAAACAGTAATCTGAATGCCAAAAACACTGATAGATTAAAGGAAAATGACTGAACAGTATTTCCAGTTAATAGGCTTTGGGAGACTATGAAATAGGGCATGAGGCAGACAAGTCACATGAAACCCAATGTAAGAAAATGGAAATTGCTTCAAAAAAATCCAAAGGAGCCTATTATTTAATGGAATAGGAAATAAATAACTGGAGAAATGAAGATTTGCCGGTCCCTATGGATAATAAACTGATACAATGGCAGCACAGTTTGGTGTCAGTGAATAAAGGAAATCAGATTTCGGAGTGTATTAAAAGATCAATGTTGTGCCAAAAGAGTGAGGAACGTCTCCAACTTAGAATATGTGTGGGGTTTGAGTCAGTACAGCCCAGAAACAGAAGAGCAGCTAGGCTAGAGAGAAGAGCAGAGCTGAAAATGTGTTGCTGGAAAAGCACAGCAGGTCAGGCAGCATCCAAGGAGCAGGAGAATCGATGTTTCGGGCATGAGCCCTTCTTCAGGAATGAGGAAAGTGTGCCAAGCAGGCTAAGATAAAAGGTAGGGAGGAGGGACTTGGGGGAGGGGCGTTGGAAATGCAATAGGTGGAAGGAGGTTAAGGTGA
>NC_057713.1:125626359-125636599 GCF_004010195.1 Chiloscyllium plagiosum
CCTAGGAACCCTCCAACCATAAGGGATGAACTCAGATTTCTCCAGTTTCCTCATTTCCCCTCCCCCCACCTTGTCTCAGTCTCAACCTTCGAATTCAGCACCACCTTCCTAACCTGCAATTTTCTTCCTGACCTCTCCGCCCCCACCCCCACTCCGGCCTATCACCCTCACCTTGACCACCTTCCACCTATTGCATTTCCAATGCCCCTCCCCCAAGTCCCTCCTCCCTACCTTTTATCTTAGCCTGCTTGGCATACTTTCCTCATTCTTGAAGAAGGGCTCATGCCCGAAACGTCGATTCTCCTGCTCCTTGGATGCTGCCTGACCTGCTGCGCTTTTCCAGCAACACATTTTCAGCTCTGATCTCCAGCATCTGCAGTCCTCACTCTCTCCTAG
Organism: Chiloscyllium plagiosum; assembly: GCF_004010195.1. Taxonomy (NCBI): domain Eukaryota; kingdom Metazoa; phylum Chordata; class Chondrichthyes; order Orectolobiformes; family Hemiscylliidae; genus Chiloscyllium; species Chiloscyllium plagiosum. The sequence goes on from NC_057713.1 coordinate 125,626,756, forward strand.
AGAGAAGAGCAGCCAGGATCATTGAAGTGATTGGATTGTGAGCAGCAATGGTTTAATTTGGAATGCTCTAACTGGAAGTGAAGGAAGCAATATGATACAAAGCATATAAATTAAGAGAAGTTAGCCATTCAGCCCCATAAACCCTCCCTGATATCCAATTTGATCATGTCCGGTCTTATTTCTCCAAATTCTCTCTGACTCTGATAACCTTTCCTCCCCTTGGTCATCAAGAATCTCTGCGTCTCAAGCTTAAAAGGACCACTCCTGAGAGGATGCAGCGACATCTATGTCCCACCAACTGAGGAAGTATCACTCTTTATTCCATTGTGACACTCACAGTAAGCGCACTGTCAATATCATCTATTGCACACCACTTCTAACCATTGGTCATGATGCCTTCTCTCCTTTGTCTCTTGCATCTGTCTATCATCCCTGCAGAGAAATGCCAGTTTCATCTGAAACTCTCTCATGATCTCAGACTCATGGAAGTCTGAAGCACTGAAAGAAGCCCTTTGGCCCATTGAGTTTCACCAGTCAAAAGCAACCACCTAACTGTTCGAATCCCATTTTCTGGCACTTGGCCTATAGCCTTGATGAAGGGCTTTTGCCCAAAATGTCGATTTTCTTGCTCCTCAGATGCTGCCTGACCTGCTGTGCTTTTCCAGCACTACTCTAATCTAGACAATAGCTTTGTATGCCTTGGCATTGCAACTGTACGTCTTAAATGTTGCTGTGAGGGTTTCTGCCTCTGCCAATCTTACAGAATCATAGAATCCCTATAGTGTGTAAACAGGCCATTCAGCTCATGAAATCCACACTGAAAGGCATCCAGCCCAGACTCACCCCCACACCCCCCCCCCTCCATCTTATCCCAATAACCCTACATCTCCCATGGCTAATCCACCTAGCCTGCAGCTCCTGGGAACACTATAGGCAATTTAACATGTCCAATCCACCTATGTGCATATTTTAACATTTTGGAAGGAAACCAGAGCACCCAGAGGAAACCTACACAGACACGAAAAGAGTGTGCAAACTCCACACAGTCAGTCACTCGAGAGAAGAACTGAACCTGGATCCCTGGCGCTGTGAGGCAGCAGTGCTAACCACTGAGCCACATGTAGTGAGTCGCAGGTTTGTGGCAACCCTTGGGGGTGAAAAAAATGTTTCCCCATATCCCCTCTCAATCTCCTGCCTCTCACCTTCAATCTACACCCCTGGCTATTGATCCCTCCAGCAAGGGAAACATTTCTTCCTATCTGTGCCCCTCATAATTTTATAAATCTCTAATCAGATCCTGCCTCTGTCTCCCCTGCTCCGAGCAAAACAACGTCAGTCTATTCAACTTCTCTTCATAAGTAAAACTCTCCAGCCCAGGAAGCATCCTGGTAAACCTCCTTTGCACCCTTTACAGTGCTTCACATCCCTCCCATAATGTGGATTCCAGAACTGCACACAATGCTCCAGCTGTGCCCGAGCCAATGTTTTATACCATTCCAGAACATTAGTGGGCCCAGTGGTTAGCACTGCTGCCTCACAGCGCCAGAGACCAGGGTTCAATTCCCACCTCAGGCGACTGACTGTGTGGAGTTTGCACATTCTCCCTGTGTCTGTGTGGGTTTCCTCCGGGTGCTCCGGTTTCCTCCCACAATCCAAAAATGTGCGGGTTAGGTGAATTGGCCATGCTAAATTGCCCGTAGTGTTAGGTGCAGGGGTAAATGTAGGGGAATGGGTCTGGGTGGGTTGCGCTTTGGCGGGTCGGTGTGGACTTGTTGGGCCGAAGGGCCTGTTTCCACACTGTAAGTAATCTAATCTAATCTAAAGACAGCTTCCCTGCTTTAAAACTCTGTTCCTTGGCTAATAAAGGCAAGTATTCTGTATGCCATCTTAACCACTTTATCCACCTACCCTCTGACCTCCAGTGCTTCTCAGGGTCTGACCATTCATCATCTATTATCTTGCCTTCTTTGTCCTGTCCATGTACATTACCTCACATTCATTTCGCTTGAACTCCATTTGCTACTGGACAGTCCCTCTGACCAACCCACCTATATCCTTCTGTCACCTCGGACTAGCCTCTCTGTGGAAGAGAGTTCAAAAATCTCAAAAGGAAGTACGAGGAAAGCTACCTCCTACAATCCTTCCAATGCCAGCTCAGATACTGACACCGCAGTGGGGATGTCACATTTAGAAAGTTTGAATGCGCAGTCTGGTGAACATTAGAACAGACAAGTCAAGCAACAAGCTGCCACAGTCATACTCAAGAAATCATACCTTACAATGTCCCAGACACCACCATTACCATCGCTGGGTATGTCCTGTCCCACCAACATGTATCATATAGATAAATATATCTGTTTGTCCGAATTCCTGTCTAGCCCTGACCATAACTGCCAGCAAGGAGCATAACTTCATGCCCATGATGAACCATGGATTGCTGTCTGTGTGGAAACAGTGCTGTAACACGTGGAAACAAGATGAACAGGGCTTGTAACGGCTTGTATACATTGTTATTCTTGGTCAAACATCTTTCTTCTCTCCCTGGCCTCTAAACAGAAAAGTATTGGTGTAAATGAAGTGGTTAGTGATATCTGGGACAGGGAGATGTGCAGCAAACAAGGAGTCAATGCATCCCTGGGGCTGAGGGACCCACAGGTCTGTGTCCTACACAGTGCGTGGGTCTGTGAATAGAATGTGCCTGTCCCATTCAGGGCCTCACATCAGTGTGCCTTGCAACCCCTCCCTGATGGGTGTAGACACTCAGCTCACCCATTCTGAGTGTGGTCACAGCCATTCCCTTTCACACCACAGTGTCTCAATTTCCCGCCTGATAGACGGCGACACCCTCGGTTTGTAACAACATGTTCGTGAGGCCCCGGTAACGAAGACATGTCCCCTGATAGCCCTTCCCAGGAATCCTGTAGGCTTTACACTTCTCCAGGTCCCCAACCAATCCGTCCACATGAACCTTCCCTTGTGCCAGCCCCCAACCCTTCCTTCCTATCTCTCGCCCCTCAGATTTGAGGTGACAATGCCAGGTCTTGTTGCACACTCTCTCCCTTAGAGCCACAATCCTCCTCCGTATGACTGACCCCCTCTTTCCCTCCTGAAATACCTCCATCCACACTTCATAGTGTTTCTCTCTTTACATAAAGAGCTGCCCCCTCCTTCACAATTGTCATGCCCTTTCCTTTCCAGCCTGCAGCTCCCAATCCCGGTGAACAGGTTTCCAAGTCTCCTTCAGCAGACCGTGCCACCCAGCCCTTCTATTTTCCCTCTTGTTTCTCTGGACAAACCCTCTGGACTGACTGTGACCCACCTCCTTCAGGGAAGGAACCAGATAGCTCCAAACATGAAGTGCTCAAGCACCCTGCTGGTGACCGTATCTCCACATTGGCCCAACTATGGAGCTACAGAGCCACATGGTGGCTCAGTGGTTAGCACTGCTGCCTCACAGCGCCAGGGACCCAGGTTCCATTCCAGCCTCGGGTGAAGGTCTGTGCGGAGTTTACACATTCTCCTTGTGTCTGCGTGGGTTTCTTCTAGGTGCTCTGGTTTCTTCCCAAAATCCAAAGACGTGCAGGATAGGTGAATTGGCTGTGTTAAATTGCCCACAATGTTCAGGGATGTGTAGGTTTGGTGCATTAGTCGGGTGTAAATATAGAATAGTAAGGTTGGGGAATGGGTCTAGGTGGGTTACTGTTCGGTGGGTCGGTGTGGACTTGTTGGGCCAAATGGCCAGTTTCCACACTGTTGGGATTACATGTGACCCAGGCTGCTCAGGTATGTACCCCATGACAAAGAACACTGTGACTGGATGCCTGACCACAACCAATCCATTAGAGGCTGCCTTTGATTTATATGATGGGTCTTCCTGCCTGATGGGTGCATCCACGCACTTTGGCAAATCGTAATCCTCTAAGCTTTTAAGACATGGCTGTCTGCTTGCTGCCCAGGCAATGTGTTTGCTGTCTAAGTTTTTTTGTGATATGGTGAGGCTAGCAGAATGACAGGCCGCAAATTGAATGGGCAAAAGTGAGGACTGCAGATGCTGGAAGCCAGAGTTTAGATCAGAGTGGTGCTGGAAAAGCACAGCACGTCAGGCAGCATCCGAGGAGCAGGAAAATTGACGTTTCCTGATGAAACATAGATTTTCCTGCTCCTTGGATGCCGCCTGACCTGCTGTGTTCTCCCAGCACCACTCTGATCTAAACCCCTGCAAATTGAATGTATCTTGGTCTAGTCGCATAATCCCTACATTTCCATGATTCAATGCCATTTAGAGCAACATGGAACATAATAAATTTATTTCAAGTGAATGAAGAGAGAACCAAACTTATTCTTGTGCTAATCAATGTTACACGCAAGGAAACGACAATCAGTGGTGAGTTGATAATATTTCTAACTGCCTCATTGAAAATTGCCTGGCCTCTTTCTCAAGACCAGACAAGGTTTCTATGACTGGCACCAAAGAGAGATAAGGAAACTGTTATCCTGCCAAGAGCACAGTTTTATTATTTCTCTATCATTGTATCGCTGGTAGTTAACATACATTTGGTAACTGCTATTAGGAAGATTTAGTTCATTGTGCTTACTTCACATTCATAGCAAGTTATGCCAAACTTGCAAGTTATGCCAATCATATACCATTTATGAATGTAGTTATTCTCCTGAAGCACAACTCACCCTTATTCACTGGCATGAGCAATCTAATCATCACTTCACAATTGGTTTAATTTATTTGTCCTGATTGTCTTGCTTCAAGTATTAGAAATGATGGAAAACTACCAGATCTTTTGAAGGCTAAGAGAAAGTGAAAGGGATTTTTCAATTATCTAAGATAATGTTATCAAATTTTTTGAGTGAGTTGGCTAATCACAATACAGGAAATAATGGCTGCAGAAAACTCTCGTACAACTTTGAATCAGCAAATATGCAGTGATTTTCTATCCTTGAAAGAAGCAGTAAATCTTCATTTCGTTTTTGAACACAAACACTATATTAAAAAGCATCATAATGATTTCTGGCCTGTTGGCTTGTCTATGGTACTAATCAGATTGCCTTTCCCTTGAGAGTCATACTCTTTCCAGTGAGGATGTTCATCTTAAACCATTTTTACAAAAAGGGGTACCGCTATAGTCAGTCAATCTGAGTGTAATATAGGGAGCTGGCTACAATCTGTCCTGCAGGTCAACTGCAAACAGTTTGGGAGTTACAGGTTGTTCAGTCACACACCATCATTGAAATATCATTCATGGGGGTTGTCAGGAATGGAACCCTCGCGGATACGGAGGAATAACTGTAATTGTAGACAGGATGTTTTACACTGTCGAGAAGCAAGACACATGGGGCCAATGGATGGAGCAGTCCTTTTGGCATTCTCTTCCAATGAGACAAACTGAATGTGACCAAAGAAGATGCAAAAACAATGTGGTGAAGTACTAGCTGAACAGAGTGTCAAGCTGTCCCCAGTGAGGGAGGAGGAAGAACATACAACCAAACAGCACAGGAATGGGCCCTTTGGCCTATGATCTTGTGCTGAACATGATGCCAAAATTAAACTAACCCTTTCTGCCTGCCTTTGGTCCATATCCCTCCATGTCTTGCGTATTCTTCCTGTCCATCCTAATCTTGTCCTTCCAGATGGGAGTGCTCATGGATTTGGAGCCTCAGTGAATGTATGCAGTGCATCTTGTAGATGGTGCACACTTGCCATGCGTCATTGGTGGAGGAGGGACTGAATGTTTGTGGAGGTGGTGTCAATCAGTTGGACTGTTCTGTCCTGGATGGTGTCAAGTTTTTTGAGTGTTGTTGGAGCTGCACTCATTCAGGCACGTGGGAAGTATTCCATCATCATGTTGACTTGTGCTTGTAGATGGTGGACAGGTTTTGGGGAGTAGGAGGTGAGCTACCTGTGACAGGATTACTAGCATCTGACCTTTTTTTGTACGCACATGCCATTATGACTAGTTCAGACCAATTTCTGGTCAATGGTAACTCCCAGGATGTTGATAGTGGGAATTTAGTTATGGTGATACCACTGAATGTCAAGGCATGATAGTTAGATAAAATAGAAGAAGAATCCCTATGATGTGAAAACAAGCCATTCAGCCCAAACAGTCCACACCAACTCCCCATCCCACCCAGACTCACCGCCCTACCCTATCCCTAGAACCCTGCATTTCCTATTGCTAATCCACCTAATCGATACATCCCTGGACACCACGGGAAATTTAGCCTGGCCAATCCACCTAACCTGCACATCTTGAGAATATGGAAGGAAACAAGAGCACTGGGAGGAGACCCACACAGACATGGGGGAAAATACGCAAACTCCACATAACCAGTCATCCGAGGCTGGAAGCGAACCTGGGTCCCTGGCACTATGCATCAGTAGTGCTAACTGCTGAGCCACCATGCTGGAGTTGGTCATTGCCTGGCATTTGTGTGACATGAATGTTATTTGCCACCTATCAGCCCAAGCCTGAATATTGACCAAATCTTGCTGCATTTGAACATGGACTGCTTTAGTACCTGAGTCGTCACAAATGGTGCTGAACATTGTGCAATCATCAGCAAACATCCTCACTTCTGACCTTATGATGAAGGAAGGTTATCGGTGGCACAACTGAAGATGTTTGAGCCTAGGACACTCCCCTGAATGTCCTGGAGCCGAGGTGATTGACCTCCAAAGACTACAACCATTTTCCTGTGTGGCAGGTATGACTCCAACCAGTAGAGAGAGTTTTCCCCCCGATTCCCATTAACTTCAGTTGCTAGTGCTCCTTTGCGAACACTCGATCACATGCGGCCCAGGAATATTGTGAGCTGTACAGACTTAGAAGGGATTTGTGAAAAACTTCATTGTCAGACACAGCCTTACGTATCTGTTGTGTAATAAATTGATATATGGGATAGGTATTCTATTCAAAGCCCTATGTAAACATTCTTAACAAACTTTTTGTGTTAAGACATTTAGACTTAGTCGTGACACTCCCTGGAATGCTTACCTATGACACAATGAGTAACATTCAAATAGTATTCAAAACGTTAAGCTGATCATTGACCTGTATGTTGCCTGCACCAACCATTTCACATGCTTTGAATTTTTAGCATGTAGTTGCAGGCCTCCTACCACTTGTGGCACACCGCAGACAGAGAGCTCCCCAATCAGCAGGAACATGATCCATTTCAATAAGTCTTCCTTCGGGCTGTAAACTTATGGATATGGTACAGACTCATCAGGCCATAGCTGCTGCAGGACCATTCCTCATGTACTGCAACTCATACCAGACAGTTTTATATCAACGATGGAAAAGCTTTGTGAACAAAACTGACAGTCATTTGAGCAAATGCAGGTTAATTAATGATTAGAAATTGTGTTCAACTAACTCGATGATGTCTCTTTGATGATAACAAAATGATGAGAATAGCGCAACTAATGTGGACTTCCAAAAATTATTTGATAAAGTGCCAGATAATAAATGTATCAGCAAAGTTAGAGCTCTTAGAATTGAAGGAACAACAATAGATGGATACGAATTGCCTGGAACAAAAAATAGTACTAGTGTACTTGTTTTCAGACTGGCCAAATGGCCTACTGTGCTCTTCTGTCTATATTCCATTTGTCCAAGGTGGATAGGGGAGATCCATTATCATTAAGTCAGGAGATCAACTCTCCCTCAATGAGGAGTGCAGAGGGTATGACAGGAATAGTACGAGGTATATCTAAACATGAGGTGTCAAGTTGGTAATGCTACAACAACTGATGACTTGTGTGTGAAAAAAAAAGACAGAAGCAACATGATAGCCAGGATTAGGCAATCCTAAAACCAATAGATCAGATCAAAGCTTTGCAATCCTGCCATATGCAGTTCTGAATGATGGTGGACAATTCAACAATGAACTGGAAATAAGGACTCTGCAATTATCCTCATCCTCAATGGAGGGGACCAGCACATCAGCACATAACAAGATCTACCTTCAGCCAGAGCTGCAAAAAGGATGATCCATCTCAGCTTCCTCCAGAGTTTCCTGTATTCCTGATGAAGGGCTTTTGCCCGAAACGTCGATTTTGCTGCTCGTCGGATGCTGCCTGAATTGCTGTGCTCTTCCACCACCACTAATCCAGAATCTGGTTTCCAGCATCTGCAGTCATTGTTTTTACCTCCAGAGTTCCCCAGCATCACAAAGGCCAATCCTGCACCAATTCAATTCATATGCTAGAAACTGGATAATGTCGAGGTTACAAGCAACATTTTAGTAATAGTACTGAAGACCTGTCCTCCAGTACTAGCTGTATCCCAGAAATGTTGTACCAGGACAGTCACAGTACTCACATCTACCCAATAATGTGGAAAATTGCTTGGGTCTCCCTGGCATTCCAAAAACAGCACAAATCCAACCCACGCCCATCAGTTTATTCTCTGTCATTAACAAATTGTTGTTTCGTTGTGAAAACTGCTATCAAGCAGAACTTACAAAAAAAAACAACCTGCTCACTGATGCCCAGTTTAGGTTCTGCCAGTGGCATGTGGTACCTGACTTCACGAAAGCATTGATCCATAAATAAACAACTGTGCAGTGCTCCAAAGGTAAGGTGAGAGTGACTGCTCTTGACATCAAGGCAGCATTTAACCACTTATTCCATCAAAGAGCCTTAGCAAAGCTAGAGTTAGTACGAAGCAGGGGGGATCTCTGCACTGATTTGATTTGGTTTGATTTATTATTGTCACGTGAAAAGTTTTGTTTTGCGTGCAATACAGGCAGATCATAACATACAAAGCGCACTGGAGTAATAGAACAGAGCGACAACTACAATGTTACGGCTGTAGGGAAGGTGCACAGAGAGCAAGCTCAACATTAAATTTAAAATTTGAGAGGTCCATTCAAAACTCTAACAGCAGCAGGGAAGTTAAAAATCACACAACACCAGGTTATAGTCCAACAGGTTTAATTGGAAGCACACTAGATTTCGGAGCGACGCTCCTTCATCAGGTGGTAGTGGAGGGCTCGATCGTAACACAGAATTTATCGCAAAAATTTACAGTGTGATGTAACTGAAATTATACATTGAAGAATTGCTTGTCTGTTAAGCCAAAATGGACCTGTTGGTTCTGGCAGCAGACACAGAGGAGTTTATCAGACGAATGAGACTCCGGGAATTCTTTCAAGGTGCCGGCAGTGATCCCACTGAGCCCACTGATGAACTGGAACAGTCATCACAGGGATCTGTAGAGGAGCGACCAAAGAAGGTGTCAACATGGACCCCACCGGAGGGCCGCTGCCCTGGGCTTGACATGTATGCTCAAACTGTCAGGAAATATATAAATGCCAGATTCATCAGCCGTACCCACAAGGTAGAGCAAGACATCAGCCGTTCACAATGCAATGCCATCCAGGCTCTCAAAACCAATCACAACATTGTCATCAAACCAGCAGATAAAGGAGGAGCCATTGTCATTCAGAACAGAACAGATGACTGCAAGGAAGTGTACCGACAACTGAACAACCAGGAACACTACAGGCAACTACCAGCTGATCCGACCAAAGAACATATCCGAGAATTAAACACACTGATCAGAACTTTGGATCCAGTCCTTCAGAGTTCCCTACGCACCCTCATCCCACGTACTCCTCGTGTAGGCGACTACTATTGCCTTCCAAAGTTACACAAAGCCAACACACCAGGATGTCCCATCGTGTCGGGCAATGGGACCCTATGTGAGAATCTCTCTGGCTATGTGGAAGGCATCTTGAAACCTATTGTACAGGGGATCCCCAGCTTCTGTCGCAACACTACAGATTTCTTACAGAAACTCAGCACCCATGGACCAGTCGAACC
>NC_057713.1:125638071-125705323 GCF_004010195.1 Chiloscyllium plagiosum
GTTATAGTCCAACCGGTTTAATTGGAAGCACACTAGCTTTCGGGGCGACGCTCCTTCATCAGGTGATTGTGGAGGGCTCGGTCGTAACACAGAATTTATAGCAAAAATTTGCAGTGTGATGTAACTGTAATTATACATTGAAGAATTGATTGTCTGTTAAGCCTTTCATCTGTTTGAATACAGTGATAGTTTCACTTCTTTCATGGGTAAATCACAAAACCCTTTTTTTTTAAAGTTGCATTCTCGGGTTAGCTGTTAACAATGGTGATAGCTAGACGATATGTTGAAGGTGTTAGCCCCCTGTGTTCTCTGTCTATGACCTGATGTTTAGGTTACTTCCAATGTAAAAAGTGAGATAACGGTGTTTTACATAAATTCATGCAGTTTTTGAGCTCAGCGTTCTACATTGTACTTTGCTCAAAAACTGCATGCATTCATGTTGAACTCTGAGCTCAAAAACTGCATGAATTTATGTAAAACTCCATTATCTCACTTTTTAGATTAGAATCAATCTAAACATCAGGTCATAGACAGAGAACACAGGGGGCTAACACCTTCAACATATTGTCTAGCTAGCATCATTGTTAACAGCTAACCCGAAGAATGCAACTTTAAAAAAAAGGTTTTGTGATTTACACATGAAAGAAGTGAAACTATCACTGTATTCTAACAGATGAAAGGCTTAACAGACAATCAATTTTTGAATGTATAATTTCAGTTACATCACACTGTAAATTTTTGCTATAAATTCTGTGTTACAATCGAGCCCTCCACTATCACCTGATGAAGGAGCGTCGCTCCAAAAGCTAGTGTGCTTCCAATTAAACCTGTTGGACTATGACCTGGTGTTGTGTGATTTTTAACCTTGTACACCCCAGGTCCAACACCGGCATCTCCGAAGCAGCAGGGAAGAAACTGTTATTCAATCTGTTGGTACATGTGTTTAAGCTTTTGTGTCTTCTGCCCAATGGAAGAGGTTGGAAGAGAACATAAAAGATAACAGTTGTAGCTCTCAGGTCACGAAGTCTCCCACTATCAACATCCTGGAGGCTTACTAATGATTAAAAACTGAACTGGACCAACTAGTGAAGAACTCACCTCCAGTCTTCCCAAGATCCATGATCTACAAGTCAGGAGTGTGATGCAACACTCATCATTTGCCTGGATTGGTGCAGCTCCAACAATACCCAAGAAACTTAAAACACCAGCCCGAACAAAACAATCTGCTTCATTCACTCCCTTTGCCACTGAAGCACAATGATAGCAGCATGCACCATCTATACGATGCTCTGCAATAACTCACAGTTCCTCTGACAGCAACTTACCCAACGTGACCTCACTTAATCAAGTACTGGTTTGATGTCAGGTGGAGGCACTCCCACCTCCTCTCTGAATTCAACACTTCCATCCACGTTTGGGCCAGAGCTGTAATCAGGACTGGGGCCTGGCAGAACACAAACTGAGCATTTGTAACCAGCTTATTCCTATGCAAATGCTGCTCATGATTGAAACTGGACTGATGGGATTGATTTAATTAATCTCATATTTTTGTGGCTAGGACATGCCTGGACATTGCTGAGGTTATGGTGTTGTAGTCATAATGGAACAGCTCAGCAAAGAATATGGTCAGTTCTCGAGCATAAGTCCTCAGTACTATTGCCAAGATGCTGTCAGAGCCCATAGCCTTTGCAGTATCTCGTTTTTTTGTTGGCTGCTTCTTGATAATATGTGGAGTGGATCAAATTGCCTCAAGACTGACATCCATAAAGGCAGGGACCTCAGAATCAGTTGTTTGTGGGGTCATTTTCGCTTTCTCTTTTGCACACTGTTGAGTATGTATGTAATCCTATCTTGTAGCTTCAACAGGGAAGCATGGAATTACCTGATTTTCTTGAATTTAGTACCTAGTTTTGATTAAACTGCACAAAAAAAACATTTGCTGTCTCCGAAACTGTACAATTCCAACTATTAGAAAAACCATTTCATGAGCTGTGGTCAAGAAGATGATGACAACATTTTTACCACATTTTATCCTCAGAGTATTATGTGCCTCCCCATTTGTCAAAAGTTTCTACTTTCTGCCCTTTTATTTCTAGCAGAAGTTCAATCTGTGCTTGTCCAGTGCTTACGGACCAATTACTAACTATGCTATCAATCCAGTGGTTTGAGTAGAGTAAGTGAAAGTGTATTGTTACTCTTTGGGATGAATTGGGTCAATGTGATACACATTGAATGAGAGACTGGAACCAAGCTGATCTTCTGCAGCAGGCCGTTAGATAAGCACAGCATCTCCAAGGCCATCAGACCACAGCAGCCTAGCTCTTCGACATGACCTGCATGGATAGTCCCAACATGGAGAGATAGTTAGCATCACCTTGACAACTTTCAAAGCCGTGCCCTCCAGCGGCCCAGGCAGGCAGCAAGAAGATCGAAACTCTGCCGTATTAATGTTACTCCTTGTGGGACAATCTACAATAAGAGGTCACAGTTTTAGGATAAAGGGTGGCAGATTTGAAACACATATGAGGAGAAATTACTTCTACCATAGGGTTGTGGAAAAGTGGAATTCACTCAACAAGACTGCAGTGGATTCTGAGACACTGAATAAATTTAAGCAGGCCCAGATTTCCCATTAGTAGCAGGTTAACAGGGTTCTGGGGAGCAGGCAGAAAAGTGGCTTTGAGGCCAAGGTGAGATCAACCATGATCAGGTCAAATGATGGAGCAGGCGCAATAGCTGAATTGCTTACTCCTGTTCCTATTTCGTAAGTTGTTAGGTTTGAACTGGTTAAAATTTAACAATCTTCCTGTGTATGCACATTCAGCAAAGAAATTCTAAAAAAAAATTACCTTTGTGATGATAATTGCTGTGGTCCCAAGAAGGATGTGGTCCCTATTCAGTTCGGTCATGATTGATTGTCTACCTCAATGCTAAGTTCCTGTCCTACTTTTCTACCTCTCCCACTCTTTGGTGATTTGCATTGTCCATAAGGGGCTTTGCAGGTAAATATCTAATTGGCTACATGGGTGTTTTACTGCTGGCGGTTAATAATTACACCAGCACGGTGACACAGTGGTTAGCACTGCTGCCTCACAGCACCAGAAACCCAGGTTCAATTCCCACCTCGGGCAACTGTCTGTGTGGAGTTTGCACATTCTCCCTGTGTCTGCATGGGTTTCCTCTGGGTGCTCCGGTTTCCTCCCACAGTCCAAAGATGTGCAGGTTAGGTGAACTGGCCATGCTAAATTGCCAGTAGTGTTAGGTGAAGGGGTACATGTAGGGGAATGGGTCTGGGTGGGATGCTCTTCGGAGGATTGGTGTGGACTTGTTGGGCCAAAGGGCCTGTTTCCACACTGTAAGTAAGTAATCTAATCTAAAAAAGACACGGTGATTTGATGGTTGGGGGAATAAATCTTTAGTTATGTGTGATAATACTTGCAAAACAAAAAGCAGACCCCGAGATGGAACTCTGGGACAGGCCTATATGTGCCACGAATTGTTGCTCTAATTTGGTGTTCAACAGTGAATAAAGTTCTTTTCCTGTTGGGCATTGATTCCTACAATCCCCCATTGACTAAAAATCTATCTCATCATTGAATATGCTTAACAACCCAGTCTCACCAATCCCCTGCAGTAAAGAAATCCATTGAGAATTCCAATTCTGAGATAAGGAGATTCCTCCTCTTCTCTAACTTGAGTGGGCAACCCCTTATTTTGACATTATGCCCTCTTGTCCAAGACTGTCCCACAAGAGGAAACAACCTTTCTGCAGCTATCCTGTCAACCTCCCCAAGTACGTTGTGTTTCAATAAAGTCTCCTCTCATTCTTCTAAATTGCAATGAGCCGTCAAGCTGGGGGTGGTCTCAATGTAATCCTTGTCTGAGAACATTGAGGTTTCAAGTTCAACTCCTGAGATGGTCATTCTGAGAGTTTGAATAATGTAATAAACCACTTTTTAAAAACTTTTGTGATCATAGGCTGAGAATGACAAAAAAAAGGGCATTACATTGGTAAAGAGATAAGGTGCAACAAGTTATTTGCAACCCAGAAAAACAAACAAAGCTAATTGATGCAAGGAGACAATATTATTTTTCGAAGGCTGACAAATTAACAACATTTATTGTGGGATGAGGAGGGCGCAGCAGAGTAACAATCCTTTAATTGGTCGAGCTGGAGCTTAACACAAACGCTGAGAGACTGAAACAAAGATACAGAAAACCTCCATGATTTGGCTCCATCAATATCTGTCTCACTACCTTTCCTCTATAAAGTTGCTCCTTCTGACTTTCTACTGAAAGACCAGAAAAACTACATACAGAGACACCAAAAGAAATAATGCTAAAACTAAAAGGGGGAGGAAAGATCCAGATCCAACCAACCAACCAATGAACTCAATTCCAATCATCGCCATGCAGATGACATTGTGGCACCAAAGAATCAACAGGATTGTGCAACCAACCCACATTTGATTTGTGAGTTTGATACACAACTCTGTTCAGCAGAGGTGGTAATGCAGAGGCTGGAGGATATTAGAGTCAAGATTAGAGTGGTGCTGGAAAGCGCAGCAGGTCAGGCAGCATCCGAGGAGCAGGAAAATCGACGTTTTGAGCAAAAGCCCTTCATCGGGAATGAGGATGAGGATCATTCCTGATGAAGGGCTTTTGCCCAAAACATCGATTTTCCTGCTCCTCGGATGCTGCCTGACCTACTATGCAATTCCATCACCACTCTAATCTTGACACAACTCTGTTCCCCTGGTCATCTTTTCCCCCTTTTTATAACATTGGTACTTCATGTGTCATGATGGATTTTAAAAGAGGCAAAATTTAAACCTACACAAAATCCAAGTTCTTAAAGTATTCATGATGAAGTGTGTTACAATTAATGGACTATTTTTACTGTTACTGAAGTATACTGGGGTTGTTTGGTTTTTGTCCTAAGTAGCAACGAATGAGAGTCAGGTTGCGATTTTGAGGTGCATCCAGAAATAGTGGGTCTTGATTTCCAGTGGTCTACCCCAATGAGTCATTACAACAGGGATTTTACAAAGTTAGTCCGAATCATTAGAAAACTTACAATTCGCATCTAGAATGCTGAGTATGTGACTGCAGTCCAAATTCAATAGAAACTATATGCGACATGTAAAAGATCCTAATGAGACCCAGTCCCATCCACACAGCACGCTCCACAACCACCAGAGTCGAGTGAAAACACCATCACACAGCACGCTCCACACCCAACAGACCAGAGTGAAAACGCCACCACACAGCACGCTCCACACCCACCAGACTCGAGTGAATACACCACCACACAGCACGCTCCACATCCAACAGACCAGAATGAAAACACCACCACACAGCACGCTCCACACCCACCAGACCAGAGTGAAAACACCACCACACAGCACGCTCCACACCCACCAGACCATAGTGAAAACACCACCACACAGCATGTTCCACACCCACCAGACCAGAGTGAAAACACCACCACACAGCATGCTCCACACCCACCAGAGTTGAGTGAAAACACCACCACACAGCACATTATACACTCAGCAAACATTGTTCTCTGAAGCACTCAGTTAACAATAGATGGCCATTTGGTTTTGTCTCTGTTGTCGTGGAAACATTGGCAAACAAAGTTCTGCAACTAAACCACAGGAGCTAAAACTCTGCCAGTGAATGCCAGTTTATCAGCAACGGGATTTGCTTGACAGGGTCATTTTTTTGCTTCATCCTTCCAAACTAGCAGCCTCACCCACTCAGGGCACGAATTAGAAACTTCAACAGGTGAGGCTCTCCACCAGCAGCAAATTAACCCCTTGGGGTGAACAGAGGATCATTTTCTGAGTAACCAGACAATGGAACAAAAAGGACACTGATTTTTGAATAGGAAGATTTTTATCATATAAAATTTCAATTCTGTAAAGTTTACATATAGAAATTGAATTTCAATTTAAAAATGTAATTTTTAAAATTTCTCCTCAAAATATTCACCAAAAGCAGAGAATAGAAGCACCCATGATTAAAGAATTGAAATTGGAGATTTGTCATTAAAAGACTTTGTGATAAATAAATCCATAATCTTCTAAGAGCTTTTGTCACCTTTTTCCATTTCCAGGAACTATCTCATTAAATGTTTTACATTTAAAGTGCACTTATTTTTCCTCAGTCAACATCGCTCCTTTCCTGAAGTCGGATGCCAGCGGCTCTCTGGCCCTACCTGACCCAAGTGACCAGTTTTGGACTTGAGTCCACACAATGTCAGGAGGTTATTCAATGGCATAGTTGACTTCCAGTTAAGCTTAAATCTAACATCACCAAATCTCATTTCCAGCAAAGGATCACTGGTTAAACAGCTTCACCACAGCTGAAACCTCTAACACATACGCAAGTAGAAATCCTGAGTGCTGGGTTTGAACATTGGACTGTGTCCAGAAGTGCATAGAGCGTAGGGTATGGTTTACCGCACTGGTGCATTCATTGGATTCTATTCAGCTTTTATGGTTTGGAACAGAAGGATAAAAAGTATCCTTCTGTTATAAGATCGGCCAAGAATTTCTCATGGCGACTCCTGTTCCACTTACTGTAACCCAATGTGGCAGAAACTTCATTTTTCTGATGCACTTTTTGACAGTGTTCTGAAACTAAGTAAAAACATCTCAGCAAACTCTCATCAATCTCCTGGCGATACAGCTTAAAGACCAATACCAGATATGCCAGAGATAAGTGTATTTCTTATTTGAGTCAGAAACATTGTTAAAAATAATGGGATATTTCAGCCAAAGTGTCATCACTGGGGAGTTTCATGGCTGTCAAAGAGTGTGGTGCTGGAAAAACACAGGCAGCATTCAAGGAGCAAGAGAATCGACGTTTTAAGGCATCAGATGGTAAGGTTTTGGCGGTGCAGGAGGCCCAGGACATGAATGTCCTTGGTGGAGTGGGAAGGGGAGTTAAAGTGTTCAACCACGGGGTGTTTTGACCCTTACTACCCGAGGCCTGGAGCAAGAATGCCTCATTTTCCTCTTTGGAACTCTCCAACGACATGGGATCAATGTGGATTTCACTAGTTTCCTCATTTCCCCTTCCCCCACCATATCCCTGATCCAACCTTCCAACTCGGCACCGCCGACTTGACCTGTCCTACCTGTCCATCTTCCTTCCCACCTATCCGCTTCACCCTTCTCTGACATATCACCTTCGCCCCCCCGCTTCATATACCTACAGCATTGTCAGCTACCTTCCCTACAGCCCCATCCCACTCCCATTTATCTCTCAGCCCCCTTGGGCTGTCCCCTTATTCCTGATGAAGAGCTTATCCTCGAAACGTCGATTCTCCTGCACCACACACTTCGACTGTGATCTCCACCATCTGTCCTGCTCACTTTCTCCCAGTTGTCCCATCATAATGTAAGCTTTCGTCTCCTCCTTCCTGCATTATTTATGCAACTGACCTCACTGGCAGCCTGCTCATGCAATCATGCAGCAGGAGGGGGAAAGTCTTTGGAAATCTGAAGCACATAAGGGACTTGGGAGTCCTGGTTCAGGATTCTCTAAAGGTGAACAGACAGGTTCAGTCGGTCATTCAGAATGCAAATGCAAGGTTAATATTAATTTCAAAAATACAAGAGCAAGGATGAGCAAGGATGTATGGCTGAGCCTGATTCTGGCTCCTGTCAGATCACATCTGGGATATTGTGAGCAGTTTCGGCCCCCTTTTCTAAGGTTTACAAGAATGATCACAGGGATGAAGGGCTTGTTATATGAGGTGCAGTTGAGGACTGTGTTTCTGTACATGGAGTTTCGAAAGCTGAAGGAGATCTGATTGAAACTTACAGGATACTCAGGAGTTGGAGAGAGTGAATGTGGAGATGTTTCCACCAGTAGGAGAGACTAGGACCCAAGGGCACAGCTTCAGAGTGAAGGCATGACCCTTTAGAACGGAGATGAGAAGGAGTTTCTCCAACCAGAGAGTGAAGAATCTGTGCAAATCAATGCCACAGAGGGTTGTGGAGGCCAAGTCACTGAGTGTATTTAAGACAGAGACAGATTGGTTCTTGATTAGTAAAGCGACCAAGGGTTACAGGGAGAAAGGAGAATGGGATTGCGAAACGTATCAGCCATGGTCAAATCATAAAGCAGTCCCGATGGGCCAAATGGATTAATTCTGCTCCAATATCTCATCGTGTTATGGAGAAGTGAAATGTGGACTTTCTGGTGTACATTCCTGATGAAGGGCTTAAGCCTGAAATATTGATTCTCCTGCTCCTCGGATGCTGCCTGACCTGCTGTGCTTTTCCAGCACCACACACTCTCGACTCGGACCTCCAGCATCTGCAGTCCTCACTTTCTTCTTTCTGCTGATGCTCTATTTAAAGCCTAGTTGCAAATCACTTCTGGTGCTTCAAGCCAGGAGCTTCTCACAGGGTCTTGTCACCAAAATGTCTTTAAAAAAGGAAGTTGGCAGGCTGCTTTTCAGACAGGACACTTGGGGGTCCCAGTGGATGGTCAAGTGGAGAGTCATGATCTATTTGACAGACCATCAGGGACATCAAACACAGCCGATCTAGACACAGATAGCGATCTGGATCTGTGCTGTCTCCAGGGTCAGATGGAATGTGCAGTCATGCAGGAAAAAACTCCATGATCTTCTGCACATCATGAATATCTCTTTAACCCTCATGCTCTCACTGTCATTGCATACAAACCTCACCAAGGCTTACCTATGACAAAACTCACCACTATAAAATTCCACTTAACAGTTCTCACACACCTCACCCCTTCCACAAACACTAACCTTCTGATGGAAAAAGTCCACAGAGACGGTCAACCTCCAAGTCAGGGAAAAGGGAGTGACCATTAAGAAATGAAGCAACCTGTGTATTCAAGGCGGAGATGGACAGATTTTTAACCAGGAAGTGAATCAAGGTTTATGGGGAAAAGGCTGGAGAGTGGAGTTGAGGATTATCAAATCAGCTACGATCTCAATCAATGGCAGAGAAAATTCAATGGGCCAGTGACCCATTTGTGTTTTCAGGTTAGTGGTCGTATGGTGTAGACCATAAACACGATGGTGTACAAAGCAGCCAGACAGCAGCATATTCTGGATTGGTCTGAGAGCAGCCATGATACTGTGGCGAAGGCTGATGCTGACTCTGGTGGATGAAGAATGGAGGTCAGCGCTCTCTGTGCAACATTCTAGGACAAGCTGGTGAGGGACATTAAAATAGTGTCAGTGAGCAGGCAGTGAGCTACTGCCCAAAAGGTAAACCCTCTGGGTTTCGAGTCAGGAATTGGGGCTATGTCATTTCTCAGAGGAGGGGTGAAATGGGAGCTGCAAATGCATGGAAATAAGGTCCTGCCCCCTTCACTCTTCACTTCAGCTCTAATGAAAAGTGATTAAGACTCAGAACATTAGCTTGCTCTCTCTCCATGGATCCTGCCTGACCTGTTGTGATCTCCAGCATTTGTTGTTTTCAGTCCCGAATTAAACTCACTAACATTCATACGTACAAATGCGATCCCATAATAGGGTGTCACTTTGAAGAACTGACATTTACTTACAAATGGTTCCTTGATGTTTTGCTGCATCGTGTTCCGAATTGCAAACAAACTCCAAAATGGAATGAGTTAGCAACCTGAGGAGAGCCTGTAGTTGCTGCTCATTAGAGAGATTCCCCACTGAAACCTAATGGGCAGCATTGGATTTCTTTATCACAACACAGACAACCATATCTCCCCATTCTCGTCATATTTTCCCAACTTTCTCATACTGGTATGGGGCAGGGAAAATTCAACCCAGGGTATAAGGCAGAAGGGCTTCTTTAGAGCAATAAAAAAGTCCCAAAATATAATTTTCTTGCAGTTGTCTCAAATTACCCAAAATATTCAATCTCTCCCAAGAGTTTTTATATTTTAAGTCGCAATTATATCCCGGATTTCTGAGTGGATAAGGTTAAAATTGCCAAGGAATTTTCTTCGATCATCAGAGCAGATTCAATAATTACCAAGTTACTGAATAATTACACTGGTTTTAAATTCCATTTTTAAAAAGTTTATTATGAATGAATGCACATGCTTTTGATTTTCAACCCAGGTGCCTGACAAAAGCCAGACAAATGAGCAACAAACAAGTTACATCCCATGCTTTTCCCACCATCTGCACATTCTGAGGGGATAATGAGGTGGCTAATCAATGAAAGCAGAAGTCTCATGAAGTTATACAATACTATTCCAGAACAATCTCAATTATCCTAATAAGATGGGCAGGCAGTATTTTGTTTGGATAACTGATCTGATCATAAACAAAGGAAGCATTCACGGGACCTTGAGATCTTGCCTGGATAATCCAAAATTCGGATAACAGATGTTCGGATAATCAGGATTGTTCTGTATTTCATTAGGAATCTGCAAGCATTTTCACTGGAGTCTCAATGGGAAAAAAAAAGCATCACTTTATGCAAGTTCAGGAAATGGTGGGATTGACAGAAATTCTGAACATTTCCTCTGTGGGTCGCAGAAAAGCAGGAACCCAGCTCAGAGTGCTCAAGGATAGTCTTGCCCTCCAACACTCCAAATTCAGAGACTGGAAAGAGTTATAGTCTCTGGTTGTTCTCCTTAGACTAAGCGATGACTTAGTTGAGGCATTTAAAATGAGAGACTTGGATAGGATGGACAGGGAAAACCAAAGGGTCATTTATGGAGAGGTAAATATTTAAGGTGATTGACAAAAAGATTAAAGGGGAAAATGAGGAAAATCTCACATCTAGACGGTGGTAGGTATCTGGAATCCACTGTCATTTGGTGGTTGAGACAAAAACCCTTAACTCATTTAAAAAAGGAAGATGGGCCTGCTCCTGAAATGCTGGAACCTGCAAGGCTTCAGGTGAGATGCTGGCAAGGGGGAAGGGAATGGCTGGCTCGTCTTAGTTATGTTGTTGGTTATGTGATGTCCCTTTAAGAGAAGAGGTCAGGTGATCCAGAGGCAGAAGCTGGGCAGATGCACGATAAAGCATTCCCTCTTCAAATTCACCCTGCATCTACCTTGTTCTGTTTACGGTTCAAGTGAATCACAAACGTAATAGCTACTTTATCCCACTGGCACCAACACAAGGGGATGAATGGCCTCTTTCAGTGCTGCAACTTTTCCATAGTTGTCCCGCTCTCATCCGGCAACACCTTGCCAAACTCTGCTCACCACCTTACCAGAGAAGCCCATTAGAGGATAAGGGATGC
This sequence comes from Chiloscyllium plagiosum, assembly GCF_004010195.1. Taxonomy (NCBI): domain Eukaryota; kingdom Metazoa; phylum Chordata; class Chondrichthyes; order Orectolobiformes; family Hemiscylliidae; genus Chiloscyllium; species Chiloscyllium plagiosum. The sequence goes on from NC_057713.1 coordinate 125,649,307, forward strand.
TTAGGCTGGCCCTCTCTGTAGCCATTGCATGTCTATTCCCTGCTGATTCCAGACAGAAATGGACCATAGCTTTCCCCAGCTTCTGGAAGGTAGAATTTACCTCATCATGGCCATTACCCCCGAGAAATGTGCCCTAAGTTGAAATTTTCCCCGGTGCTTGAAACTCTCAAAAATCAGCTCATCTGTAAACATATGTTCCTTTGTGTTCTGTATATTTGGCTGTGGGAAACGTTGGTGCTCTGACTGCATGTTTCTAACAGCCCCCTGGTTCACCAATCTGACTGGTGATTGGAGGAGACTGCTGTCAGCCAAAGGGTGACTTTTCTTACAAAGTCCTGCCTCTCACTTGGGCCTACATCTGGCCAAAGGACACATGCGTTAACAGAATAGAATGTGGAGAACTACAAAAGCAACAGAGAGTTTGGGCTTCTTTGGTGGGAGTGTGGGGGGAAGAATTGGAGTTGTAAGATGTGTTGCTGGGAAGAATGTTACGCAGGAGAGTTCGAGGTCAGGCCATCTGTGGTGCTTTAGACTTTGAAGCACTGTGCCTCTCCTCTTCCCTGTTCTTCTGAAATCTTTGCATCTCTGGGGCCACCACCTCTAGGTTTGAGGGAGCACACTCCTGCTGATTACTTCTGCCAATTCCTGCTTAGTTTGAGAGGCTGGCGTCTTCCTCCAGTCTTTGCTAAACATCACCTCATTTCAACTCCCTCAGATCCTACAGCAAGACCTTCGAGTAGGAGTCCAATTCCCAGCAGAGAATCTCTTGGGGGGTTAAACTCTTTAAGTAACAGCTCTTCCTTTGATAGTTTGGCAATCATCCTGCCCTCTCTGATTGGTCAGGAAATGCAGAAAGAAGAAGTTACACTAGTGGTGGACTTAAAAAAACAAGGCCACTACTGAATCAAGTGGTTTTCCAACCAGTTATCAGCCTCCTCACAGTGTACAGGTCAGAGTTTTTTTATAATTTGTTCATGAGGTGTGGGTGTGGTTAGCAGGGGCAACATTTATTGACCATTCTTAATTGCCCAAAGGGCAGTGAAAAGTCAACAGCTGCCTAAAGAATAATGGTAGAGGCATTGTGGGAAAAAGATCTGCCACCCTGCCCGACCACAGCATGGCCACATAAAAAAAGAGTCAGGTCTGCGAAACACAGAAAACAAGCCTGCCAACACACACAGGACACACCCACAATGCCTCAGTCTTGGCCAAACAGGCTAACATAGAGACCAGACATGGCCAAGTTATTCCCAGACCAGAGAATACACTTCCCAAACAGCCTTCACAGTGTAGCTCCCAGCCCCGATTAGCACTGCAGTCCCAATACGCCAAGTGCTGGCTCATTACCCATTGAAACCGATACCGCATGAACAAAGAGGCAGACCGAGAGACCCCGGAAGACTTCGCTCGCAGGAGGAACACAATGGACAGGCCTGAATGCCAGGAGAAGGAATATTTACATATATTTGCACGGACAGGAAATACAATGAAGAATCCTCCAGAAGACATTCTCACATTCATGGAGATGCCTGGAATCTCCTGTGTCAATTACAAATGAATTGCTACTGCTGGACGCTGGATTAACTTCCATTCAGTGTATTCTTGACTTAATCGCTTTACAATTTTCACCATTGTACTGTGCTTTACAATTCTCACCTTTGTATTATACCCCTATAAAGCATGCTTGCGCCTTCAGTTCTGGGAAGAGCATCCTGGCTAGTTCTGTGTCAGCCTGGTCAATTTCTCTTCCGTAATATCGCTTTGATAAAATAAACCGTTTGTCAACTTCACCGCGATCCTCGTTTGTGGTCTCTGATTCATTGGGCTGAATTTCTCTGACAAGCAGTTACCCTCAAAATATTTAAGAATGATTTCAACAAATGCTTGAAACACCGGTCCATAAAAGGCTACAGGCTAAGAGCTAGAAGATGGTTTAGAATAGATGGATGCTTGATAGGCTAATGGCCTTTTTTCCAAACAACATTGCTGCCATTGAGAGTCTGGAGTCACAAAGTCACAGAGCACGGAAACAGACCCTTCCATCCAACTCGTCCATGCCAACTAGATATCCCAAATTAATCCAGTTTCATTTTCCCACACTTTGCCCATATCCCTCTGAACCCTACCCATTGAGATGCCTTTTAAATGCTGTAATTGTACCAGCCTCCACCACTTCCTCTGGCAACTCATTCAATACACACACTACCCTCTGCGTGAAAAGGTTGCCTCTTGGGTCCCTTTTAAATCTTTCTCCCCTCAGCCTGAACCTATGCCCTCTAGTTCTGGGCTCCTCCACCTCAGGGGAAAGATCTTGTCTATTTATCTTATCCATGCCCCTCATGAGCTTATAAACCTCTATAAGGTCACCCCTCAGCCTCCAATTCTCCAGAGAAAACAGCCCTAGCCTATTCAGCCTCTCCCCATTGTACAAAGTGAAATGACACATATCCATCCTTAAAATATATTCACAATCCAGAGTTTATGACAAACGCCAATAGTCATTTGGTCTCCATTAGAGTAGCCTTTTATTCCAATTTTTTTTTAATATTGAATCCAAATTTCTCCATCTGCCATGGTTGGATTTGAAGCCATGTAACTGGGGAGTTGTGGATTGTTAATCCAGTGACATCACTATGACATCAAAACCACCACTCCTTAAAATATACCTGCTGCGAGTTGCAAGACAAAATTTTGGAAAACTCAAATTACACTATCGTTAATAAAATTAGCACAGGTAAGATAAGCACAACAATATTTTTGCACAGATATCTCACTCAATAGTGCATCTGTACAATAAAACTTTTACAAAGAATGAGTTCCAGTACTCACATTGAGAAACCTCAAAGTTGCCTTTTTTTAAAAAGCGTGAGGTGAAACAATAGGTCATGCATACTTCACTGACCTGGCTCTCCATTCATGCATACAAGGACAAAGTTGATACAGTTCCACAACTTCTAAATTGCTTTAATTAATTGATTGACCTGTTACTCTTCCCCTAACTAACGCATAACACTTAAAATCAATTATAGAACAAGAGGCAAGTCACCACTGCCAGTGTAACAATTCCTCTGATGTCCTCAAATGGACCCGCCTCTCCCTATCTCTGCAATCTACTCCCTCCCCATAACCTCTCAATATGTCTGCACTCCTCCAATTCTAGTCTCTTGAGCTTCCCAAATTTAATTTTCCCCATTGCTCTATCTTGGTGGCTGAGTGATTAGCATTACTATCTCACAGTGGTAGGGATCTGGGTTCAATTCCAGCCTCAGGTGACTGTATGTGCGGAGTTTGCACATTCTCCCTGTGTCAGTGTGGGTTTCCTGCCACAGTCCAAAGATATGCAGCTTAAGTGGAATGGCTATGCTAAGTTACCCATAGTGCCCAGGAATGTTCAGGCTGGGCGGATTAGGCATGGTAAATGGAGGAATAGTATGGAGTGAATCAGAGGAATAGTATGGATTTGATAGGCTGAATGGCTAGTTTCCACACTGAGGAATCTATGGTCATTGATGACTACATTTAGGTGCCAAGTTCTGAGATACCTTTTGACAGACTCTCTACCTCCTTCTTAAAACCTACCAGTTTTGGTCACCTGAACCATGGTGGCTCAGTGGTTAGCACTGCTGTCTCACAGCACCAGGGTCCCAGAGTCGATTCCAGCCTTGGGCGACTGTCTGTGTGGAGTTTGCACATTCTCCCTGTGTCTGCGTGGGTTTGCTCCGGTTTCCTCCCACAGTACAACGATGTATAGGTCAGGTGAATTGGCCATGCTAAATTGCCCATAGTGTTCAGTGCATTAGAGGGAAATGGGTCTGCGTGGGTTACTCTTCGGAGTGTCACTGTGGACTGGTTGGGCCGAAGGGCCTGTTTCCGCACTGTCGGGAATGTAATCTAATCTAAATGGTTTAATGTCATGTTTTGCTTTTAAAATGTGCTTGTGAAGCAGCCTGAGATGTTCCAAAGCATTGAAGAGGCTACCTAAATACAAGCTATCGCTGCTTTATTTATATATTTATAGTAAAAGTACAACTCAATGAAATCAATTGGTTCCATTTAAAAAAAAGTACGAGGAAACCCTGTATGGAGTTGTTGAATGAGATCTTGATGACGGGCCCCTAAACTATTGAAGGCAGTCAATGAGGAGAGGGGAGAGGCTCTGGGCAATTACTTGCAATTCTCCTGAAATGAGCCTATGGGAACAAAGTGGCTTTGTGTTTAAATTTGGTGTTCAGTACTTTCTCAAGCTTTTTGCAACTCATTTACATCCTCTGCCATTTTAGCCAATAGACCTACAGCAAAATCTGAGCATGCCCAGCCCCCATGTCCAGACCTCCCTGCAGCCCATGGCTACAACTGTTCATGATTAATAATTAAAAGAAGGGGAAAAGCCAATTCAGGTTCTATTCCTTTAAAATATGAATAAATGTATATCCATTACATTGGATTCTGATACAATACACTACAAAGTATAATGAACTTCTTTCTTAAATTGAAAAATACTTAAATTCCTGAATAAAATAATTTGGGCACATTCAATCTTTTGAAAACGAATCCCATTCTCCTCTGCTAATACTGGAACAAATGCAATAAATGAAATCACATTAGGCTTATTGCAATAAAATTCTCTTTTCCAAATTTGTTTATTTAGTTATTCTTCCTAACTGCCGAGACCTTCGTACCTGGTGATACCTGGTGCATACATCATCTCTGCCAATAACACTTTGCATTTTGAAATTCCTATGTTGTTGCTAACAAGCAGGAAGTACTATTTCAACATCAGCTCAAAGGTGTGGCAATTTGTAAAACTTTACTGGGCCCCACCAGCCACCTTCACAAACTTGGTGCAAGGCAATGGCATGACTCCAGTATTTTATATAATTATCGCATTTCTGATGCATTACCTGAGAACACAACATGTGAGTATAAAAAAGATAGGCTGAACAGTTTCAATGCTTATAAACCAACTCACAAATCTCCCGTGATGCTGGTCAGAAATTCCACTTGAACCAATCCACAGACTATTTCGTGGTGAAGGCCAAAATCTTTTGTCTATTCATGTCACGAACTGTGTAAGAATTACAAATCAGAAACGCTGCTTCAATGCTCATGGACTAATCCCATCTTTATAGTCATTTGATAATATAGAAATTGACTACTGCTAAAAAAGACACTTTGACAAAACCTTTCGTCCAGCTCAAATCACAAGAATTATCACAGTATTCAAAGATTTATTTATACTGTTCACCAGATTGATTCCAGAGTTGAGGGGTTTGTCTTGAGGAGAGATTCAGCAGTTTATACCTATCCTCTCTGGGGTTTAGAAGAATGAGCGAATATCTAATTGCGTTTACAAGACACAAACGGAAACTGGCAAAGTAGATATTGAGATGATGCTTCCCGTGGGGTGGCACAGTGGTTAGCACTGTTGCCTTACAGTGCTCAGGGACCTGGGTTCAATTCCCACCTCAGGCAACTGTTTTTGTGAAGTTTGCACATTCTCCCTGTGTTTGTGTGGATTTCCTCCTGCAGTCCCAAGATGTACACGTGAGGTGAATTGACCGAGCTAAATTATCCATAGTGTTTAAGGTATGTGTAGGTTAGGTGCATTAGTCAGGGGTGTAAATGTAGAGTAATAGGGGAATGGGTCTGGGTGAGTTACACTTTGGAGGGTCAGTGCGAACTTGGTGGGCCAAATGGCCTGTTCCTACACTGTAGAGATTCTATGATAGTGGGACAACCGAGAATAAGAGGTGATAAGTTTAGGATAATGGGTAACACATTTAAATTAAAGAGGAGGAGCAACTACTTTGTTTAAATGTGAAACAAGACAATTGGAGTCTGACTGCCATGAGAATAGATCAGAGGATGGCTGCCACTTATTGGTTGCATTGTAACAGGTGCATCATTTAAACATGTTCTGTCTGCAGAGTGCAGTGCCCTGCTCGATCCAAGATTAGTTGTGAGCATAATTCTTTACACATTCAAAATATGGAACAAATATAGTGCATTTGTGAAATTATATCCAAAATTGTATAGTGTTGTGAACTTTGCAGATGCAGCTGTCTGGTGTATCAAAGTACTTACTTGTTGTAAACTGCTAAAACACATGCCTTTTGATACGATGAGCCAGTCTTTGAGACTGCAGCCTACATCCATCTCACCAGCGCTGAAATTCACATACAAAATCATATACATGGCTCTGTTGAAGGGCATGTTGACTTGGTGCATCATGCAGTTATTGATGAACATTGCTTGTGATTACTTTGCACAATCACACCACGGAACAGCTAGTTTCACCTGATACTCAAACCGTTGAGAGATCGTTCCCTTCCGTGGTTATCGGAGGATAGACTGGGAACTTTTCAGGAGCAAAGCTGACATCCCCAGGCCCATTCATTCTTTATTCATGCACAGGATGAGGGTGTCGCTGGCTAGGCAGCAATTTATTGCCCACCCTAATTGCCCAGAGAATTAAGAGTCTGGAATCACATGGAGGCCAGATTAGGTAAGGATGGCAGTTTTCTTCCCTGAAGAACAAGATGGGTTTTTCCATCAATGGATTTACGGTCATCATTAGTTCCCTAATTCCAGATATTCCAAATTCCACCATCTGCCATGGCAGGATTCAAACCCAGGTGTCCCCAGAACGTTATCTGGATCTCTAGATTAACAGTCCGGTGATAATACCACAAGGCCAACCTCGCTGCATATTGCTCAAAGTCCTGAGGGGAGCCAATTACCCCACAGGCTGACTTTGATGTATCCTATTCATCAGCCAGGTTGCATGTTGGACAAATGACAGATGACAGCGGCCTGTTCATGTGTTTACCTATAAAGCCAAGCTTAGAACAAGTGGAACTGTAGGAATCCCAATTCATATTCCCACGGTGGAAATGTCAAATACTCTGGTGGTGAGGGCAAATGTTTAAAAGAGATGAGCAGGGTAAGTTTTTTAAAAAACACAGATGGTTGTAGGTGCCTGGAACATGCTGCCAGGGGAGATGGTAAAAGCAGAAATGATAGCATTGTTTAAGAGGCAATTAGACAGACACATAAACAGAGAATAGAGAAATACTCACCATGTGCAGGCAGATGGGATTAATATAGAATGGCAATGTAGTCAACTAAGATATGGTGGTCTGAAGGGCCTGTTCCTGTGCTGTACTGTTCCATGTTTTGGAATTATATTTCTATATACTGACCAGTGAAGGTAGGTTTGCAGTAGACAGTAGTAGAGAATACCCTGGGCAATTTCACATCTAATACATCAAGCAAAATGGAGCTCATAAGACTGCTCCATCTCAAAGTGATGGATGGAGTCTATTTAGATCAGATAGGTGTGCAAATGCTTACTGTTAGCTGTGGATTCAAATATAGCAATGTATTGATAAATAAAAGGAATAGGAGTTTAGGTGTCATCTCATCAAAGATATGTCTCATGGAATCTAATAAAGATGTTTGCAAGAAGTGGGTCTAACATGGATCTCAGGTCAATACCACCTATTTGTACAGTGTTGTTAAAACTGACCTCAAATGCATAAGTTACTCAGTTCTTAAGTTCAATTAAACATGAATCGGTCTGAGGTCATCACATTTGGTCCTAAACAGTATCCAGACTATCTCAGATTACCATAGAATGGTAAGGTAAGCTACCTCTAACATTTGAAAAACAGATGAAGTTTTATGTAACATTCAGTCATGTCCAACTAACAGGATACTGTTGTTAAACTAACTATACCCAAACAGCCCATACTTACATTTAGGATCATCAATCAGGATTGCAGAATGGCACTTTTTCATATCATTGGAAACCAGATTATTTAAAGACACAGGACCCTTTTTTTACTGCCCCCACTTTACCCCTGTTTGCAAAAGCATGAAGGCACAATGCACCTATTTCAAATAGGTGACAGCCATTTTTTGATTCATTCCTCAGGGAATGACTTGACCAACTTGGTAGTTAATTGTCAGTCAACATTAACTAGTGCATTCTCCACAACAACACCTCTACCAATTAAAATCTACTCATCAACTAATCAGCACTCTCCACTCATACAGTGTAAATGTCATTTTCCCTTTACTTTGATATTTCTTTCAGACAAAATCTATCTTTGTTGTTTTCTAGTTCACAGCTTTATGTGTAATTGTTGTGAAGATAAATCAAACTCTGTGGATAGTCTTCTGAAATTCCAAGGCTTCACAATGTGATTCTATTAAAGTATTTCTCAGGGTAGAGGAGTCCAAAACTAGTGAGTATAGGCATAAGGTGAGAGGGGAAAGATTTAAAAGGGATCTAAAGGACAACTTGTTCTCACAAAGGGTGGTGTGTATATGGAACGAGCTGCCAGAGGAAGTGGTGGAGGCTGGTACAATTACAACATTTAAAAGGCATCTGGATGGGTATAAGAATTGGAAGGGTTTAGAGGGATATGGGCCAAGAGCTAGCAAATAGAACTAGATTAATTAGGGTATCTGGTTGGCATGCACAAGTCATACTGAAGGGTCTCCCCATCTCCATGGTTTAGCCTGAGCAGGGTACTCTGACAGCACATTATATAGTGTCTTTTGCAGAAAACAGAAGCATACAGTGGATGGCTCATCCATCTCTGAGAAAACCTATCGTATTTGAATCGTAATATTTATCAAGATTCATTTGATGGTGTTCCATCCCACTGACAGCACACAGAAAGACGGAGGATTTGGTTCACAGAATCTTGGTTTGCTTCTAGAAACCATCTTTGTGTTATGAAGAGGTGATGAGAGAAGACCTGCATTATCACAGCTAACTCTGCTACAACAAGTTATAACCTTGAGTGGCTGTGCATGCATGCTGATTCTGGGATTTATAAGTTATCATTATTGCCCTGAAAGCAATAGACATTTTAGCAAACATTGATAACTTATCTATTTTGGGCTGGGAAGTCTCCACCTCATGTTTTGCTGTTTTGTTCACACTATGCTATAAAGTTTTGTCATTCACTTCACACACAGCAGTGGCGTCTATCGTAACCCTTAAGACACTAGAAACTTGTCTTATGCCCACAATAGATACTCATCTGCATTTTCCAATCATTAACACTATAGCCAGTGAATTATTCACGCCATTAAATTCAGCTCCATAGTATTTTGAAAGTATCTGTGAAAACGCCTCAACATTTTCAGTCTCAAAATATTAAAACTGCAACATCCATTTCATTTTTGATAAGAACTCTTTTCAAAATGTCAAAGAAAAAAAAAAGTTATTTGGATTGTTACATGAACATGACCCCAATGGTACAAGCATATTTTATCAAGATGAATTCCATGGGTTGGAGGGAAGTGGAGCAGAGGTGAGTCACTCGCACTTGGTCAATACACACTGCAACCTTTGTTGAGCTTTGGGCTCCCAACCCCAGAGTAGAAATCCTGCCTTTGAGAGCAGCTTGTGATCCTGCTATCATAGAATCATTACAGTGTGGAAACAGGCCATTTGATCCAACAAGTCCACACTGATCCTTATGGAGATTGAGGTAAGCCCAGGGGCTTGCTGGAACCATCAGGCCGGTCCTGGGCAGGGGGGTCAGCAGATCAACAGTACAAGGAGAATGCTTTGGGAGCAGCTTTCGATGAGGTCACGGTTGCTCAAAGAGAAGTGTCCCACATCTGGTCTGGTAACAAAGTCACAAGGTTTTGAATTTTTGTTTTACCTGCTAGTCTGGACTCTGTGGGAAAGATCTTAGTGATGTTGGGGAGGGGTGATAAATGGCCAGTTAAAGGCCACCTCAGGATTTGAGTTGTTCTACTGGTGAATGAGTGCTCCAGTGCTTTCTTCTCCAAGAATAGAATATCCACTAGGGCAGGTGTAGGTGGGAAGGTAGTGGGAGTAAGGCTCCTACCATGGTGCCTCAATTTCAACTCTCATCTGCCTACCATTCCACCTGCGATAATCATGGATTTTAACACATCTATCACTGACAGGTAGAAAGGATGTTACCTCATGTGGAGGTATCTAGTGAATGAGAGGTCATAGTTTTAAGATAAGGGGTAGCAGATTTAAACCGATGAGGAGAAATTACTTCTCTGAAAGAATGGTGAACCTGGCTAGTGGAGGTCTCCCTTGAGACTAAGTGAACTGGGTGGGAAAGACCGATATTCTGGACTTTTTACTTATTTATATTTCTAATTTATTTCAATGACCTATAATGCTGGAGTAGTTATTTCTTTACCTTTCCAATTTTGTTTTGTTTCCTAAGAATTTGGCCTTATGCGTCTGTACCTAGGTACCTTTGTATCTGAGATGGTGTTGCGATGCAGCAACTGTAAACTTCTCATTATACTCATTTGAATACACATGACAATCAAACTAATTCAATTCAATCCAAGCTGTGGAATTCACTTCTCCAGAGTGCAGCAGACACTGAGATATTAAGTGGGTTTAGAAAGGACCTGAGGGGCAACCTTTTCACACAGAGGGTGATTCTAATGTGGAATGAACTGCCAGAGCAAATAGCAGATGCAGATACAGTTACAACATTTCAAAGATATTTTTGGACAGGTACACGAACAGGAAAGGTTTAGAGGGATAAGGGCCAAATGCAGGCAAATGGGACCCGTTTAGTTTGGGAAACTTGGTCAGCATGGGCGAGTTGGTCCGAAGGGTCTGTTTCTGTGCTGTATGACTCTAATCCGCAGGAGACAGATTTTTAATTCGTGATAGGTTGAAGGATTGTGGAGAACAGGCAGGAAGGTGGAGTTGAGGCTGACATGCTATCAGCCAGGATTGTATGGAATGGGTTGAAATGCCTACTCCTGCTCCTGGTTCTTATAAAAACCTAAGGAATGTCAGTTATTTTTTAATTGTGAATAATTTGCCTTTGGGATAATAAATTCTCTATTTTACAGTTAGATAAATTAATATTTAGATTAAATAATACTTATTTGTAATATGGGTGGCACAGTGGTTAGCACTGCTGCCTCACAGCGCCAGAGACCCGGGTTCAATTCCTGCCTCGGGCAAATGACTGTGTGGACTTTGTACATTCTCCCCTGGGTTTCCTCTGGGTGCTCCGGTTTCCTCCCACAGTCCAAAGATGTACAGGTCAGGTGAATTGGCCATGCGAAATTGCCCGTAGTGTTAGGTGAAGGGGTAAATGTTGGGGAATGGGTCTGGGTGGATTGTTCTTCAGAGGGTCGGTGAGGACTTGTTGGGCCAAAGGGCCTGTTTTCACACTGTAAGTAATCTAATATAAATAATTTAAAGATCAGCTCCGGTTCAATTCTTTGCCAACTGGGTTAATGGTATAAAACATGTTGGTTTAGAACAGTTGCCAAAAGGTGAGGGCCGGAAACCACAGAAAAAAAGTTGTAGGAAAACCAGAGTCTCAAATGGCCAGTGTGGAGAATGAAGAAAATAAGTGTAAATTACTGGGGTCTCCAATGTTCTGAAAAATTGAAGTGTATACACCGAAAGGGGTTACATTCCGAATAAATAGTGTGGCCTTGGTGTGGGAGACAGTAAGGACTGCACATGCTGGAAGCTAGAGTCAATAGATGTTAGGCTGGAGAAACACAGCAGGTCAGACAGCATCCATGGAGCAGGAAAGTTGGCCCTGATATTGTTGCATTGGACAGAAAGTAATGTCAAAGGGCAAGTCTTTGAATAATGTTGCAGAACTGGACCTTCAATTAGAGATCTGGGGTGAAATGTACAATATAAATGATCTGTTGAAAATCTACGAGATAGTTTTGACTTGGATAGGTTTTGGAAAACAGATAGTTATTTCATAACAGGTTGTAGAAAAGATTAACAAAATCCAACTTGGGAATCCCTCGAGCAGAACAAAATTGTTGGATAATGCTAACAATCATTGAAGCAGGAACCTGGCTTAATTATTATAGAGGAAGATGTTGATGGATTCCTGACATGATAAAGGTGCAAGTGAAACAGTTACTTCCTTTAGCCTTCCTGGAACAAACAAAACACTCAAAGTGACACAAGGAATACAGATTTCAGCGATTGTCAGGTTTTTGGCTTGGCTTGTATGTTTGATGCTCGAATGGGAATGTTAGCACCTGCCACAGATGCAGCTATTTCAGGAAACAGAATTGGAAAAACAATAAGAGGCAGATAGATGTAAGGAATGCTCAAAGAATAGTTTGAGTTCTTCATCTGTGACTCAAAATATTATTTTCTGATTTATTACTCAAAGTGAAGAGGCAGGGTCCTCAAAATGACACATGACAAAGTAAATTCTAAAAGAAGGGGATGAAAATGATGTTGAATCTGAACAAACTGAGAAAATACCAAAAATCCTTAATCCCATTCTGACTACTTTAAATGTGCAGAGCTGGATAGTGCTTGCATTTCCTTAGAATTGCACGTTTGGAGATGATTTGTAGCTCAGATTGTGGGTCAGGTAGTAAGTTTGCTCGCTGAGCTGGTAGATTTGTACTCAGACGTTTCGTCACCATGCTAGGTGACATCATCAGTGAGCCTCCAGTGAAGCGCTGGTGTTCTCTCCTGCTTGCTATTTATCTGTCTTGGTCTGTTTTGATGGGTGATATCACTTCCAGTTCTGTTTTCTGAGAGGTTGGTTTAGATTAGATTACTTACAATGTGGAAACAGGCCCTTCGACCCAACAAGTCCACACCGACCCGCCGAAGCGCAACCCACCCATACATGTACCCCTTACCTAACACTACGGGCAATTTCGCATGGCCAATTCACCTGACCTGCACATCTTTGGACTGTGGGAGGAAACCGGAGCACCCGGAGGAAACCCACGCAGACACGGGGACAACGTGCAAACTCCACACAGTCAGTCACCTGAGGCGGGAATTGAACCCGGGTCTCTGACGCTGTGAGGCAGCAGTGCTAACCACTGTGCCACCGTGCCGCCCATGTTGGTGAATGGGGTCCAAATTAATGTGTTTATTCATGAAGTTCCAGTTTGAATGCCAGGCTTCTAGGAGTTCTCATGCATGTCAATGTTTAGCCTGTCCTAGAATGGATGTATTGTCCCATTAGAACTGGTGTCCCTCTTCATCTGTGTGTATGGATACTAGTGACAACTTTTGGTGGCTAGTTGGTGCTCATGTATCCTGTTGGCTAGTTTCCAGCCCGTCTGTCCGATGTAATGTTTGTTGCAGTCCTTGCAGGGTATTTTGTATGTGATGTTCGTTCTGCTGGTTGTTGGTATGGGCTCCTTTAAATTCATCAGGAGCTGTTTCAGTGTGGTGGTAGGTTTGTGGGCCACCATGATGTCTAGGGGCCAGAGTAGTCAGGGTGTCATCTCTGCGATGTCTTTAATATATGACAGGGTGGCTACAGTTGCTGGGCACATTGTGTCTTCTTATTTAGGTCTGTTGTGTTGGAATTGGCAGACTGTGCTTGTCGGGTACCTGTTGTTCCTGAATACATTGTACAGGTGCTTTTCCTCGGCTTTTCTTAGTACCTGGGTGCTGCAGTGTGTTGTGGCTCATTTAAATAATGTCCTGGTAAGAATGATGTTTATGTGTTTGTGGGTTTCTTCTAATGTGTTGCGGTTCGTGATGACAAAGGTGCCATCCACATAGCAGACCCAAAGCCTGGGCTGGAGCGTGGCAAGGGCTGTTCGTTCTAACCTCTGCATAACTGCTTCTGCTAAGAGTCCTGATATTGGTGATCCATAGGTGTCCCATTGATTTATTTGTAGATTTTATCATCATCAAAGACACCAAGATAGATGACGACGAGGTCATGGTTTCCTTCAACATGACAGCCCTATTCACATCAATAAACATCAGCCTAGCCAAAGGAACACTGGCCTCACTGCTAGACGAACCAAGCACACAAACACCTGACAGCACCAACTCCATCAGCAAGGACGGCACTCTCAATGCCTCACAACCCATTTCATCTTCAACGGCAAGACCCACAAACAAATCAATGGGATGCCTAAAGGATCACCAATATCAGGACTCTTAGCAGAAGCAGTTATGCAGAGGTTAGACCGAACAGCCCTAACCATACTCCAGCCCAAGCTTTGGGTCCGCTATATGGATGACACCTTTGTCATCACGAAACGCAACACATTAGAAGAAACCCACAAACACAAACATCATCCTTACTGGTATAATGTTCAACAAAGTAGAAGAGGATAACAACAGACTCCCCTTCCTGGACTTCATGGTAGAACACAAAGCCAATGGAGAGCTACAGACCAGTGTTTATGGGAAAGCCAGATACTCAACTACAGGAGCAATCATTCCAACTCCCACAAACGGAGCTACATCAGGACATTATTTAAATGAGCCACAACACACTGCAGCCCTAGGTACTAAGAGAAGCCGAGGAAAAACATCTGCACAATGTATTCAGGAACAACAGGTACCCGATAAGCACAGTCCACCAATTCTAATACAACAAACTTAAATAAGAAGACACAAGGTGCCCAGAAACTGTAGCCACCCTGCCATATATTAAAGACGTCTCAGAGGTGACGACCAGATTACTCCGGCACCTAGGCATCATGGTGGCCCACAAACCTACCACAACACTGAAACAACTCCTGATGAATTTAAAGGAGCCCATACCAACAACCCTCAGAATAAAATATACAAAATACCCTGCAAGGACTGCAACAAACATTACATCGGACAGACGGGCTGGAAACTAGCCACCAGGATACATGAGCACCAACTAGCCACCAAAAGACATGACCAACTGTCACTACTATCCATTCACACAGAAGAAGAGGGACACCAGTTCGAATGGGACAATACATCCATCCTGGGACAGGCTAAACATAGGCATGCACGGAATTCCTCAAGGCCTGGCATTCAAACTGGAACTCCATTAACACACATATTGACTTGGACCCCATTTACCAACCTCTCAGAAAAAAAGCTGGAAGTGATATCACTCACCACAACAGACCAAGACAGATAAATAGGAAGCAGGAAAGAACATCAGCGCTTCATCGAAGGCTCACTGATGATGTTACCTAGCATGGTGACGAAACGTCTGAGAACAAATCCACCAGCTCAGCGAGCAAATCTACAACTTGATTTCCTTAGAATGATTATGAGATTGGTTAAAATGATTAATTTGTTAAATTAGTGCGAATCAGTTCAAGAAATATAAAAGTACTGCTTGCTCTGGGTTTAAATGATGGCTGATAAAGTGGTCACTGCAGAGAGTTGTATTTCCATGTAAAATAGCTGAATTAAGCAACTTTATATCTATTGATGTAGAGAGATACATATGTTGTTAATTTCACACATTGAAATGTACAAATGAAACAGTGATGAATACGATGCTTCAAAGATAGAAATAAACATTTTTATAAACTAAGTATGGAGAAAATCTCTGGGAAACTAATCTTCACTTCCCTAGAAAAACGAAGTTCTGGATTGATGTCCCATGTAATTCTAACTAACTACAAACTGGAAATGTCCATTTCATCCAATTCCTTTCTCCCAGGTTGTAATGAATCGACATTTTTCTCATGTTGAGCTAAATGGTTTCAGGAGACATTGACTCACCATGAAAAGAAAAGCTCTCCCAGGAGCTGATGTAAACTTTTGCCGAATGATTTTATATGCATCTCAGGTGCCAGCCATCCCATCCCTTATCAAGTCATGTATGGAATCAAGTTCATTCCTTCATCATTTTAAAAATCTGACCCATACCTCTATAGCTTCCACACTGCTCACCATGCACAATAAGCAGAAGAAAGAATGGGAAATGACTGGAAAGAACAGCAGCAAGGTAAAAGAATTATTAAAATGAAATGTTTCTGACCAGGAGTTCCAAATGGTGGATTCTAAGGGTGGCAGCCACTCGGTGCGATAGACTGTGGTGGGAGTGGCTGCTGACGCTTGGTGTGCAACCACAACTTTAGGAGGTTATCGAGGTGGTCAGCATAATGACCAATGACGTAATGAGGTTTCACTTAATGGCTGTCGACATTGCAGCAAGAAACACCACCTTCTTTTCTTTTTAGAAATTAGATTACTTTCAGTGTGGAGAAAGGCCCTTCGGCCCAACAAGTCCACAGCAACCCTCTGAAGAGCAACCCACCCAGACCCATTCCCTTGACCTAACACTAGGGGCAATTTAGCACGGCCAATTCACCTGACCTGCACATCTTTGGACTGTGGGAGAAAACCGGAGCTCCCGGAGGAAACCCACACAGACGCGGGGAGAATGTGCAAACTGCACACAGACAGTTGCCCAAGACAGGAATTGAACCCGGGTCTCTGGCGCTGTGAGGCAGCAGTGCTAACCACTGAGCCTCTGTGCCGGCCCTTTCATGGGAACTAATGGAGAGACTAGTTTTAAATAAGTATTATTCGAAAATATCATGAAATCCAAAGATTGTGTATCTTTCATTCTTTAATTCTCAAGTTTGAGCATTTATGCCACAGTTCTGGATTTATTTGCCTCAGAACATTGACAGCAGTAACATCTTGTACTGACTCTCCGAAGAACATCCCACACAGACCCAGCACCCCCCACCCTATCCCCGTGACCCTGCATTTACCCTAGCCAATCCACATAGCCTATACATCCCAGAACACTATTAACAATTTAGCACGGCCAATCCACTTAACCCTCACATCCTTGGACTGTGGGAGGAAACCAGAACACCTGGAGGAAGCCAATGCTGACATGGGGAGAAAGGGTAAACTCCACACAGACAATCATCCAAGGCTGGAATCAAACCTGGATCCTTGGTGCTGTGAGGCAGCAGTGCCAACCACTGAGTCACGAATGCCACCCACCACTGAATACGAATTGGAACTGGGAATGGGAGTTGATTCTCTCTCCCTATTCCCAGGGAACACTGAGACCAATTGGAGCAGCCGTGCTACTGCCTTACTTTAGATCTCAACTGATTCAGAAAGGTTCAAGGACCAAACTGAGAGATTTCTCAACCATTATGGTTCACTGCCACATCATTTAGTGTATTTGTCCATTGGGCTTTAGGAAAATGGATTAAATCACAGAATCACAAAGTGGGATGACAGCGAAGGAGGTCACTCAGTATACCACACCTGTACCAAGTTAAAAATCACACAACACCAGGTTATAGTCCATCAGGTTTAATTGGAAGCACTAGCGACGCTCCTTCATCAGGTGATTGTGGAGTACACAATTGTAAGACACAGAATTTAGAGCATCATTACCATGTACCAAATTTCAGCTTTTATCCCATACACTTGGACATTATGTTTATCCCAACTATCATCCAATACCTCAACTATGGAACTAAATACTCAAACAATGACTGTATGAGTATTGGCTGGTGCTAGTATCACACTAAAAGATTTGCACAGTGAAAATTGAAATCCAAAGTCTGCCTCCAACAGACTTCTAGGCAATGCATTTCAAACCCTAACTACTCACTGACTGAAGACAATCTTCCTCCCTAGTATAGTTTAAGCAATTAAAATTCTGCTGTTATTGTTTTGTGCAGTTTCCTGACAATACAGTAATAAGCTGCATCTGGTAATGATTTTGCTTCATCTTACATACAAACAATATCAAACTTTCCTAATTATTTTTTGCTAGTTGAAATCAGACTAACAGAGTACATTTGGCATCAATCCAACATGTAATATGTTACGTGCAATGTTGAAGCTAAAACAGTAAACTGCAGCTCATTTAAGGTTATATACTGTGTAGCTCAGAATAACAGAAGAAAAATAAGGACATGACCTTGTAAATAAGACTGTATGATATACATACAGATAGTTACATACATAAACTGCTACATCAGAAGTTGCATTGATCAAAATACTGGACTAAAAAATAGATTTCAAGTCAAATATTTATGAAAAGAAAGACATTTGCAGAAAACAAAGACCAGAAAAATGATTGTGGTAAACAAGGCAATAAACCTGCAATAAAGCAATAAACTTCATCATTTACTGTTACAGGTTTTAACAAGCCACCCACTCAATGAACAGTGCATGACACATTTATAAAATATTGATCCCAATTTTTCAGACTAATGGCGAGTCTAGAACGGAATACGCAAACAATGACTGTATGAGAATTGACTGTAGCTAATTCTGCACCAAAACAGTTGCACAGTGAAAACTGAAATCCAAAGTCGCAAGCATCCATGATAGAAAAAACTATTTTATTCATTTATGTTTTAATTATTAGCGTAAGATACAAGTTCACCACCTCTTAATGAATTTAAGCCATCTATCGATCCATACTTTCCAACTGCACAACTTTGTATCCCTGTTGTCAAGTTTTATCACAGTTGTATAACCTTCTGCAATTACAAATTCCCGAAAATCTTCCATTCAAAATTTATCATAATGGAAACTGCGAGGGTGGCACAGTGGCTCACGCTGCTACCTTACAGCACCAGGGTCCTAGGTTCAATTCCAGCCTCGAGTAACTGTCTGTGTGGAGTTTGCACATTCTCCCCGTGTCTGTGTGGTTTCCTCCCATAGTCCAAAGATGTGCAGGTCAGGTGAATTGGCCATGTTAAATTGTTCATCGTTTTAGGTGCATTAGTCAGAGGGAAATGGGTCTGGGTGGGTTACTCTTCGGAGGGTCAGTGTGGACTGATTAGGCTGAAGCGCCTGTTTCCACACTGTAGGGAATCTAACCTAATAACATGTCACACTGTAATGATGTCCTCCCACCAGTAGTTGGTGGTACTGTAACTTTCTGGTTTTAGATTTCAGTTTCCCAGCCCGGACTGCAGAGAAGCTCCTTTAATTCAATGAAGTATACTGCTTTGTTTTCCAATTGTATAATTTAACAATAAGTATACAAATTATGTCAAAACATGATATAAAATTAAGACAGCAGGTATGTCATTAAAATGGAGACTAAATGATGCATACACACTCTGACACAAACATCCTTTAACCCACTCCACCCTAAGATTACACTCGACTTTGTTAATACATATACATCATCTACATAATGTTACAAACAAGAGGAAAAATCTGCAATGCCTTTATGACACTTGTAATTTAAACAACCAATGAAAATACTTTAAGTGAGAATCTCACTGTAAATACTCACTTGTCATTATTCTGCCACCGGTGCTGTTGTTGTCAATATCATCTTCCACTCTTTGGCCTCGTCAGCACCTAGTCGGATTCCTTTACCAATTCTCTTTCAACCTGACCCCAACTCTTTCTAACCAACCCTCCCCACAACCTTGCATCCACAATTCTCGTTCCCTCCCATCTGTAATCTTATGCTTCTATTATCACCCCACTTCTTCCTTCCTTCTATTATGCTAATCCCAGTTATTTCTAGGCATCATGTAACCACTTACCTGCTGCCAACTGTCTTTTCTCCACTTAAATCTCATTAATATCGACCAAGCTTTTAGACATTCCCCACCTCTTCCAACTCTACTGACAAAAATGGCCTCACCAGCATCCTATATAACTTCAGCATGTAATCCCAATTCCTATACCAATGGTCTAAGCACTGGAGGCAAGCATGCTAAATGCTTTCTTAACCATCCTGTCCACCTGTGATGTAACTTTCAAAGAACTATATACCTGAACTCCTGGGTCTCTCTGTTCAACAACACGACTAAGGGCCCGACCATTAACTGTGTAAGTTCTGCCCTTGTTTCTTTTATCAAAATGCAATACCTCACATTTATTCAAATTAAACTTCATCTGCCACTCCTCAGCCCATTGGCCCAATTGATCAAGATCTCATTGTAATCTTAGATAACCTTCTTATTCACAGCAGTACCACCAATTTTGGTGTCATCTGCAAATTTACTAACCATGCATCCTACATTCTCATCACAATCGCTTATATAAATGACAAAGTGGAGCAATCCCTACAGAACACCACTGGTCATAGGCCTCCAGTCTGACAAACAACCCTCCAACACCACCCTCTATTTTCCTCCCAACAAACCAACCTTGTATCCAATTAGCAAGCTCTCCATGAATCCCATCTGATCTAACTTTACTATTTAGCCTACCATGTGGAACCTTGGTTGGAGGTTTGCTCACTGAGCTGGAAGGTTCATTTCCAAATGTTTCATCACCCTACAAGGTAATGTCTTCAGTGGACCTCCGGGGGAAGCATTGTTGATAATTCCTGCTTTCTATTTATATTACTGGGTTTATTTGGGTTGGTGATGTCATTTCCTGTGGTGACATCATTTTCTGTATTATGTCATTTCCTGTTCTTTTTCTCAAGGGGTGGTAGATGGGTCTAACTTGATGTGTTTGTTGATAGAGTTCCAGTTGGAATGCCATGCTTCTAGGAATTCTTGTGCGTGTCTCTGTTTGGCTTGTCCTAGGACAGATGTATTGTCCCAGTCGAAGTGGTGTCCTTCTTTATCTATATGTACGGATACTAACGAGAGAGGATCATGTCGTTTTGTGGCTAGTTGATGTTCATATATCTTGGTGGCTAGTTTTCTGCCTGTTTGTCCAATGTAGTGTTTGTTACAGTCCTTACACAGCATTTTGTAAATACATTAGTTTTGCTTGTTGTCTGTATAGGGTCTTTCAAGTTACTTAGCTGCTGTTTTAGTGTGTCAAGCAGACAAAACGTGCCCAGAAACCCTAGCCACTCTCCCCTATATCAAAGACATCTCGGAAATGACTGCCAGACTACTCAGACCCCTTGACATCATAGTAGCCCACAAACCCAACAACACATTAAAACAGCAACCTAATGAACTAGAAAGACCCTATACAGACAACAAGCAAAACTAATGTCATTTACAAAATACGGTCCAAGAACTATAACAAATGCTACATTGGACAAACAGACAGAAAACTAGCCACGAGGATACATGATCAACTAACCACAAAATGACATGACCCTCTCTCACTAGTATCCTTACATACGGATGAGGAAGGATACCACTTCGATTGGGACAATACATCCATCCTAGCACAAGCCAAACAGAGACATGCTCGAGAATTCCTAGAGGCATGGTATTGCAACTGGAACTTTATCAACAAACACATCCGAGTTAGACCCCATCTACCACCCCCTGAGAGAAAGAATTGGAAATGACATCATTTTAGGAAATAATGTCACCACAGGAAATGACGTCACCACAGGAAATGACATCACCAACCCAAAGAATCCAAACATATAAATAGAAATCAAGAAACATCAACAGTGCTTCCCCGGAGGCCCATTGAAGATGTTACCTAGTAGAGTGACGAAACGTCTGGAAATGAACCTTCCAGTTCAGTGAGCAAACCTACATCCAGAACCTCAACCTGAGCTACAAATCTTCTTAAAACATGAAACCTTGTCAAAGGCTTTATTAAAGTCGATGTAGACAATGTCTACTGCTCTGTCTTCATCAATCCTTCAAAAGTGAATTACCTCTAGGCACCCTGAGGTATTGGTCCCAATGCATCTTCTTAGATTCTGATAGTCCTCCACCAACTGTCTCACAGAATTTGGTACCTTCCTTCGGAATTGCCATTAAAGAGGACGCATCAAAGTAGAGAACAAATCTTGCCAATACAATAAATTAATTTGGAAAACTCATCACAGAAGACACAATTAAGTTCCACTTAAAAGATTTAAAAGTCAATGTGAGCTCATAAAAGTACCACTCTAAAGTTCAACCACAAGATCTGTAATTCACAACACACTGCTGCCATTTAGATTGATAGTGCAATGTAAAGTTTATGTTCCCACCTCATCTGAAGAATTGTGGCATTAATTGCTGCACCTCCAGTGCTGATCCCTGCTTCTGAATGCTGCCAGCAAACACTGCACACAACATCAGGTCCTGGCAGTGTTCTTTATTGATCACGTTGTACAGACAGACACAATCTGTTTTTGTTTAAGCCAGGCTGTGTATTAATGGAAACCTGCAGAAAAATAATTATCATAATGGAAGTTCTTGGAATATGAAAATCTGGTGTAATATGCATCTGATATGATGCATGCATGTAAAAATAAGCAATTAATCCAGAGCACCACATCACTCACTTCTGCACTTCATTCTGCATATTGGACAAATAATGCACCAGATTATAACAAGACGCTTCTTTTTTGAACTTTTTTTTGTGATTTTCTAAAGGATTAATTTCTGATTTTCAGCAGCTCCTTTTAATTAATATTAATTTATTTATAAGGTGATGTAGTCACACAGTGAGAATACCTTCCATACTTCTGTTGCCATATGAAGTATTTGGTCTCACACCAAAGCAGAATTGGAAGAATTCATCAATATCCTCAAAATGATTAACTTTCCATTAGACATCACTCAATGCCAAAAGAAAGCATTGATTGTTGAGACATAGTGTCTAAATCATTGCAACAAACATTGGAGTACGCAAAAGTTATTTTGCCCCAAAATGGCTGACATACCTCTACTAACAAGTGGTTATCATCCCAAACACTGGAAACTCAAGGGTATAAATAGACAGAAGAAGATTATGCAGCAGTAGTTTGAATGTTGGCAATTGAACAAACAATTTACAATGTTCTTGGTTTCACTGTTAGAGGTACCCGTGTTCTGATTCCTTTTTAAAACTGGTTTGCAGCAACATGAGTGAGAAAGAGTCTTCCTTCACCATAGGGGAATAGTGGGATAGTTTAGCTTTGACCTTCATATTAACTATCAATTCCAGCATAGTACACAACAGTCCCACTGGTCCACTCCAGTAGAGTTGAAATTAGCTTTTAAAAAGGCAACAACATGTCAGCAAGAGGTGGTCTTCTTCTTGTTATGTCTTTCCTTGTTTGGAGTTGCCCTGAATGCATATCCATGACATTCCGTGAGCTTCAAACAGTTGTTTGTCACAGACTCAGAGCTTAAATTTGCAGGTTTTCTACAGCAGTTCTCCTTCTAATAACAACACATTTCAGAATTGTTAAAAAGAAAAGTCTACTAACACTTTGGTTCTGATCCATCATCATCACAAATCACGACATTGGATAAGAGAGAACACATGAACAGGTGGGTGGTGTGCAGAAGGAATGCTAACAGACTCATAATTAGTGGCCAATGTTTTGGGGACATGAGTTTGAATCTCACCACACCTGTTGGTGGAATTTAAACTCAATTGTAAATGCGGAACTGAAAAATTGGCTTGGTGATAGTTTCATGGTAACTATAATTGATTAGTATAAAAACATGTTTAATTCTTAATGTCTTTTGGGGAAGGAAATCTGCTGTTCATTTCTGATCTGGCCCACATGACCCCAAAGCCAACATCACAGTGGATGACTAACTACTCTCTGAAGTGTCCCAGGAAGCCATTCAGTTCATGAGAAATTAGTTTAGATTAGATTACTTACAGCATGGAAACAGGCCCTTCAGCCCAACAAGTCCACACTGACCCTCCGAAGAGTAACCCACTCAGACTCATTTCCCTCTGACTAATGCACCTAACAGCAAAGGCAATTTTAGCATGGCTAATTCACCTAACCTGCACATCTTTGGACTGTGGGAGGAAACCGGAGCACCCAGAGGAAACCCACGCAGACACGGGAACATAGAAGAATACAGCGCAGTACAGGCCCTTTGGCCCTCGATGTTGGCCGATCCAAGCCCACCTAACCTATACTAACCCACTATCCTCCATATACCTATCCAATGCCCGCTTAAATGCCCATAACCCCTCTTCCAGGTCATTTATAAAAATGACAAACAGCAATGGTCCCAAAACAGATCCTTGCGGAACACCGCTAGTGACGGCACTCCATGAAGAAACTTTGCCATCAACTACTACCCTCTGTCTTCTTCTATCCAGCCAATTCCTAATCCGAACCTCCAACTCACCCTCTATGCCATATCTCCGTATTTTCTGCAGTAGCCTACCATGGGGAACCTTATCAAACGCCTTACTAAAATCCATATATACCACGTCTACCGCTTTCCCCTCATCAACCTCCTTCGTCACCTTTTCAAAGAATTCAATAAGGTTTGTGAGGCACGACCTGCCCTTCACAAAAGGGAAGAATGTGCAAACTCCACACAGTCGCCTGAGGCAGGAACTCTGGCGCTGTGAGGCAGCAGTGCTAACCACTGTAATGGGAAAGAAATGCTGGCCCTTCCAGTCTCACCACAAAAAAGTAAATAATGTCCATGCAGGTAGTGGCCGGCCTCTCACATACAGATGAGGAAGGACACACTTCGACTGGGACAACACATCCATCCTAGGTCAAGCCAAACAGAGACACACATGAGAATTCCTAGAAGCATGGCATTCCAACCAGAACTCTATTAACAAACACATTGACTTGGATCCCACTTAACACCCCCTGAGAAAAAGGACAGGAAATGACATCATCCTAGGAAATGACATCACCAACCCAAGGAAACCCAAACATATAAATAGAAAGTGGACGACACCTTTATCTGGAGGCTTGCTGAAGATATTACCTGGGAAGTGGGAGTGGGCTTGAGGGGTGCTAACTCTCCCTTTGAAATTTAGAATCCTTTCCAAAACTGAACGAGGTACGTGAACATAGTTTGCATGCTGACAGGTGATTCCAGGTGCTGAATAGCTAACAGAAATAAAATATAGATGAAAACAAGAAATGGTTGAAATCACAGCAAGTCAGGCAACATCCATAGAGAGAGAGAGAGAGAGAGAGAGAGAGCACGCAAGCTAAGAGCACCTGGACCCACTTGGCCTTAAATGTTAGCCATCTACGATCATTACATAAATATCTGACATGATCCTGACAGTGAGTCAGGCAGCATCCATGGAGAAAGAGAGAGAGAGAGAGAGCAAGCTAACATTTTAAGTCTAGATGACTCAGCATCTGAGCACCTTGACCCACTGTGATTTCCAGCACTTTTTTGTTTTCAGTACAGATTCCAGCATCTGCAATAATTTGCTCCTACAAAATTGGGAAACGTAGCTGAATCGATGGAAAGGAGAATTGTCTACCCACCCATTATACAGGATGAAAGCGTCAGCAATACGTTGGATTTTTATGCAATGATCACAGATGGCTAACATTTAAGGTTAAGCAATGCTATTTTGGAAGTGCTCTTGCGCAGGTTCTGATTCCTATATAATCAAATCCAGCAGACCTGCGAGAGGATGGAAGTGTTGCTCTGTGACAGTAGAAACTGTGTTGAAGTAATGCAGGCAATTTCTGCAGCATTAATCCTGCTTCCTGATACACAGCATTTCCTCAGCTCATTCAGGTAAGCGATCTGCCGAAACAGTTCACAGTCATAAGTTTTCATTGCAGGAAAGCTGAATGCTTAATTGTTAATATGGAGTCACGTGGTTCATGTTCAGTTCCCCTGACTGGTTGACCTTAATGCTGTACTGAGAAAATATTGTAGAGTGAAACCAGTCAATGACATTCGCTGATAATGATTTGGTAGTTCATTTTACCCTTTGCACACCTGAAAAAGTAGAAAAGACTATTAATCCCATGTAAGTGGAATGTGATTCACCACCAGGCCATTATATGCTCAACAATGGGTCACTTTTGCCTGCTCGGTGATCATATGAGAGCAATAGGTACAGCAAAATAAGCATTTACAGCTCAGGATGTCATTTTTACAGCGTTACCAATTGTTAATGCCTTTATTTGGACTCTAGAACTGTCCACAATTCACACTAGAAAACTAGGGAGTGGGGAATACCAGCAGAAATTGAAGTACCTATAATTTATAAGTCAATGATCTGACTAAAAAGGAAGATATTCATGAGGATTCATTTGCAGTCAATGTTTGGGCATCCACCAATTATTCTCTGATTACCAACAATCTTTCATATTACCAAACTGACTTTCAATCCTGGCACTGCAGCCTGTAGTTGCAGCTTGAAATTGTGAAGTTGTCTGCTCTTATTTATCTTGGAAGATATTATCTGGAAGATCACATTTTTCAACCGATGTTGTTGCTCTTTCCATAACTACCGACTGAAACGAGGAAGTCACATGTACTCCATCTCACTCCGCCTGGTGACGTGCTCGGCCAAACGCCAAGTCAAGCACCAAAGGCAAATAAAAGGAAACAAGAATTGTGGAGGGAGAGGTAGCGGAAAGATTACAAACCCAGGCTGTTTTACAACATAAGGCTGAGCTATTGGAATCAACTCACTTGAAATGAATATTCATTCAGAAGTGGAAGCAACAGATTTGGAAACACCTTGGGTTACTGAGGACAGCTGTCTAATGCCATTCCAGGGTGCTGCAGCAAGAAATGTTTGGAAGATACTGAGGACAACAAAGAGGCCGCCCTCTTCACCGTCTTCGATAAAAAAAAGATCTCAATGATGAAGACAGCAACAACAGAAGAGCTCTCTTTCATTAAGGCTGTGACCGACGCTATTGAGGTGGTGGGTAGCAGTTCCAAGATTCTGTAACTGACGTTTGGTTTCTGTGCACTGCCTATTATTTGCTAAAAGTTATAACAATTGCCACCCAAAAAAGAGAACACTAAGAGTTGCACTCATGCAGACTGCTGGTAACCACTAGGACATCTAACAACAAGGAGACCGGCAGAAGAAAAAAAGGAGAAACAAGCATTTGTATAACTTTTTTCATACAAGTCTCAAGGCCGTTTATAGCCAATTAAGTATTTTTTATTGTAATTGATTTTCTATTTGCATCCAAGGAGATAGATGGAGCCTTGATTTAATGTTTCATTCAAACAGCAGCACCTCTATTGGCTCTGCACTCTTGCAGACTGCAGTGTCCATCTTGATTTTTGCATTCAAGCCCTGGCATGGGATTTGAACCCAGAAACCTGAGACTCAAGGGCAAGAACAGTAACAACTAAGGCACAACTGACAGAATCTCCGACAAGAATCATGCGTCATAGGGATCATGCAACATCCAGGACAGTCAAAGCCATACTAGATGGATGTTAGTCTTTCCTGATCCAACAATTCCCATGTTCCGATGAACACTGTGCCATCTCAGTGTTGCACTGTTCCTGATCGTGATGGGCAAGCTGCAAGTTCAATTCTTTATCGTTGTCCATTTTTCAAAACTATCCACCAACAGCTTATATTTCTTGGGAATCTTTAGATAATAGCATTTTCCAGGAGATTGACTGAACAGGATTTTCACCATGCCACAAACGGAGATACGAGAGCAGGTGATGAAAATATTGATCAAAGCGGTACAACTTAACGAGCATTTAAAAAGAGGTGAATCGGGTCAGGAAGGACGAGAGTGACAACTCCAGAGCTTGGGTACAGACTGCTGAAGTGGTTAAAACAGGGGAGTATATCAGGTCAGAAATGCAGAAATCCCAAAGGATTGTCAGGTTGTAGAAGGTTACATAGATAAAGCGGAAAAACAAAACCACTGAGGAATCTGAAAACATGGATGAGAATGTTAAAATTTGAGACTTTTCCAATGTAACTCATAGAACAGAACTTGGTCTAAGTTAGGTCCTGGGAAGCAGAGTTTGGGTGAGCTCAAGTTTGTCTTATGAGAGAGTGAGCAGCGTAGGCCTGCGCTCGCTGGAGTGGAGATCTAATTGAGGTATGAAAGGTGTTAAAGTGAATTGACCAAGCAGATGTAGAGAGAACATTTCCTGATGTGGGGAGATTTAGAATGAGAGGTCATAGTATAAGCATAAGTGGTAGCATATGGAAAACACAGATGAGGAGAAATTACTTCTCTCATAAATCTGAAATTCACTAAATCAGAGTGTAATTGAAGCCGCAATACTGAGTACATTTAAGGAGGAGATGGATTTCTAATTAGTAATGGGTTAAAAGGGCAATGGGGAGCAGGCAGGAAAATAGAGTTGAGGCTCAGGTAAGATCAGCCTTGATCATACAAAATGGCGGAGCAGGTTGGAGGGGCTGAAATGACTACTCTTGTCCCTTTTTCTTATGTAAGCTTCAAGGAGGATAGAAAATTGAAGGTCAGCCAGGAAAACAATAGAATAGTCAAGTTCACAGTACCAGTGTCACAGCCAAGGTTTTCAGTAGCTGAGGAATGGAGTAAGGCAGTGTTATGGAGGTGTAAGGAGGTGATTTTCCTCATAGAGATGTGTGTTTGGCAACTCACCTCAGGGCCAAATAAAGCACCCAGTCTGTCATTGGTCTGAATCGCCTGGGAGAGGAATGAAAGCATGCGGCTCAAGAACAGAGTTTGTGGTGAGATCTGAAGAGAAGGCTTTGGCTTTCCCAATAATTAGGGAAGAAACATCGGCATATCTGGTCAGAAAGGTTGTGGTGCAAGGTCAAAGGCAAGGGGTCAAGAGAGGTGGTGTCAATGTAAACACAGAAAGTGCTAGGGAAACTTAACAAGTCTGGCAAATCCATGGAGGGAGAAACAGAGTGAGCATTGAGTCCAATGTGGCTTTTCTGTGGGGTTTTATATAACAGGGACAGAGGAGAGGCGATGGGAACGGACGGTGTGAGTCTCAGTGCATAAAGTTATTAACAGTGGTGACAGGGAGATGTAAATGAAAGGAATGGAAGACTGAAAATGGTTCCTCTCGGTCAAGAGTAAACCAAACAAGACATACCCCTGGATGAATGTAAGAAAAATGGAAGACAGACATAATAGGGTCAAACTCTGAAGTTCTAAAATTTAACATCAAGACCGGGTGGTGTTCCTCGAGTTTCCATTGTGATTCCTTGCAACATTAAAGGCAGTTCAGAACAGAAATGTTAGTTTGAGAGCAGGCTGGTTTATTGAAATGACAAGCAACCAGGAGATCAGGGTAATTCTACCGACAGAGCAGGTATGTTTGACAAAGCAATCACTCAGACTGAGCTTGGTCTCGCTAATGTAAAGGACACCACATTCTGAACAGCGAATGCAGCTGACTAAATTGAAAGAAGTACAAATGAAATCCTGCTTCACCTGGAAGATGTGTGTAGGGCCTCACACAGTGAAGATGGAGGTAGAGTGAATGGGCAAGTGTTGTACATTCTGCGATTGCGTGGGAAGATGTCAATGGGGGATGTTGCAGTGATGGGAATGATGGAGGAGTAGACCAGGGTGTCATGGAGGGAATGGTCCCTGCAGAATTCTGACAGTAGACAGGAGGGATAGATGTGTTCAGTGGTGGCATCCGACTGGATTTGGAGGAAATAGTTGAAGATGCCGCTTTGAACATGGAGATTAGAGGAGTGGAAAGTGTGAACATTTATTCAAAGTGAGAAAATGTTTGAAGTTTTTGGTGCACTTCTGAATTGCACAGCAGACTATCAGCAATCCCTGACACTCAGTACAATGGGAAAGCTTGCAATACCGATAAAACACAGAAACATAGAAAATAGGTGCAGTGGAAGGCCATTCAGCCCTTCGATCCTGCACAGTGGAGGATGAAAATGACTCTGCAGGTTTTGGTCCTAACCTTATTTCCAAATGACAGCTCTGAGTGCACCTTTTGTCACTTTGCTCGACATTACCAGACCTTCTTAGCATTCCCACTATATGTCATTTTTCATCACCCATCCCTTGTTCCCTTACAAACCCTCCCTTTTGATTTTATCCCCACCCTTTCTCATTTGAAATCCTCGAACTAATTACTTTTCTAATTTTTCTCAATTGTGATGGAGGGACATGGCAACGTTGTGTATGATATTTCCACACCTTGGAAAATCCAGCTCAGTCTCTAGTCCTCCCTTTTCTTAAACAAAACAAAAGCCGTGCCCCACATTTCTGACAGGAAATTCTGATCAGGGCTTCCTTACAAATACAGAGCCATACTTCCATTCTGACAGTGTCGAACAGTTGAGCAAAGGCAAACTACGCTCTTTCTCACACCAGTCAGTTGTTGAATTCCCACCTTTACAGGAATAACTGAGGACCATTGGAAAATCCAGACCATAAACTCTGTTTCTCTCTCTCTCTCTCTCTCTTTCTCTCTCTCTCTCTCTCTCTCACTCTCTCCACATGTCTGCTCAGTATTTCCAGTGATTTCTCTTTTAATTATGTTATTTTACAACTGTTTCATCCACATTGCATCCTATTGGATCGAGGTAAGTTTTTAGCACTTGAAACACTGAGGTGATTTAAACAAAAATTGCATACAATGGTAAACTCAATTTAATTATCTTTGAATTCGCATTGGATCTGAGACAGTTTAGTTTAATATGACTATCTTTCAGTCATAGCTTACCAACCCATACAGCTACCAATGGTTTCCCAATCCTACGCAAAAGCAGAAATTGCAGCAAGTCTGGCAGCACAGTTCATGTTTTGGACCCAGTGACTCTTCCAGTTCTGAGACAAGTTCACTTGACCTGAAACGTTAACTCCGATTTCTCTTCACAGATAATGCCAAACCTGCTGAGCTTTTCCAGCAATTTCCGCTTTTGTGTCTGATTTCCAGAAGTTCTTTTGTTTGTTTGTTTTCTCAAACCCTATCTGCTTCAAGCAGCAGGTTATTTTGTTCCAGGAGGATAAAATCCTGAATTCAAACACTGAACTGTGTAGGTATACACTCTGGAATGGGTTTTTAAAGAGTGTGCATTATTTAGTTGACATGTGGATTACAGCCCCGGCAACTTTGTTGATGAAAACTTGAACCATAACAATGGTCATGCAAACTTTATCCTGTAGAAAATAATAGTGAACAACTCAGGCCATTACACTTGCCATGCTCCCACCTTGGGACTTAAATACTACTTAAACATTACCTCTTACCAAAAACAAAAAAGGTTAACAGAAAAAGAGGCAACAGTGCCCTCTTCAAACTCTACAGAGGCTACGATTTTAATGCATTGAAGTTATTCATCATACTTTGGTCATGTCGGCTGAAAAGAACTGGAGGAGGACCTCAGCACAAGGCCATATATACCCAAGATCATCAAGGAGCAATTCCTCTGTTTCACTCTTTGCCAGCTGTTTCTGCTTTACTAGGAAGATGCTCACCCAAATCAGCTCCCTCTCGCAGCTTTAAGTCAGGTTTAGGTTCATAAGTGCTTTCCTGGAGTTGGCCACTGCTTTTAATCGGGAGAGGATGAGCTCCAATCTGGAAAAGATGAGCTTCAAGCTGAAAGGATTACTAATGCTTCACAAACTCTGCACTAATTGTTGACACCTTGCAAATTGTGCTCCCTTCATCTTTCGATTAAATGATCCTTTTAATCAACCGCAAATAGACTTCCTCCTAACAAACTGCCAGAAATGTGAGGTTGCAATCTCCCCGTTACAATTCAACCTTAGCTGGTCTTTATCTGCAAAATATCGATCAGATCCTGTGATTGCCTTTCTTATTTGAAAAGATTTGCTGAACTTTCATCTAATTAATTGAAATGTTAAATAAAACTACTAGTTTTCCACCCAATTTAAATGAGATCGTACCTGGATAATGAGGAAACATTTTTAAAAGTAGTTTCAGCTTTTCAGCCATATTATTCACTCACGTATTATTATAGTTGTGATTGTATATGTCATTGCACATTTTGTAAGGTTTAACTTTTCAAGTTACTTGTTATTATAGTTACATTAAATCTCGAGTGTGTCATTTTACCTTTCCTAACAATGCATTGTGCATTGTGCCAATGGGAACTGAAAACCCTGACCTCCTTGGACAAGTTTCCTAAAAATGAAATCTCCTGTTTATCTCTCTAATTTTCTGATATTTGCAGTTTCTGCATCGACTAACCAAATACAAGACTTCAATAACCGATAAGTAGGTAAAAAGGTAGGCTCATTAGCTGTTGATGCTATGGAGGTGAGAGTTTGATTGACAGTGCAGTGAGCACCAACAAAGCAACAGTTCTGACTTAAAATCATCGTCTGCTAATTCCATGCTGTTAGGTACTCAGACTCATTAAAGAATAGAACACTATCAATCTGTCTCCATGAAGTAAATCACTTCAGTTTCTGCATTGTTGTCTCATCTTATATCACTTCTTAGGTGGAGGGGAATACATTCCGAAGGTTTGATGTTGAGTTTAAAGCTAACTCACACTGTTAGTAGTGAGGTTATCACACCAAGTATCAGTTACAATGCTTCTGCATTGTACTCTTTCCAAATCCTGCAAACTTTGGCAACAATTTACCACTTGAGTATCAAGTTTAACTAATGGGATGTTTTGACAGTAGTGACATTCCAGTGAACTATGGGCCTGGAAGTTTTCCTTGATGCCTTACTTTTCCAGATTATCCTTATTAATCTAGCTTTAATTTGTGAAGAGATTTACACAAGAAAATGCAAATATTAAACAATTCAAGGTCATCCTTTGTAGCTATCTGATGTCTTTATATTATGCACAGATTCAATTACTTCTTAACAATGAACTAACAATTAGCTGATGAGAATTGTATCACAGTTATCACTAATTCTCAACAGATAAAGTTACAGACATATCGAAACCTTCAGCACAAGCAAAGGCTTCAGTTCAATGAGCTAAATGACTTGAACTTCATAATTTGATCTCATTTCAGCCATTTCTACCATCATTCTTAATGTGACTTCTGCGTACAACTGCTCGGTAAAATACCTTTAATTTTTCAAGTTTACAAAACATAGATAAACAATTACATAATTAAATTACTGAAAAAATACATATTTTGTTGATACTTTAAGTATTCAACAATCACAGCCATCTTCCTTTATACCAGGAACGGCTCTAAGCAGTTGAGAGATTCCTCCCACCCTCCCCTAATTCCACAGTTCTCAATGTTATGGCAGCATGGTAGCTTAGTGGTTAGCACTGCTGCCTCCCAGCACCAGGGACTCAGGTTCAGTTTCAGCCTTGCACAACTGTCTGTATGGAGTTTGCACATTCTCCCCAAAGATGTGTAGGTTATGTGGATTGGCCGTGCTAAATTGTCCAGGGATGTGCAGGCTAAGTAGGTTAGCCATGGGAAATACAGGGATACGGTGGGTCTGGGTGAAATGCTCTTCAGAGGGTTGGTGTGGAACCGATGGGCCAAATGCTTCCACAGTGTGCAAATCTGATTCGTTTGCTAAATGTCTTTGCTGCCACACTCAATCTGACTTGCTCAATTTTCTTGAGCAATTACTGCTTTAGTCTTTTCATATGTTTGTAAGATGTCATTCATATGGGTTACATAATCCCCTGCTGAAGTAAATGATTCATAAACATTTGAACTTCAGCCAAGCATTTGGAACAGGCTAAACAGCCAACATTTTAAAACAATGCATCTCACGGAAGCTACAACAACAGGTGTTACTTTTTCTCTCTCTATTTCACAGCAAATAGCTGATCAAAATGTTTCCACAAGCAGGTGGCTGCATTTCCTTTTCAGTTAAAAAGTGGGACTTTGACTTATCCATAGTTCACAACTCCTCTGTACCACTGAAACACAAGTCTAATACAGACAGGTCCGATTTCATTACTATCGTAGAGCTGAGGATTAAAGGACTATCAAAGGCAGACATGCTTCATATAGGATGCCTACGAGCATACTTATTCTGGGTGTCCTTGGAGAGGGAGCATGCAGTATTCACCAACAGTACTCTCAAAGCTTTTTGAGAAGTAGACCCTACCAAGGGTGGAATGCTTTATCTCCCCTTCCAACACCACTTTGATCTACGGTGATCCGTATTGCTCTTGCTGGAAAATCCGTGCCATTTGGAAACATGGATAATTTAAGTGGTGGCAGATAATAGATGGAAAGAAGAATGGATGATTCTGTGATGGGGATAAAGCTGTTTAGTTTTGTATGATAACACTTCCGGATACAAAAAAGAAAAGAGAGATCAAAAAAGTACCTTTATTCCGGGCCAGGAATTATGCAAGAAATGGGGTGAGAATCCCAGCATGAAATTCTATCTGCCATTCATAAAGACTTCCAGGGATTATCCAATTTGGCAGAAATATGGACTAAAATCTATTTAGGCTGATATTGAGTACAATACTGAACACTCTAGAACTAATTAGCTTGTGATTCACATCTTCGCTATTTGTAAGACCTTGCTGTACACCAATTAATTGCTAAATTCTTTCACAAATTAATGAATACTTGAAGGGCCTGATCTGGTGCTATGTAAAAGTTACTTCACAGAATTGCAAAGAAAGCTTGCACCAACTCTTCAAACAAGCATCATTACTTAGTGCCAACCTCTTACTTTTCCCCGTACCCTTGTACACTATTCCTATCCAAATAAGCTTCCAAAACCTTCCTAAAAGCCTCAATCGAACCTGCTTCTACCACACTTCCAGGCAGGTGAAAAGATTTGTTTTTCTCACAGCACCACTGCTTCATTCACACATCACTTTAAATCAATGCCCTCGCCTTCTTGTTATTTTTACAGTCAGGAACAGCTTCTCCCCATCTGCTTGATCCAGCCCGGACATGATATTGACCAATTTTTAACAATGTGTCATTATGATGAAGCTGATGCCCTACCTTTGCATTGCAAAAGTGCCTTTTTCAAGCATTGGTATTGAGCAAAATTCTCAGCATCATATTACATAAGATTGCATCAATATGAATCAAGAGGGCAATTTTGTCAATTTCAGAGATGCTGTATAATTCATTTCACAACCCACTCTATAAGCAAACATCATTTTCACATAGATTTTTACACTCACTCACCAAGTTTACTCCATGCTTTGTTTACCTCTCTTCATGGAGCCTTGAATACTTGTCGATAGTGTACGCTCAAGATCCTTAATCTTCATTTTATTCTTTAATTCTGATTAGGTTACCTACAGTGTGGGAACAGGCCCTTCAGCCCAACCTGTCCACACCGACCCTCCAAAGAGTAACCCACCCAGGCCCATTTCCCTCTGACTAATGCACCTAACACTATGGGCAATTTAGCATGGCCAATTGACCTGACCCGCACATCTTTGGACTGTGGGAGGAAACCGGAGCACCCAGAGGAAACCCACGCAGACACAGGGAGAATGTACAAACTCCACACAGACAGTCGCCCGAGGCTGGAATCAAACCTGGGACCCTGGTGCTGTGAGGCAGCAGTGCTAACCACTGAGCCACCGTGCCTAACATCTGCATAAATTTAGAAATATTTAATGGGAACATCTGCAATTCTACGCATAGTATTTCTAGAAATCATATCTAGTTATCGTCTATCTACACATTAGAGTGTTTTACTTCTGTGACATAACATCTTAATGAACATTGGGAAAAAATGCATTTTCAATTTGCAATTGGCTAACTAAGCTTTGAAAAATGTTCTACTTTTGGTAATGCTGAGAATGTAGAGTTTTTTTTTCTGGGTACATTACAACTAAATGAATCTTTCCAAGAATTATGGATCGATAAAATTTTCAATCGGAGTCTCAGCATAGGTCAAAGCCAGATCAAATCCTTAACCAAGTAAATCTATTGATGGAATAAACCTGTGACTTATTCTCTGACACTACTGATTAGAATTACCACATGCAGTAAAATTAGTTGAAAATAATTCACATTAGCAGTAATTGGGTATATATTACAGAGCTGGTGGATTAAGATAACTGCACTCCAATATTCACCTCTGTGCACATTCAGGGATACTACAGCAACAGAAAGCTCTACACAAGCCTAGATTAGCCCTTTGGCTGAGGGAGTACAAAATTAGATCCATTTACTCTGGAGTTTTGAAAAGCATAAAGTGATCTCATGAAATCGTGCCTGAGGACCTTGACAGGGTCAAAACTGAGGGATTATTATTTTCACTGAGTGTGGAATCTAATGCTCAAGGACACAATTTCAGAATCAGGGGCCACACATTGAAAACTCAGCTGAGGATTAATTTTTTCATTCAAAGGTTTGTGAATCGTTGGAATTTTCAACACCCGATGGTTATGGAAGCTTGTTTGCTGTCGATGTTGAAGGCTAGGCCCGGGCATTCAGGGGAGATGTTAGTAAGCACTTCTGTACACAAAGGGTGATAGGTTTTTTGGAACTCTTTTCCAAAAATAGCTGTGGATGTTGGGTCAGTTGTTAGTTTTAAATTGGAGATAGATAATTTGTTGTTATGCAAAGGTGCTAAGAGATATCGGCCAAAGGCAGGTATATGAAGTTAGGCTACAGATCAGCCAATGATCTTATTAAATGGTGGAACAGGCTCGAGGGGCTGAATGGCCTACTCCTCTTCCACTACTGTGGGGAGCAGGTGGAAAGATGGACTTGGAGTCCAAGAGCAATCACAATCTTATTGCAGGTTCAAGGGCCACATTTCCTATTTTGTTACCCTACTCAATCTGAAATTGGGCCATTAGGGGACAAACAGGAAATGGGACAGAGAAATCTGCACTGCCTAACAAACCACAAAACCAGCACTAATTTCTTTCCCATGCGTAAGAAATTAGGTGCCTCACCTGTAACTAGCTTATCACAATCAGATGATGGACAGGGCATGGATTGAGATACATCAGCCAATTTTCCTGCCTTCTGGCGAAAGTGGTACCAGTCTCATTTACCATCCTAAGAATACATGATTGAACATCAATATGATGTCCCTGCTGAAGTTGAAATCCTAATAATGGCCATCATACCCTCCTACCTGTCCTAATATCGGGTGTAGTGCATTGAAGCATTTTCAAAAATTCTTCAGGATACCTTCAAAGCCTTTTCTCAAGTGCCACACATTTATCCTGGTGCTGCAGCAAGTGAGGAAAGCAGCAGTAATTTACTTTGTTTCCTTCCAATGACTGTGGCACCCAGTAGAAGCAGGTTTTGCATTATTTACAACTGAAACCCAGGAATTGAGGTCAAAGCAGAGTAGGATCAGCATGCAAGCAGAAGTCTAATCCACGTCGGTTTCATTGTGAAAGTCAGTAGGAAAATAGAGTGAGTGGTAGAGTGATCGAGAGAAAGAGAGAGAGACAGAGAGAGAGAGAGACAGAGAGGAACACAGGGAGAATAGGTATGGGATGAGTGGGAAAGAGATTTGGGAACAAAGCAGGGAGGGAAGAAAGGGTCAGAAGCAAACCAAAAGGGAAGAGGCTGTGGGGAAAGGGATTCTGTAGCAGTCATAGAATCATACATTCGTAGAGATATATAGCATGGAAACAGACCCTATGGTCCATCTCGTCCATGCCAACCAGATACCCCAACCTAATCTAGTCCCATTTGCAGTACTTGGCCCATATCCCTCTAAGCTGGAAATGTGTTGCTGGAAAAGCGCAGCAGGTCAGGCAGCATCCAGGGAACAGGAGAATCGACGTTTCGGGCATAAGCCCTTCTTCAGGAATGATGAAAATTTGTCCAGCAGGCTAAGATAAAAGGTAGGGAGGAGGGACTTGGGGGAGGGGCGTCGGAAATGTGATAGGTGGAAAGAGGTCAAGGTGAGGGTGATAGGTCAGATTGGGGTGGGGGCGGAGAGGTCGGGAAGAAGATCTCAGGTTAGGAAGGCGGTGCTGAATTTGATGGATTTGACTGAGACAGGGTGGGGGGAGGGGAAATGAGGAAACTGGTGAAATCCGAGTTCATCCCTTGTGGTTGGAGGGTTCCTAGCCGGAAGATGAGGCGTTCTTCCTCCAACCGTCGTTTTGTTGTGGTCTGACGATGGAGGAGTCCAAAGACCTGCATATCCTTGGTGGAGTGGGAGGGGGAATTGAAATGTTGAGCTACAGGGTGGTTGGGTTGGTTGGTCCGGGTGTCCCAGAGGTGTTCTCTGAAACGCTCCTGTTCTCCTCAAAGATTTCAACTCACCTTGACCTCTTTCCACCTATCACATTTCCGACACCCCTCCCCCAAGCCCTCCTCCCTACCTTTTATCTTAGCCTGCTGGACAAACTTTCCTCATTCCTGAAGAAGGGCTTATGCCCGAAACGTCGATTCTCCTGTTCCCTGGATGCTGCCTGACCTGCTGCGCTTTTCCAGCAACACATTTCCAGCTCTGATCTCCAGCATCTGCAGACCTCACTTTCTCCTCCCATATCCCGCTAAACCCTTCTATTCATGTACCCATGCAGATGCCTATTAAATGTTGTAATTGTACCAGCCTCCACCCCTTCCTCTGGCAGCTCATTCCATAAACGCACCACCCTCTGTGTGAACAAGTTGCCCCTTAGGCCCCTTTTATATCTTTCCTTTCTCACCCGAAACCTCTGCCATCTAGTTCTGGACTCCCCCACCCAACAGAAAAGACCTTGTCTATTTATCCTGAAATGATAACTCTGCTTTCTCTCCATGGATGCTGCCAGACGTGCTGAGCTTTGCCAGCAATTTCTGCTTTTGTAATTCAAGAATTGCAACAGTATAAGGAAACAACTCACCACCACCTTCTCCAGAGCAACTAGAGATGGGCAATAAATGGTGGCCTAGCCAGCATGAATGAATAAAAACATTATTCCGCTTACTGCTTTTATTTTGGCAAAGCTCTTAAATGCAGATATGTCAGTCTACAGAACAATATTGATGTCAATTTTAACAGATGGGTTATTGCTTCCTGTAGCAGAATGACTGTCCACAGTTAGTCTCTGAAAGGTTCTTTAAAAAGGGAATAGATCTAATTTGATAACTGATTGGAGCAGTGTGGTGATGGAGTTAACAAATCCTGAACATATGATTTTAAAAGGTTCATGGCCCAACCAGAATGGATTTTTCATGCTGGGACAGGTATTGATCTACTATAGCTGGTGAGCAATACGAGGGTTCTGCTAACTTTTCCAAGGATGCTATCTATTTTATGTTTATGTATTCAAGAACCAAATAATGGATTCCACGTTGTGGCCAATGACCACTGAGGGCAGAATGTGAACTTGTGGGTGACCTTTCACATTAATCCACTCTGTTATTTGGAGATCTGGTATAAAAATACTCTAGTCGTGAGTGTGGTACTGGAAAAGCACAGCAGGTCAGGCAACATCTGAGAAGCAGGAGAATTGACATTTCAGGCAAAAACCTTTCATCAGGAATTTCATGACGAAGGGCTTATGCCCGAAATGACAATTCGGCTGCTCGGCGGATGCTGCCTGACCTGCTGTGCTATTCCAGCACCACACTCTCGACTCTGATCTCCAGCATCTGCAGTCCTCACTTTTCCCATAAAAATACACTAGTTGAGCAACTCATTACTACTTATCCTCTCAGAGATCTCATTTGTTTTTCTGTAGCTGGAGATATACTATGCCAAGCCCTTGAGCCTTTACCAGCTCTGAGGTCATCACAACAATAACCACACTCATTCATTCTGTCATGTCTTTAGTGATCCAGTCCAGAGACTCAGATTAATCAGGTATATTCTCCAGTTGGGGAGAAAGTGAGGTCTGCAGCTGCTGGAGATCAGAGCTGAAAATGTGTTGCTGGAACAGCGCAGCAGATCAGGCAGCATCCAGGGAACAGGAGAATAGACGTTTCGGGCATAAGCCCTTCTTCAGCCCTTCTCCAGTTGTATAACTCAGCTGAAGGTGCCTAATTCTCTTGGTTTCCTGAATCTTCCCTTTTAGGGAGTTTATTGATATTTTAGACTCTCCCAAAGAAAATAAGAACAGCAAAAAAAAAGGAACATGATCATTCACAATCCTCTGCAATAACAAATTCCTGATTTTCACAATTCTCTGCATGAACAAGTTTCCCATCTCGGTTTTACATGATCAACCCCTTGTCCTGAGGCTGTGCCCCTGTTTTCTAGAATCTCAGGTCAGGGGAAACAATGAAACAAGTTTTCAGTCAAGTTCAGAGTCTGAATTAGAGATAAGCATACCAACAACTTGTCACTACCAGCTGCGATGCCAATGTGTGGCTCCAATCCCAATGTCCAGCCAAGTCTTCATGCCCAATGAAAAGAAAAGTGGTAGGTAACAATTAAATGCAAAGTAGGGTAATTAAGGAACCTTGTTTAAGTCACAATTTACTCAACATCTTCTCAGA
Organism: Chiloscyllium plagiosum; assembly: GCF_004010195.1. NCBI lineage: Eukaryota > Metazoa > Chordata > Chondrichthyes > Orectolobiformes > Hemiscylliidae > Chiloscyllium > Chiloscyllium plagiosum. The sequence goes on from NC_057713.1 coordinate 125,688,960, forward strand.
GATCAACGCTGTTATCATAGGAATCAATAATACTGAACATTCCCAACATTGCCTCAAGGACATGGATATCTTTACTTCTAAATGGATATCAAAACTATGCGCAATATTTCAGCTACAGTCTCACCAAAGCCCTGTACAATTGTAGAAAATTTTCCCTTTTTGTGTACTTTACTCCTGTTGAAATGAAGGACATTTGTCTTCCCAATTTCACTGCCACATCTGTACACTAACTTTGTGTTCTTTGTTCTCAAAGGTTTGAGTTTGTTTATCAATCAAAACTAAATAGCTTCTCACCATTTTAAATATTCTGCATTTCTATCATTCGTAGCAAACTGAATAGCCTCACATTTCCCTACATTATTCTCTATCTTTCAACATTCTGATCAATCTCTTAAACTGCAACAGTTTTGTGTCCTCCTCACAGCTCATTGTCTGACCTAACATTGTATTATCAGCAGTCTTGGGTGCATTACTCTTGGTATCACCATTTAACTCATTAAAAGATTGCAAATAGCTAAGGTTTCAACTTTTCATTAGGTTCTGCCTGCTAATTTGAAAGTCTCCTGTTTATTGCTACAAAATCAGAAGTTGCCAGAAAATCTCAGCAGGTCTGGCAGCATCTGTGGAGAGAAAGCAAGGTTAGCATTTCAGATCCAGTGACCTTTCTTCAGAACTGGAACTCTTCAGTACCTTATCGCTATTCTGTGCTGTGTATCTATCATAGTCACAGTCAGAGTCATACAGCATAGAAACAGACTCTTCAGTCCAAACAGTCCACACCGACCACGTTCCCAAACTAACCTATTCCCATCTAACTGCACTTGGCCCTGGTCTCTCCAAATATTTATTTTTCATGTACGTATCCATGCTAATGTTATCTCTTAGCCCATGAGCCCTAATTTTGTACAATAACCTTTTTCGTGGCGCCTTATTGAATGCCTTTTTTGAAAATCTAAAGATGCTACATCCACTAGCTTCCCTTTAAATGTCTTTTTAATTGAACCCTTAAAAAAACTAATAGCAGATTTGGCAGGTATAATTTCCCTTTCATATAGACGTGACTTATATTATAACTAACATGCCTCATTAACACTGCCTTCATAACAAATACATTGCAGATACTAGACTGCCTGCTCAAGATGCCAATTGTTATCAACCCCTTCATTTGGATCGAAGGAAATAAAACAAGAGTTCTTTGATAAATCTACATTGAGTTGTGATTTAAGAAGCTTTAACAAGTCACTCAGGTTCTATCTATCTCAGAGAGAGAACAGTGTAAAAGATACAGCACACTAATACTGCTGTTGCTTTAGCTAGATATGAACCAGAACCTGTAAGTCAAAGTTCTTGTTTGACAGAAGTGCCATGCTATTAAATTGATATTTGTCAACTTGAAAGGATTAAGTATAATCTATCCTCGATTTTGTACTAGGCACCAGTCATCCTGGTCAATATCTCAACATAAACTAGCACCAAAATTTCAATATACACTTGTGCTAATGAATTCCTAACACTTAAGAGATGTAAAGGTCTAAGCTTCAGGCAACACTGGTGACTCCCCACTGTTTACTGAAGTAATTTGTTGCATGTAATGGTGTTTGCTGGACATTACTATTTTCAGTACTGTTACTGGCTAGATTTTCCTGCTTTACTCTGCTTATGTACCAAATCTGTTCTGAATAACATGAGAATCAATTGCAATGCATCATTCCTTACACTTACATTCTGTTAATCTGAAGCACATTTGGCAAGTCAAGGTATTACAACCATGCAAGAGGCATTCCAACGGTGATAATGTCACCAAACATTAACAGATTATTTCTCACAATATTTAGTCTTTGGTACTAACATGCTGATCTAAAAATGGAAACATTTAGTTTCTTTTTGATAACGTTCTAAGTCAAAGCCAGAATTTGTACCATACAAGTACTGCCACACTGCTGCTGAGTGCACTTTTAAAAAAAAAATTTAAAAAGCTGTTTAGTCTTTTCTATGCGAATAACCTTGCCCGTTTCATGTGTTTTCCATGTGGCTGCCTGTGTCACTCACAACACTCAATAAAGTATAGCACTGTATAAGTGTATCGAAAAGGCACCTCAGGATATTTTGTAGCACATCACCCAGGGTTAACAGTCTCCTAGGAAATCTGTAGAAATACAAATCCAGGGTGTGCCAATGAGGGGATAGTCGACATGTCTGACTAATCTAACTTACTCCCACTGAAAGGCTGCAAACATTTAGCTCTGTACGGTCAAACAGAAACATTAAGCTGTTGGTGGAGGTGGGGGAAGGGGCTTTGAAATGATCTGGTAGAGTGGCATAAATTCCAGAACTGTACACAATGTAAGGGGTAGGGGACCCAGCTGTCTGTGACATTATGACATGCTTTTAGAAAAAAAAAACACAAATGACTAACTTGTGCATTTCCAAAACTTACCGAAGGTAATCTTTATCCTTATGGAGCATGGAAACATTGGAATGAAGAAGAATGTGCTGTCTAGGCATTTTTGCATTATTTAACAATTATCAGAATTTTAGTAACTCAAAAATAGGTTTATTCATATGCCACAAAATGACTGACAGTAATCGCTTGAGTCGCCAGAATCGACAAGTATGTGCAGAACAACGTCCGAAATGAACCAGTTCTGGTAGTTTATCCCAATTGCTGTTAAAGGTTTTGTACATAGTCTGACACTTTACAATGAAAAATGGATGACCTATATATCAAACAGATCTTTTGCTTTGATCGTGCACATTACTACTGCACGTCATATGTTTGCAACAAAACTCAGATGATTTGTCACTTATACTATTTCGGTCCTAACTGTACACAATCTAGTTAGCAACGAGAGAACCCATGGTCGTCTTAGTGTGCAAAAGTCGCCTTACATTTGGAAAACATTTAGAAGTCGCTTTCATTTGGAGGTGCATTTTGAAAATGCCCACATCTCTTCCACATCGTCACTTAATTGCCGCGATTAACGTAAAGCATTGCTGTAGTCCACCAGAATTTAAAAACTGTTGACCCCACCTCTGAGTAAATATGCGCTTTGGGTTGCTTTAGAAACAGATGGGAGTCAATGGACGAGGTCTCCCAGCATATCAAAGTGTTAACAGGCAGAAACTAAGACAACGGAAATTTGGCTCATTATTTACACAAATGTTTGAACTGGGTGAGTAAATATGGGTTGGCCCTACTCTGAATGGTTGCACAGTTTCCTCATTTTTTCCCTTCCCTGTATCAATTTCAGAACTTACCACAACGTACCTAAACTGAGTGTTTCAGAAACCCCCACCGGAGTTAATCGGGGTAACAATTCAATTAGAAAAGCCACATTGAGTCTGAAGAACCCGCCTGATTCAAATTGCAAAACAATACAGTACATTTCTGAAGCCAGAGCACCAAGTGACTGTCCCCTAGTAACGAAATTCCAGGTCGTTGCTTGATATAAATAGCACTTCACTACAGCTCAGCATTTCAGGTCATGTTTATCAACAATCCGTGTCATGAAACCAGTCTGTGTCCCACCAATCTGATGGTTTAACCCCCCAGCAAATCAAAACTCCTCACATGGACACTGGAGGCTGAAAATGATAATATTCTTTAAGGGGAGGTCAAAGAAAAGAGCTGAAAAAAATATTTCTTCTTAAAAAAAACCCCCCAATACTTGGAATTCTCAGAAGGCTCAAGTAACAAACTGGGACACAAAGGAAAAGGTCAGTTCCAGGTATAAGAAGTTGCGAGTGGGGTTGCTGCTATCACGTGTGCCGCCTGTTGTTCAGATATCTCACACCATACGGTTCACACAAGGCGGGTGGGGGAGGAAGGTCTGATGAATAAAACAACTTGCTGAGTCTTACCTTTTCTTAAACCGCGGCCCGTCTGCTTCTCGTCATCGGCCAGGGCCACCCAAGGATACAGAGAGCTGGGAGAGAAGTCGGGGAGCTGACAAGCACCTTCCTCCCCCCTCAGTTTAGCTGCCAAGCCAGCATCAAGGTGCGTCCTACCCATCTGCTGTGTGTAGTTCAGTCCCAGGCGCCGGGGCCCTCCTAACCTGTCACTGTCTCGATCATTGGATCAACTCCAAAGTGGGTGGAGATGTTAAACAGTAACTAACATCGAAGGCACTTACCAGGCTCCACACCACTTTCACCCAGTGACCACTTTAGCCCTTCCCTGTTGTTGCCTCTCAATCAGCTTCGACTTGACTTATTTCTTTTGAACTTCTGGGGGTGGCTGAAGGAGTTTTGTGTAGATGGGCAGAACTGCTGCTCTTCCCTTGGATACTATACACGCTTCTGCAAGGATTCGGTGTCTGCAACATTTCACATGACGATCAGTCACTGCTTTTCGTGACAAGTAGAAACCCAGCGAACAAAACAGAAACCGTTCTCACCTTCCCTCAGGCTCCTCCCGGTTCCCCAGGTCACCTGGATTTTCTGTCTCTCTCTCTCTCTCTCTCTACTGCAGTATACTGTAATCAGAACGGTACAAGGGCACTCACACACTGGATGTGTGATCTCAGCAGGAGCCACATTCTCATTTATATCGCTATAGGTCACTCAGTGTTGCTCCGAAATAAGTGAATGACTTTTTTTGAGGATTCTTTCTTCAACAATTTTGGCTTATTGTTAAATACACTTTTGTGAACCCACACTGTCCTTACCCTCTCCCGTTTCTGTCCAGATATAAATCGGGGGGGGTGGGGGGGGGGGATTGAATTGAATATGCACAGAATCCCTACAGTGTGGAAGCAGGCCATTCGGCCCATCAAGTTCACACAGACCCTCCGAAGAGCATTCCACCCACCCCATCCCTATAACCTCACATTTCCCATGGCTAACCCAACCACCCTGCATATCCCTGGACACTACTATGGGGCGATTTAGTACAGCCAATCCACCCTAACCTGCAGCACCCAGAGGAAGCCCACGCAGACACGGGGGGGGAATATGCAAACTCCACACAGGCAGTCGCTTAAGGGTGGAATCAAACCCAGGTCCCTGGTGCTGTGAGGCAGCAGTGCTAACCACTGAGCCACCATATCACCCTAAATATTGTATCAGATTCAGAGTAACAGAGAGGCTAAATTCTTCAAGACAATGTTGTTTTGCCATGTGGGTAAAGTATAAGTTCATTTTCATAGAATTTAACAAATCCGAACTAAATGGTCCACCGATGTTGAAGGAAATTGAATCCATCACAAAATCTGCCATCTCATTTTAAATCGCATGTTCCAGTCTTGGCAACAAGAGGCCAATGTATCATTGGAAATGGACATACTGAGCACTGTTGTGGCACAAATAGAATCATAGAGATGTGCAGCATGGAAACAGACCCTTCGGTCCAACCCGTCCATGCCGACCAGATATCCCAACCCAATCTAGTCAGCACCCGACCCATATCCCTCCAAACCCTTCCTATTCATATACCCATCCAAATGCATCTTAAATGTCGCAATAGTACCAGCCTCCACCACATCTTCTGGCAGCTCATTCCATACACGTACCACCCACTTCATGAAAAATTTGCCCCTGAGGTCTTTTTTATATCTTTCCCCTCTCACCCTAAGCCTATGCCCTCTAGATATGGGACTCCCCAACCCCAGGGAAAAGACTGTCTATTTATCCTATCCATGCCCCTTATAATTTTGTAAACCTCGATAAGGTCACCCCTCAGCCTCCGACGCTCCAGGGAAAACAGCCCCAGCCTGTTCAGCCTCTCCCTGTAGCTCAAATCCTCCAACCCTGGCAACATCCTTGTAAATCTTTTCTGAACCCTTTCAAGTTTCACAACATCTTTCCAATAGGAAGGAGACCAGAATTGCACACAATATTCCAACAGTGGCCTAACCAATGCCCTATACAGCCACAACATGATCTGCCAACTCCTGTACTCAATACTCTGACCAATAAAGGAAAGCATACCAAATGTTTTCTTCACTATCCTATCTACCTGCGACTCTACTTTCAAGGAGCTATGAACCTGCATTCCAAGGTCTTTTTGTTCAGCAACACTCCCTAGGACCTTACCATTAAGTGTATAAGTCCTGCTAAGATTTGCTTTCCCAAAATGCAGCACCTCACATTTATCTGAATTAAACTCCATCTGCCACTTCTCGGCCCATTGGCCCATCTGGTCCAGATCCTGTTGCAATCTGAGGTAACCCTCTTCGCTGTCCACTACACCTCCAATTTTGGTGTCATCTGAAAACTTACTAACTGTACCACTTATGCTTGCATCCAAATCATTTATGTAAATGACAAAAAGTAGAGGGTCCAGCACCGATCCTTGTGGCATTCCACTGGTCACAGGTCTCCTGTCTGAAAACCAACCCTCCACCACCACCCTCTGTCTTCTATCTTTGAGCCAGTTCTGTATCCAAATGGCTAGTTCTCCCTGTATTCCATGAGATCTAACCTTGCTAATCAGTCTCCCATGGGGAACCTTGTCGAACGCCTTACTGAAGTTCATATAGATCATATCTACGCTCTGCCCTCATTAATCTTCTTTGTTACTTCTTCAAAAAACTTCTTCAAAGTTGATTTATCTATTTAGCACCATTGATGCCTTTGCATGCAATTCTTCTGACATTCGGGACCCCATCTTGTTTTAATTTGGGGCTTTTTAGTGATCGTTCTTCTTTATTAATTCCACTAATGTCCATGCCATTCTTGAGTAGATGTGAGACATGATTCCCCACGGACAAAGCCACGTTGACTATTCCTAATCAGTCCTTGCCTTTCCAAATACATGTACATTCTGTCCCTCAGGATTCCCTCCAACAACGTGCCCACCACTGAGGTCAGGCTCACCGGTCTATTGTTCCCTGGCTTGTCTTTACCAACCTTCTTAAACAGTGGTACCACGTTTGCCAACCTCCAATCATCATGCTGCATGTCATTTCCCAGCCCAAGTCTGGATACTGACTAGTGTGTACGTACCAGTGATTTGATATTAGATAGAGCTGTAAATGGACAGCATGGCCATAGAATTGTTAGAGACAATATGATGGCACAATTAACTTGATTGCTTTTAAAACATTTGCCTGATGAATTCCTGATATGTACCAGGGATGATGACTGGTTTTCAATAACCATTATCATTTTCCTTTACTTTGGGCATACTTCTGGGCCCAGATATTTCTTCCTTGACCTTGAAAGACCTTAGGTTTAGAGAATTCCTTTGTTGTATGTCATCTAGATGACATGACCAGCTACTGTCAGTTCTCCTCTAATACATGCAGCCCTTTCTAGATTCAGGTTGTGATGAAGTCAGTGGTTCTGGTAGACCGCACATTGAGCCACACCAAATGGTTTATTGACAATGGATTTATTGTCAATGGCTCTGTTTGCCACTCTGCTGGTGACTGAGAGTGGAATTAACAGTGTTTGGGAAATTACTTGGTTAGCGTTGTCGCACTTTGTTGGATAGTGCATATTTGAACAATTTTCGATGTCATCATCGTAACTTTAATTGATTGATTCGCTATGAGAGGATTGCCAGTTCAGATGCATAGATCCTCTGGATGGCATGGGAGGTCATCAGGATCTGTGGCCTTCAATGCAGCAAGACGTGAACTGAATTAGCTGAGAACTGGGAATGACTGATATTAGCCAGCTTGGAAATGGGAAAGTTGATTTATCTATTTAGCACCATTGATGCCTTTGCATGCAATTCTTCTGACATTCGGGACCCCATCTTGTTTTAATTTGGGGCTTTTTAGTGATCGTTCTTCTTTATTAATTCCACTAATGTCCATGCCATTCTTGAGTAGATATGTTAAGGCTGCAGAGGCTTTCTCTGGTCCACTAATTGTGGGACAGCAGAACTGCAGCTGTAATTTGTTGCTATTGGTGCTTGGCCAATGATGTAGCTCTGTATTGCAGTTTCACTGGGTCAGTATATCATTCCAAGTCTGGCGCTGCTCCCATCTTGCTCATTGAACTGAGAGCAAAGTGAGAAATATGTTACAGGCAGTAGCATATAATTTTGATGCTGCTGGTGTGCTTCATTGATGTCCAGGTTTGAGCTACCAGACCTGTCCATCGTCAAAAAGGGTGGTGCTGGAAAAGCACAGCTGGTCAGGCAGCATCCGAGGAGCAGGAGAGTCGATGTTTCAAGAATAAGCTCTTCATCAGGAATCATTATTAAAAGAAGTTCTGGGATTTACATATTAATGAACCAAAATCTGCATCCCGTTCTAAAAGATGAAAGACTTAACAGCAATCTAGGTTTGTTCAATATATCATTTAAGTTGCATGACATTGTAATCTTTTGCTATAAACTCTGTATGGTCCTGCTCCACAGCTGCCTGAGGAAGGAGCAGCACTCCGAAAGCTCCAATTAAACCCGTTGGACTGTAACCTGATGTTGTGTGATTTTTAACTTTGTCCACCCCAGTCCAACACCGGCTCCTCCACATTATTTCTCAATAAAGAACTAGACCACTCCTGGATTTTCAAAAGACAGCTGAAGAAAGTTAATGATGGCAAAACCACAGAACGAATCGTTTAACTTAAAGAACATGCTATGCTGTGACATAATGCTGTTGTAAATATAAAATATACTGTCATTTAATTTACTGTAGGCAGCACCACAGAGATCCATGGGTTTCATTCAAATGTTAGGTTGGATTTTGTTAACTATAAGAATGGCTGTAAAGCTTTACCTCAGAGCAACACAGGATGAGAATAATCAGACAGAATGATCAGATAGGTCATTAAGATTCCGCATTCTGTCTCAGCATAAACAATAGGCAGAAGGAGTATGGGATTGAAGGCTTTCCTATGGTGTAAGGTACCATTGATTACACACAGCGTTTAGTAGATGTTGCATGTTAACTCTGCCCATACTAAAACCAAAAGTGGTTCCAAGTATTCAATGTCTGAACAGTTAACAACCACTGGCACAGTACCAAGAAGTCCATTACTCTGTATTCTTGGCAGCAATCACAGGGACTTTTTTTCTACAGCAATTCACTTTGCTAGATGTATTTGAGCCACCAGGCAAGAGAATGCTGGCTTCTAGATGACAAGAGCTATCATTTGATGACATGGCTCTTGACTCCAGTGCTCTACTACATATACATGTTGCAACTCACAAGTGTAGACCAGTGGTGTGTTAGCACAATGCTGCCTCTGCACCGAGAACACCCTGGAGGAATCGTCCAGTTACCCATCAGGCTGGTATCGCATAAGCACATCATCATGAGGGGAAAGCTGGGTCAAAAGAACATAAGAAATAGGAAAAGAAATAGCCATGTGTCCCATCAAACCCGCTCTGACATGTAATACTATCATCATTAATTTCAGTGCTGACACCACTTTCCTGTTCACTCCCCTTTTCCCTTCATTCCCAGATAAAACAAAAATCAGAATTCTAATGAGTCATAACCGTTTGATCAAAGAAATTTCTCTTCATCTCGGGACTTATAATATGAATGCCACTTATTACTTCCTCAAAGGTCACTAATAAGTTAATCAAACATGATTTTGCTTTCACAACAGTACTTTGCTATTCTAGATTTCTCCAGTCAGAGGAAGCAACCCTCCTGGTAATTTTGTGTATTTTAATCAAACGATTTTCCAAAAATTGGAGGTGTAGTGGACAGCGAAGAGGGTTACCTCAGATTACAACAGGATCTGGACCAGATGGGCCAATGGGCTGAGAAGTGGCAGATGGAGTTTAATTCAGATAAATGCGAGGTGCTGCATTTTGGGAAAGCAAATCTTAGCAGGACTTATACACTCAATGGTAAGGTCCTAGGGAGGGGCATGGATAGGATAAATAGGCAAAGTCTTTTCCCTGGGGTTGGAGAGTCCAGTATTAGAGGGCATAGATTTAGGGTGAGAGGGGAAAGATATAAAAGAGACCTAAGGGGCAACTTTTTCATGCAGAGAGTGGTACGTGTATGGAATGAGCTGCCAGAGGATGTGGTGGAGGCTGGTACAATTGCAACATTTAAGAGACATTTGGATGGGTATATGAATAGGAAGGGTTTGGAGGGATATGGGCCGGGTGCTGGCAGGTGGGACTAGATTGGGTTGGGATATCTGGTCGGCATGCTCGGGTTGGACCGAAGGGTCTGTTTCCATGCTGTACATGTCTATGACTCTATGACTCTATAACTCTAAACTCCGGAGAATATCAACCTAATACAGCTAGCCTTTCACCATTGGACAAATGTGTCATCTCAGTAACCAATCTAGTCATGGACTGAAGGGTCTGTTTCCATGCTGTACATCTCTATGACTCTATAATTCTAAACTCCGGAGAATATCAACATAATACAGCTAGCCTTTCACCATTGGACAAATGTGTCATCTCAGTAACCAATCTAGTCAACATTCTCCATACTGGCTTTGAGCCAAGTATACACTTTATTAAATATGGCAAGCAACATTGCAAATACTGTATTCTAGATGTGGTCTCACCAAAACCCTGTCCAATTTGTAGTATGGCTTCTTTATATTTGTACACCAAATGCCCGTGCCAAGATGATGCCACGCCAGGCCAGGAGACCACCATGCCGAGCTAGGAGACTGCTATACAGGTCGACAGGATGCCACACTGGGCTGAGAGACCACCATGCTGGCTGAGAGACCACCATGTTGCCTGAATGACTGTCATATCAGGTGAATGGCCATCACAGTGGGCTGGGAGACCACCCCATCAGACTGTGAGGATGTCTTGCAGGGTTTGCACTGAGGCCAGGAGTCCAAGTCCAAGCTGAGGCTGGGAGTTCAGGATGTCACCAAGAAGAAAGAAGAGCGGAAAAAAACACAAAGGAGAAAAAAAGAAAAAGAAACATTTGGAGTGGACAAACTCTGGCTTAGCTGTCCTACTCCACCGCCATCTTGGAAATGAATTGCCATCTTGACAACATGATTTTCCTTTTGCAAATACCAAATGTTGTCTGAAAGCTTTGGGATTTTCTGTGTATCACAATATAACCTCCTTAAAAAGAAAGACCAGCGTTTTCCCTGATAGATGTTAAGCTAACAGTCTTCTGGTTTCCTACTTTCTGTCTTCCACTTAAATAGGTGATTTATATTCACTATTTTTCAATCTGATGGAGTCTTTCCAGGATCTAGAGTATTTTGAGAAATTTAAAACCAATTGCAACTGTTATCTCACAAGCCACTTATTTTCGGAAGCTAGGATGAAATCCATCTGGGAACTTGTCAGCTTTTATGTTGAATAATTTTCTCAGGACCTATTCCCTGGTGAGTGTAGATGATTTAGATTCCTTCCTCTTTTACCTCTTAACTTACATTTTTTTCTGGAATGTTATTTGTATTCTGTAAAGTGTTGAATGACAGACGCAAAATATTTGGTTATCTGCCATTTCCTCATTTTCCATTATTAATCCCCCAGCCCCACTCTCCAGAGGACCAATCCTTACTTTACTGATTCTTTTCCTTTATAAATAGCAGCAGTCTTGCTAACTATTTTTGTATTTCTAGCTAGGTTTCCCTTACACTCTGATTTCTCCCTTATTATGATTTTCTTTCTATATTCTTTAATGCTTTTTATGTTCAGTCCTATCTTTACATCTGCCACTAGTCTTTGTGAACTTTTACACCTTTTCTTTCAATTGATACTACCTTTTAACTTCCTTAGTTAGTCACGTCTGGTAAATCGCAATATTGGAGTCTTTTGTTTTCCACGCTGCTGTGTATTTTTGCTCAGTGTTGTGAAACAATTTCATAAATGTCTGTTACTGGACTCATCCCTTAACATGTTCTCCCACCTCACTTTCTCCAACTCAAGTGAAGAGGTCCTGACTGAAATTCAAATAGGAACATAAGAAATAGGAGCATGTGTAGGCCATTCAGCCCCTCACGTCTGCCCCACCATTCCCCTAGATCATGGTTGATGTGCCCAAGGTTTAACGCCTTGTTTGTGCCATCCCATCATAATCTTCAACTCCCAATGTTTCAAAAATCCATCCACCTCCTCTTTAAATATCTTTCAATAATTTAACTTCCAGAACTCTTTTGGGTAGAGAATTTCAGATATTCACCACTCTCTGGGAGATGTCTTGTACATTGCTCCTATTTGGAGTTGAGTAGGTGATTTGCTTCTTGAACAGCTTGGGTAGTTATTATAGCTGCTGTGAGTCCTTCTACAATTCCTCCTTCATCCAGCAGCCTGTCCTGCTTTGCATGGTCTATGTATAATCTCCAATTTGTGCTGCCTTCCACAATGAATGCATACTCATGGAACCAGATCTGGGAGCAAGCGATTTATAGAAAAGCTTTCAAGACAGCAACAACGGCTTCACTATCCACCACTACGCCACTCAGTGTAGACTATTTCAGCTTGAAATGACTATAGAGAGGAACAAACACTTATAGAATAACAGCAACAAAAATCCACCAACAAATAAAGAGTAAATCTTTGATAACTCCTTCAAAATAATACTGACGAGGCATCCTTTCAGCTGCATTATGTACGTTGAGCTGTGCAAGGTAAAGAGAGAGCCATTGGCTGGAGCTTTGAATTTCAAAATGTTGATTGATGTCAAATTTGTCCTGCTCTGTCCATCTCTGGTGGGCAGTCATCGTACATGCATTAACATGTACATATAGAAGGTGCCCAGCATGAATTGATAGTGCACATGCTTAGCAGGAATACCATTTTACAGTGCCCACAAATTTGATAGCTACCAGCCCTTGGTGAATAGATGTATGTCTTGAATGAATTTTCCAGGCTCCTGAAGTTGTGCCATTGCAGTGTAGCTGAAATCCTGAGCTAATAAGTCTGGTTTCAAATTCGCAATTATATTTCTTGTCAACGTGTTGCCAATCAAGTGGGTTACGTATTCCTAGATGCTGTTGACCTTATGTGTTATTGGAGCTGTACTCATCCAGGCAATAGGGATCATTCCATCACATTCGTTACTTGTGCCTTGGGGAGTCAATGGGGTGCAGTTTAGTATTAAGTTTGCTGTTACATCATTAGAAATGTTTTCCACTTACAGTTGGGCACCAGAGTTTTCTGGACGTGCTCACTTTCACGTTCAGTAATGCAAAACCTGAGTGAAATAGAGCAATCACCTGAGAAACCTTACCTCAGTCTTTCCAAACAGTTCAACCTGCAATCTTCAGCCTCACAGTAAGGACAAGCAGGTAAGAGAGAAGTGTTTTCTTTGGACTATTACACTTTTATAATAGTTGTGTGGAATGGTGGCAAAACAGGCTTGTCAGCAAAGCCGAAGAGCAGAGAATTAAAGGGACAGTGGAAGCAATAACAGATATGACATTGACTGAGTGACACAAAGAGAGGTGAATGGTTATTTGAAGGACTTTTTTTCAAATCATTCATAGGATTGGACATCACTGACTAAAGCAACATTTACTGCCCAACACTAGTTACCCAAAGGGCATTTAAGAGTCAACCTCATTGCTGTGGATCTGGAGTCACATAAAACCCTGACCAGGGAAGGATGGTAGATTTGCTTCCCTGAAGGACAGTAGCGAACCAGAAACAAAAACAGTAATCGCTGGAAAAGCTCAGCAAGTCTGACAGAATTCTGAGGAAGGGTCACTCGGCCTGTGATATTAACTCTGATTTCTCTCCACAGATGCTGCTTGACCTGCTGAGCTTTCCCAGCAATTTCTATTTTTGTTTCTGATTTACAGCATCCGCAGTTGGTTCAGTTTTGATTGCAAAATCGGTGTTCTGCAATTGCAGTGGAGATTGCAACAAGCTTTTTGGAAGCCCCTTATCTGAATGATGAGGCATTGAGATTTGTACATTTTATTCATAAGATCATTGAAGTCCTTCAGCTCAGTTACTGACCCATAGCCCACTTTCCTTTTGAAAAATGTGACATTTAACCTACATTGCTGTATTTGCTGCTAGAATTCAATTACCAACTGAAATTTAGCCTTTCCTTTGTTCCAGTTAATGCCTGTTGCAGAGTTTCTGTCTGAAACCACTCTTGTACGTACCACCTTAAGATTTTTGTCATTCTTAAATTTAACTTCATAGTTGACAAGCCGAACTGAGATAGTGGGTGTTGGAGCAGGCCAGGCAATTCTGATACCACAAAATACTGTAGCTGCTGGAAATCTGAGAATAAACAAAATGCCAGAGAAAGCCTGAGTAGTATCTATAGAGAGAGAAACAGAGTTAATGTTTGAAGTCCAACATGACTTTCCTTTGGCATTATATTATTGTTTGGGGTTCCCAAAAGGTCATGTTGGACCTGACATTAACTTTCCTTCTTTCAGCACAGATGCTGTTAGACCTGATGAGTTTCTCCAGCACTTTGTAATAAAAACAAAGAGCTTAAGACTCCCGATGGTCTCATTGTAACCCTGGTCTATTTTAATTATAGTTTCCTTGTTTCCGAAACAATTAACATGCTCTTTAAAACACTTAAACTAAATTTTGCATTTGCTAGCATTTCAGATTCTGAGCCTTCACAGTTCGAGCTAAAAGCTTTGTAGTTAGTTAGAACTTTTCATCTTGTGTAACCATGAGCATCAAATGCTGAGTCATATAATGAAAGAACAAAGCCAAAAATGAGTAATTATCACAGAGATTCTGTCTATAGAGAGCTCCAGTACAGATATCATTCACTTCGTTAATCAATTGGAAGAAAATGATAAAAATAGTGTGAATGGTCCTGAGATCTTCATTGTCTAAGTTTTATACATCTATTTTTATGAGGTTATATGTCACATCAGGATATTTTTCATGATAAGAATTCATAGAAGTGCAATTTTATTACTGACCCAGTTCCTGTTTAAAACCTCAGTTAACTTTAGTTTTTGGAATAAAAAATATGTTCTACTAACTGACCACATTAAAGGATAGAAATGACTGAGAATCTAAATGAGCAGGCGAAAGTGAGGACTGCAGATGCTGGAGATCAGAGCTGAAAATGTGTTGCTGGAAAAGCGCAGCCGGTCAGGCAGCATCCAAGGAGCAGGAGAATCGACGTTTCAGGCATGAGCCCTTCTTCAGGAATGAGGACAATGTGCCAAGCAGGCTAAGATAAAAGGTAGGGAGGAGGGACTTGGGGGGAGGGGCATTGGAAATGCTTTTAGGAATGAGGAAAGTGTGTCCAGCATCTGCAGTCCTCAATTTCTCCTCTCTAACACTGTGGGCCACCTTGCTAACCTTGACTCCATCCAGTCATAGAGTCATTGAGATTTACAGCACACTGAAAGGCCCTTTAGCCAACTGCATCCACCATTGGTCAAAACAGTCACCTAACTATTCTAATCCCGTTTCCCAGTACTTGGCCCATAGCCTTTTATGCCTTGGCATCTCAAGTGCACATTGAAATACTTCTTCCTCCACCACTCCTACAGGCAGCGAATTCCAGATTCCCAACACCCTCTGGGTGAAAACGGTTTTCCTTGCATCTCCTCAAAACTTCCTGTTCCTGACCTTCTTTTCGGAACGCTGATAGGGGAGGGGAGGGAAATATATCCCTGGTGGTGGGGTCCGTTTGGAGGTGGCGGAAATGACGATGGATGAAACGATGTATATGGAGGTTGGTGCGATGGTAGGTGAGGACCAGTGGGGTTCTGTCCTGGTGGCGAATGGAGGGGCGGGGCTCAAGGGCGGAGGAGGAGGAAGTGGAGGAGATGTGGTGGAGAGCATCGTCGATCACGTCTGGGGGGAAATTGCGGTCTTTGAAGAAGGAGGCCATCTTAGTTGTACGGTATTGGAACTGGTCCTCCTGGGAGCAGATGCGGCAGAGACGAAGGAATTAGGAATATGGGATGGTGTTTTTACAGGGGACAGGGTAGGAGGAGGTGTAGTCTAGGTAGGTGTGGGAGTCGGTTGGTTTATAGTAAATGTCCGTGTTGATTCGGTCAACCGAGATAGAAATGGAGAAGTCTAGGAAGGGGAGGGAGAAGTCTGAGATGGTCCAGGTAACTTTGAGGTCGGGGTGGAAGGTGTTGGTAAAGTGGATGAACTGTTCAACCTCTTCGTGGGAGCACGAGGCAGTGCCGATGCAATCATCGATGTAGCGGAGGAAAAGGTGGGGGATGGTGCCAGTGTAGCTGCGGAAGGTGGACTGTTCCACATATCCTACGAAGAGGCAGGCATAGCTGGGGCCCATGCAGGTGCCCATTGCTACTTCCTACGAAGAGGCAATCTCCTACTTCCTCCAAAAACGCCTTATCTTCACCATGGACATCCAGTCCCTGTTCACCTCCTTCCCCCTTAACGAAGGACTCAAAGCCCTCCGCTTCTTCCTTTCCCGCCGTACCAACCAGTACCCTTCCACTGACACCCTCCTTCGACTGACTGAACTGGTCCTCACCCTGAACAACTTCTCTTTCCAATCCTCCCACTTCCTCCAAGCCAAAGGAGTAGCCATGGGCACCCG
>NC_057713.1:125706006-125757338 GCF_004010195.1 Chiloscyllium plagiosum
TACACACATCATTTACTGCATCCGCTGCACCCAATGTGGCCTCCTTTATATTGGGGAGACAGGCCGCCTACTTGCGGAACGTTTCAGAGAACACCTCTGGGACACCCGGACCAACCAACCCAACCACCCCGTGGCTCAACACTTCAACTCCCCATCCCACGCCACCAAGGACATGCAGGTCCTTGAACTCCTCCATCGCCAGACCATAGCAACACGACGGCTGGAGGAAGAGCGCCTCATCTTCCGCCTAGGACCCCTTCAACCACAAGGGATGAACTCAGATTTCTCCAGTTTCCTCATTTCCCCTCCCCTCACCTTGTCTCAGTCCCAACCCTCGAACTCAGCACCGCCTTCCTAACCTGAAATCTTCTTCCTGACCTCTCCGCCCCCACCCCACTCCGGCCTATCACCCTCACCTTAACCTCCTTCCACCTATTCATTTCCCAACGCCCCTCCTCCAAGTCCCTCCTCCCTACCTTTTATCTTAGCCTGCTTGGCAAACTCTCCTCAATCTGAATGAGCAACTTAGTTCAAGAAAATGAGTGCATTGCTGGACCATTTTGACCATTTTAAAATTAAAAATAAAATGAAATGTGTGTACCAATATTCAATCATTTAACCAATTTCTCCTTCTTTTCATAGGTTAAAGTAAATTACTCAAAATGAGAAACTGTGATCCAAGAATTGCAGTTAATGCATATGCAAAGAAAGTAATCAGGATGGAAGATGCTTGCATTGAGTTCTGTGACCTTGCCAATAAAAATGATAGCCTTAAATCAAATGAAGTGTCTTTCATTGAAGAAATCTGTTTCACTGAAAGTGCAAACTTTCTTATACATCTGGGTTTTGTAGTTTTCTGTCTTTTTTTTGGATTAGATTCCCTACAGCATGGTAACAGGCCCTTCAGCCCAAAAGTCCACACTGACCCTCCAAAGAGTAACCCACCCAGACCCATTTCCCCTCTGACTAATGCACCTAACACCAACAGCAATTTAGAATGACCAATTCACCTGACCTGCATGGCATTGATCTGTGGGAGGAAACCGGAGCACCAGGAGGAAACCCACACAAACATGGGGAGAACATGCAAACACCACACAAACAATCACCCAAGACTGGAATCAAACCTGGGTCCCCTGGCGCTGTGAGGCAGCAGTGCTAACCACTGAGCCACCGTGCCACCCCTTGTGGGTCTTATTGTGATTAACTGCAGATGGAGATTGGTGATAAGCTTGAAAAGCATGAGGAGACTCAGGGTAGGGGGAGTATTTTAAAAGTGTGCAGCGACTGACAGGTGACTCATGGATGTGATCCTGTCCTGAATGTTTCCTCTGGTGTGATAGTGTGTGATTGTGTTGAAGATAACCATGCAACTCACTTCCACATATTTGAAAGCCGGATTGGAGACTACAAAAGAATCTCAACCTAAAAACGAATTTGTTTTAATTCAACGTTTTAGTTAACCAATGAAGTAGAAAATGCAATGCATTATTGCTAAATGTACATCTTGACTAAACACGATCAACTCTTTTAAACTTGGTATTAAACATTTGTAAGTCGGTGCTTAATCCTCTTATTTGAGTAACTATTTGTCAAAATTTTCATTTGTTTCAATTATTGTTGAGGCAGAAGATCTCTTTCCTGTGGAAATAAAAGTCAATATATCCCCCTAGTCTACTGCCTATACCTATTACCAATTCCATTACCCTTTGCAGTTAATCAATGAGGGCTCCATATCATATACTTACAATGTTAACTTGTGGAAAAGTAATTTCCATGAGGGAGATCATGGTCCAGCTAAAACAAATATTTAATCACGAGTGAGCCTTTGACATTCCCAGCATTTCTGTTTATTCTTTCTATTTCTTTATTGTTAATAAGACCAAAATATGCCTGAAGCTGACTGTGCTCTTTATACATGGTCATTTCTTGGTTTTGTTTTGCAATGAGGTTATTCCTTTTAACTGTTTGTTTTCAGTTTAGAGCTCTGACTGATACAACATTAACCAGCTAATTTAATGTGAAAGCTTCCATGATCAGATGGGCCAATGGGCAGAGAAGTGACAGATGGAGTTTAATTTAGATAAATGTGAGGTGTTGCATTTTGGGAAAGCAAATTGTTGCAGGACTTAAACATTTAATGGTAAGGTCCTTGGGAGTGTTGCTGAACAAAGAGACCTTGGAGTGTAGGTTCATAGCTCCTTGAAAGCAGGTAGATAGGATAGTGAAGAAGGCGTTTGGTATGCTTTCCTTTATTGAATACTGGAGTTGGGAGGTCATGTTGCAGCTGTACAGGACATTGGTTAGACCACTGTTAGAATATTGCATGCAATTCTGGTCTCCTTCCTATTGGAAAGGTGTTGTGAAACTTGAAAGGGTTCAGAAAAGATTTACAAGAATGTTGCCAGGGTTGGAGGATTTGAGCTATAGGGAGAGTTTAATAGGCTAGGGTTGTTTTCCCTGGAGCGTCGGAGGCTGAGGGGTGACCTGATAGAGGTTTATAAAATCACGAGGGGCATGGATAGGATAAATAGACAACACTTTTTCCCTGGAGTGGGGGAGTCCATAACTAGAGGGCATAGGTTTAGGGTGAGAGGGGAAAGGTATAAAAGAGACCTAAGGGGCAACGTTTTCACGAAGTGGATGGGACGTGTATGGAATGAGCTGCCAGAGGAAGTGGAAGAAGATAGTACAATTGCAACATTTAAAAGGTATCAGGATGGGTATATGAATAGGAAGGCTTTGGCGGGATGTGGGCCAGAGTGCTGGCAGGTGGGACTAGATTGGGTTGGGATATCTGGTTGGCATGGACGAGTTGGACTGAAGGGTCTGTTTCTGTGCTGTACATCTCTATGACTCTATGTATATACCTCGAAAATGGGATTAAAAACTTCTTCCAATTCTTCTGTATTTCAAGGAGATCAAAGGAGCTAAAAAATGGCCAAAATCTTCTGAAACATTTCTCACACATCCCCAGTGAAGGGGATGATTTACAAATTAAACATCACACCATGATCTGATGGAGTCTTCCAATTTATCTCAAATGAAAACAAAGGTTAGTCAAACAGTCAGGGCAGGCAGGAACAAAGCAGAGAACAAGGTAGGACTGATAAATTAAACTGCAATTATTTCACTGTAAGAGGCCGAACAGCAAAGGCAGGTGAACTCAGGACATGGTTAGGAACATGGGACTGGGATATCATAGCAATTACAGAAACATGGCTCAGGGATGGACAGGACTGGCAGCTTAATGTTCCAGGATACAAATGCTACAGGAAGGATAGAAAGGGAGGCAAGAGAGGAGGGGGAGTGGCATTTTTGATAAGGGATAGCATTACAGCTGTGCTGAGGGAGCATATTCCCAGAAATGCATCCAGGAAAGTTATTTGGGTGGAACTGAGAAATAAGAAAGGGATGCTCACCTTATTGGAATTGTATTATAGATCCCCTAATAGTCAGAGGGAAATTGAGAAACATATTTGTCAGGAGATCTCAGCTATCTATAAGAAAAATAGGGTGGTTATGGTAGGGGATTTTAACTTTCCAAACAGACTGGGTATGCCATAGTGTTAAGGGTTTAGATGGAGAAGAATTTGTTAAGAGTGTACAAGAAAGTTTTCTGATTCAGTATGTGGACATACCTACTAGAGAAGGATCAAAACTTGACCTACTCTTGGGAAATAAGGCAGGGCAGGTGACTGAGGTGTCAGTGGGGGAGCATTTTGGGGCCAGTGACCATAATTCCATTAGATTTAAAATAGTGATGGAAAAGGATAGACCAGATATAAAAGTTGAAGCTCTAAATTTGAGAAAGGCCAATTTTGATGCCATGAGGCAAGAACTTTCAAAAGTTGATTGGTGGCAAATGTTGGCAGGTAAAGGGACAGCTGGAAAATGGGAAGCCTTCAGAAATGAGATGACGAGAGTCCAGAGAAAGTATATTCCTGTCAGGGTGAAAGGAAAGGCTGGTAGGTATAGGGAATGCTGGATGACTAAAGAAATTGCAATTTTGGTTCAGAAACAGAAGGAAGCATATGTCAGGTATAGACAAGATAGATCAAGTGAATCCTTAGGAGAGTATAAAGGCACTAGAACTATACTTAAGAGAGAAATCAGGAGGGCAAAAATGGGACATGAGATAGCTTTGGCAAATAAAGTTAAGGAGAATCCAAAGAGTTTTTACAAATACATTAAGGACAAAAGAGTAACGAGGGAGAGAATAGGGCCCCTCAAATTTCAGCAAGGCGGCCTTTGTGTGGAGTTGCAGAACATGGGGTAGATACTAAACGAGTATTGTGCGTCAGCATTTACTGTGGAAAAGGACGTGGAAGATATAGAATGCAGGGAAATAGATGGTGACATCTTGAAAAGTGTCCATACTAAAAGGAGGAAGTGTTGGATATCTTGAAACGCATAAAGGTGAATAAATCCCCAGGACCTGATCAGGTGTACCCTAGAACTCTATGGGAAGTTAAGGAAAAGAGTGCTGGGCCTCTTGCTGAGATATTTGTATCATCGATAGTCACAGGTGAGGTGACGGAAGACTGAAGGTTGGCTAACGTGGTGCCACTGTTTAAGAAGGGCGGTAAAGACAAGCCAGGCAACAATAGACCGGTGAGCCTGATGTTGGTGATGGGCACGTTGTTGGAGGGAATCCTGAGGGACAGGATGTACATGTGTTTGGAAAGGCAAGGACTGATTAGGAATAGTCAACATAGCTTTATGTGTGGGAAATCATGTCTCACAAACTTGATTGCGTTTTTTGAAGAAGTAGCAAAGAGGTTTGATGAGGGCAGAGCAGTAGATGTGATCTATATTGACTTCAGTAAGGCGTTTGACAAGGTTCCCCAAGGGAGACTGATTAGCAAGGTTAGATCTCATGGAATACAGGGAGAATTCACCATTTGGATACAGAACTGGCTCAAAGGTAGAAGACAGGGAATGATGATGGAGGGTTGTTTATCAGACTGGAGGCCTGTGACCAGTGGAGTGCCACAAGGATCGGTGCTGGGTCCACGACTTTTCATCATTTATATAAATTATTTGGACATGGGCATAAGAGATATAAGTTCGCAGATGTCACCAAAATTGGAGGTGTAGTGGACAGCGAAGAAGGGCTTATGCCCGAAACGTCGATTCTCCTGCTCCTTTGATGCTGCCTGACCTGCTGCGCCTCTCCAGCAACACATTTTTCAGCTCTGATCTCCGGCATCTGCAGTCCTCACTTTTTGCTAGCGAAGAGGGTTACCTCAGATTACAACAGGATCTTGATCAGATGGAGCAATGGGCTGAGAAATGGCAGATGGAGTTTAATTCAGATAAATGTGAGGTACCACATTTTGGGAAAGCAAATCTTAGCCGGACTTATACACTTCATAGTAAGGTCCTCGGGAATGTTGCTGAACAAAGAGACCTTGGAGCGCAGGTTCATAGCTTTTGAAAGTGGACTCACAAGAAGATAGGATAGTGAAGAAGGCATTTGGTATGCTTTCCTTTATTGGTCAGAGTATTGAGTACAGGAGTTGGGAGGTCACGTTGCAGCTGTACAGGACATTGATTAGGCCACTGTTGGAATATTGTGTGCAATTCTTGACTCCTTCCTATCGGAAAGATGTTGTGAAACTTGAAAGGGTTCAGAAAAGATTTACAAGGATGTGGCCAGGGTTGGAGGATTTGAGCTATCGGGAGAGGCTGAACAGGCTGAGGCTTTTTTCCCTGGAGCGTCGGAGCCTGAGGGGTGACCTTATCGAGGTTTACAAAAGCATGAGGGGCATGGATAGGGTAAATAGGCAAAGTCTTTTCCCTGGGGTGTGGGAGTCCAGAACTAGAGGGCATAGGTTTAGGGTGAGAGGGGAAAGGTATAAATGAGACCTACTTTTTCACACAGAGAGTGGTACGTGTATGGAATGAGCTGCCAGAGGAAGTAGTGGAGGCTGGTGCAGTTGCAACATTTAAAAGGCATTTGGATGAGTAAATGAATAGGAAATGTTTGGAGGGACATGGGCCAGGTGTTGGCAGGTGGGACTAGATTGGGTTGGGATATCTGGTCGGCATGGACGGGTTGGACTGAAGGGTCTGTTTCCATGCTGTACACCTCTATGACTCTATGACACTATTGACTCTATCCATGCCTCTCATTACCTTGTAGACCTCGATCAGGTCACCTCTCTTCCTCCTTCTCTCCAGAGAGAAAAGTCCGAGTTTAGTCAACCCCTCTTCGTAAGACAAGCCCTCCAGTCCAGGCAGCATCCTGGTGCACCTTCCTTGCATCCTCTCCAAAGACTCCGTATCTTTCCTATAATAGAGCGACCAGAACTGGACACAATATTCCAAGGGTGGTCTCACCAGGGTCTTGTAGAGCTTCAGCAAAACCTCACAGTTCTTAAACTCGATCCTTCTGTTAATGAGAACCAAAACACCATATGCTTTCTTAACAACCCTTTTCACTTGGGTGGCAACTTTGAGGGATCTATGCACTTGAACCAAGATCCCTCTGTTCCTCCACTCTGCCAAGAATCCTGTCTTTAATCCTATATTCAGCATTAAAGTTTCAAAATGCATCACTTTACATTTATTCAGGCTGAACGCCAGCTGCCATTTCTCAGACCAGCTCTGCATTCTGTCTATGTCACGCTGCAGCCTGTAATAGCCGTCGATACTATCAATGGCACCTCCAACCTTTGTGTCATCAGTACATTTACTAACCCACCCCTCAATCTCAGCATTCAAGTCATTTAAAAGAACTACAAAGAGCAGAGGCCCAAGAACAGAGCCCTGTGGGACACCACTCACCACTGACCTCCAGACAGAATTCTTTCCATCTACAACCATTCTCTGCTTTCTGTGGTCAGGAACGGGCCTCCCAGAAGGTAGGTTGCCTTCCCGGTATCAGGATCTGGAATGTTGCTGATCAGGTTCACATGATTTTGAAGGGGCAGGGTGAGCAACCAGAAATCGTGGTACATATTTGCCCCAATGATATAGCCAGGAAAGGGATTGAGGATCTGAAAAGTGCCTACAGAGAGTTAGGTTGGAAGCTGAAGAACAGGACAAGTAGAGTGGTAATCTCAGGTTTGCTGCTGGTGCCACGAGACAGTGAGATGAGGAACAGTCAGCGAATGCAGACTTAACACATGGCTGTGCAGCTGGTGCAGGAGGGAGGGCTTCAGATACTTAGAACATTGGGATATCTTCTGGGTAAGATGGGACCTGTACACGAAGGATGGGTTGCACCTGAACTGGAGGGGCACAAATGTCCGGGGTGGGAGATTTGCTTGTGTGGTTCGGGAGGGTTTAAACTAGTTTGACAGGGGGGTGGAAATCAGAGCTACATGTCTGGGGGGGCGGGGTGTAATTAGATATGGGGAAGTGACAGGATGTAGTGAATCTATCGAGAAGGTTATTATGTGATGGAACAAAGGGATCGGTTTAAGTGTGTCTGCTTTATTGCAAGGAGTGTCAGAAATAAGAGTGATGAACTTAGAGCATGGATCAGTACTTGGGACCATGATGTTGTGGCCATAACAGACACATGGGTTTCACAGGGGCAGGAGTAGTTGCTAGATGTTCCAGGGTTTCAAACATTTAAAAAGAACAGGGAGGGTGGAAAAAGGGGAGGGGGTGTAGAATTGCTAATCAGAGAGTGCATCACAGCTACAGAAACAAAGGTTGTTGAGGAAGGTTTGTCTATTAAGTCAGTATGAGAGGAAGTTAAGAACAGCAAGGGAGCAATCACCTCATTGGGGGTTTTCTACAGATCCTCGCAAAAGCAGTCAGGAGATCGAAAAGCTCATAGGCCGGCAGATTTTGGAAAAATGCAGATGTAGCAAGGTTGTTGTTATGGGTGACTTCAACTTTCCCAATTTTGACTGGAACTTTCTTCGTGCAGATGGTTTGAATGGAGCCATTTTTGTCAGGTGTGTTCAGGAGGGTTTCCTTACTCAGTATGTAGACAGGCTGACAAGGGGAGAGGCCATTTTGGATTTGAGGCTCGGCAATGAGCGAGGACAGGTGTCAGATCTCGTGGTAGGAGAACACTTTGGTGATAGTGACCACAACTGCCTCACATTTACCATAGCCATGGAGAGGGAAATGAGCAGTTACCAAGAGAAGATATTTAATTGGGGAAAAGGAAGTACAGATTGGGAGCAATTGTTACACAGAAAGGGCACAACAGAAATGTGGAGACTATTTAAGGAGCAGTTGTTGCGAGCGATGCATAGATTTGTACCTCTGAGACAGGCAAGAAGGGGTAAGATTAAGGAGCCTTGGATGATGAGAACAGAGGGGCTTCTCCTCAAATGGAAGAAGGCAGCTTACATAAGGTGAAGGAAGCAAGGATCTAGCACAGCTTTAGAGGATTACAGGCTTGCTAGAAAGGAGCTCAGAAATGGACTGAGGAGAGCCAGGAGGGGGCACGATAAAGGCTTGGCAGGAAGGATTAGGGACAACCCAAAGGCATTTTACTCATATGTGAGGAATAAGACCATGATCAGGGAGAAGATAGGGCTGGTCAGGAATAGCATAGGTAATTTGTGCATGGAGTCTGAGCACATAGGGGATGGCCTAAATGAGTTTTTTGCTTCGGTTTTCACGAAGGAAAGGGACCTTGTTGTGAATGAGAACTTTGAGGAGCTGGGAAACAGGCATAAGCAGATCAAGATTGAGGAAATTGATATGCTGGAAATTTTGGCAAACATTAAGATTGATAAGTCCCCAGGGCCAGACCAGATTTATCCTAGGCTGCTCTGGGAAGGGAGAAAGGAGGTTGCTAAGCAGCTGGCGAAGATCTTTGCCTCCTCACTCTCCACAGAAGTCATACTGGAGGATTGGAGGGAGGTGAATGTTGTTCCTCTGTTCAAGAAGGGGAATAGGGAAATCCCTGGCAATTACAGACCAGTCAATCCTATGTCTGTGGTCAGCAAGGTTTTGGAAAGAATTCTGAGGGCTAGGATTTATGACTATTTGGAAAAGCATAGCGTGATTAAAGGCAGTCAGCATGGATTTGTGAAGGGCAGGTTATGCCTCACAAATCTTATTGAGTTCTTTGAGGAGGTGACGAGATAGGTTGACGAAGGTCGAGCAGTGGATGCGGCGTATATGGACTTCAGCAAGGCATTTGTTAAGGTTCCCCATAGTAGGCTCGTTCATAAAGTCAGGAGGTATGGGATACAGGGAGATTTGGCTATCTGGATTCAGAATTGGCTGGCTGACAAAATCTCCTGTCAATCCATCTAACTATTGAGTCCCCTATCACTCGTGCTTTTCGATTCTCTTTTCTCTATTTTCTATTATTTTCTTTTCTATTGAAGGTCAAATGTTGACCTTCACCACCAAACTCCTCCCCCGGACAAAGGCCTCCATCACAGCCCACCCACAGTCTGCTAGAACATGCTCATCCCCTCCCTCGCTCCTATCTCCCCTCCGATCTGGTGAAATCCCTAGTCCTTGCTTGGCCAATGCATTGGCAAGATGTGAGGGGCTTGACTGAGCAGCTTGATGGGTGGAGTGGAGAGCTTGAATATTATCAGGAAATCCAAGTCTTGTGGGGGCGTGAGGGGAGGTTAAGCAGCAGTGGGGAATGTCAGATTGTTTTGAAGCAATGCAAGTCATTAAAACTAAACGTGACCTTAAGGAGGAGTCTTCCATTCATGAGAAGGTGAAACTGGAATTACATTCCACAATTAATTCTCCTGAGGCTGTTCATTCCTGTAACCCTGCTGGACCTGGCAGTGGAAGATGCAAAACCTCATGCAAAAAGTGCTGAGGGGGCAGTTTAAATCACAGTCAGCATCAGGTGCACCCTCTCTGATAACAGGTGGAAGAACTGGGCCAATATTATTTGTTATTTGCTGAGTATTTAAAATCAGTGGACCATTTCTCAGGCTTGTATCGTAAGATACTTTCATATAGCCAAAGATCAAAGACAAATATCCAAACATCTGAATTAGGAGATGATGGAGGCCATTCGGCCCAGTGAGCTTGCTCTGATGTACAGTCAGATTGTGGCTGATCTACTGATGGTCCAAGTTCTACATTTCCATCTACCCTTGATACACTTTTGTATCTTTGCCGAACATGAATCTATCTACTGCCAATTTAAACATGTTTAATGACCACCCTCCAACCTCTTTTGAGAATTCTGAACCTCCTACAACTTTCTGAGAGAAAATCATTTTCCTCATCTCTGACTTAAACACCTCATTTAAATAGTGTGCTTGACTCAACCACAAGTGGAAACATCATTTGCATGTCCACCCTGTCAAGTCCGTTCGGAAATCACACAATTCAATTAAGTCACCTCTCACTCTTCTGAAATCTAACGAAAACGAGACCAGCCTATCTAATAAGCCAACCCAGTCATTCTCAGTTAAGAATCTAGTAAATGCCCCTTGAACCAAGTCCAATGCATTTACATCCATCCTTAAATATGGAGACTAAAACTCACACTGTTCAAAAAAGGAGTCTGTGGACTCAAAGCATTGGCTGTTTCACTCTCCACAGATGCTGCCAGATCTGTTGAGTTTTTCCATTATTCTCTGCTTCCAGTACAGTATTTAAGATGTGGTATTTCCAATGCCGTGTATAACTGAGGTACAACATCCTTCAGTTTATATTCACTTATAGAGTCAAGAAATGTACAGCACGGAAACAGACCCTTCAGTCCAACTCGTCCATGCTGACCAGATATCCCAACCTCATCTATTCCCACCTGCCAGCACCTGGCCCATATTCCTCCAAACCCTTCCTATTCATATACCCATCCTTTTAGATGTTGCAATTGTACTAGCCTCCACCACTTCCTTTGGCAGCTCATTCCACTCACGCACCATCCTCTGCATGAAAAAGCTGCCCCTTAGGTCTCTTTTATATCTTTCTCCTCTCACCCTAAATCTATGCCCTCTAGTTCTGGACTCACCCACCCCAGGGAAAATACTTTGTCTATTTATCCTATCCGTGTCCTTCATGATTTCTCTGTCTAATTAACACACTGCTTTCTCAGTCTTCTTGCCAAAGTGAATAACTTCACATTTTACCATTCACTTATGATAAAATATTACCTGGAAGACACAAACGTGGGGTATCAGAGCATAAATCCCCAAAATCAAATAAAAACTTTCTGAAAGCTGAAAAATTTTAGGATGAGAGACTTTGCTTGCATCCAAATTTTTCGGTTGGTAAATTTCAAAGTACTGTTGTGTCCCTTTCTGAAACTTAGGCAAAAGATGTTCCCATTTGAAGTTAATAAATGTTGATGTTAAATCTGCCAATACCAGACTAATGCCATTTATAAGTTTGCTGATGACACTACCATCATCAATTGAATCTCAGATTGCGACGAAACAGACTAAGACGGGAAGTGGAAGACCTGGAAAAATAATGCACTGAGAACAACCTAGCTCTCAATGTCAGCAAAACCAAGGAACTCATTACTGACTTTCAGCAGGATGTTACTCATGCCCCCCTACACACTAACAGAACAGAGGTGGAATGAGTGGAGAGTGTCAAGCCCCTGGGAGTGGTTATCCACAACAAGCTTTCTGGACTCTTCATGTGGACACACTGGTTACAAAGGCCCAACAACGTCTCTTCTTCCTCAGGCAGCTGGGGAAATTTGGCATGACGGCAAATACCCTTGCCAGCTTTATTCCTGATGAAGGGCTTTTGCCCGAAACGTCGATGTTGAAGCTCCTTGGATGCTGCCTGAACTGCTGTGCTCTTCCAGCACCACTAATCCAGAACTTTTATAGGTGTGCCATCGAGAGCATTCTGTCTGGATGTATCACTACCTGGTATGGCAACTGTACCATTCAAGATCGGAGATGGTTACAGAGAGTGATGAACTCAGCCCAGACATTCACAAAGGCCAACCTCCCATCTATAGAATCCATCTACCAGGCCCGCTATCAAGGAAAGACTGTCAGTATTCATCCATCCCACCCTGGCAATGTTTTTCTACAACCTCTACCATCGGGGAGAAGGTACAGAAGCCTCAACATACTCACCAGCCGGTTTCACAATCAATTCTACCCGACTGTTAGAATACTGAATAGTCTCACAAACTCTTAACATTTACCTGTACCTGTGTTTTTGTTTTTGCTGCTGTTTACCTATTATTTACTATCTATGTTACTTAACTCTGTGATCTGCCTGTATTGTTCACAAGACAAAGCTTCTCACTGTGCCTTGGTACACGTGACAATGAATTCAATTCAATTCAATTCGAATTCTCTCACACAATAACACAATTCGCAGCTCATTATTTATGCAAGGGAGATGTTGTGGGAATTAATTTGTGAATTGTAAGGTAAACAAGATAGAAGATGTTGTCACTGCTGAGACCTTCTGTGTTCCAAGACTCTGGTGCCATATTTAAAGCCAGCTGGACACCACTTCAGGTACAGCAAACCATGAACAGCTCCTGACACTGCAATATTCACCCCTCGAATCTCAACACAAACGGAAAATAGAAGAGAATTAATGGAGCAAGTTCTTGACCCACCTGCAGACAAGATGTTAAAGAATCTAACTGACCACAACAGGACACCACCTTACCAGACCTAAACAGATGTAGGATGAGATCTGTCCTCACTGTGAAAATGGAGGTCCAGCAGCATTAAAAGAACATCAATGGTCTGTGCCCTGGAAGGCTACATGGCACCACCTTCTATTTGCATCTTTCACACTTACAAGTCCAACACTCATTTTAACTTTGCCATTGTACACATCTCATCAACAGAGACAGGGGTACTGCAGTCAGCATCACCTTTATCATGTCCACTCAATGTTTCACACAGTCCTGATCTTCTACAGCGTCTGTCCCTGCCCATTGGCCCTACTCATTGGAGACACCTCACTGCCTCATGCATGATAATAAACTACTCTTGCATTCAGTTGGATTGTATTCAAACCTTCTCCTTATTATTTCAGGGCAAACTGGACAGTAACTGTGCCAAAAGGTCCAAGATCAGTGGGAGATGATGGACATTAGGTTCCTCATTGCCCGTGAGGACAAGATGCTGGAAACGGTTGGTGAAGACCAGGACTGGCCACATGGTGAAAAGGAGAAACCAAATAGGTGACCAAACCAGTAAATGCCATGGTGTTATGCACGTCCCTGATTAGCATCATTACTAACAAATTATTGTTTTACCCAAGCTTTTACTCAGCTTCTACAATATTTCCCTGCTCTTATGCAGTCACTAGCAGCATTCAGGGTGGCACGGTGGCTCAGTGGTTAGCACTGCTGCCTCACAGTGCCAGGGGCCTGGGTTCGATTCCAGCCTTGGACAGACTGTCTGTCTGGAGTTTGCACATTCTCCCCGTGTCTGTGTGGGTTTTTTCCTGGTAGTCCGGTTTCCTCCCACAGTCTAAAGATTTGCAGGTTAGGTGAATTAGCCGTGCTAAATTGCCCCATAGTCTTCAGAAATGTGTAGGTTAGATGCATTAATCAGGGGTAAATGTAGCGTAAAGAAGATTGGGTTTGGGTGGGATACTCTTCAGAGGGTCGATGTTGGGTCGAAGGGCCAGTTTCCACATAGTAGAGATTCTAAGATTCAGGGAACATGAGCTAGCAAGAGGCCATATCCTCAACCTTGAGCAGCCAATCCATCTCTGAGGATGAAGCTTTTGAACGCTCAGAGGATGCCCAGAGGTCATGTGTTGACCTGCATCTTCCACCAGCAGAGAGACTTCCACCTCAGTGAGTAACCCTACTGCATTAGATTTGAGGCCACAGTTTGATGTGCCCATCACTGGCTGATTGAGGAAGAAACACTCAAAATGTCTGGCACTTAGAGAACTGCCAGAGACTGTGAACTTTGGCCTCATGCTCAGTGCCCCTTCCTCTCAAAGATGGTTCCTGCTAGCGCCCACGGAAGGAAGTTAGTGGCATGGACAAACATAGGCAGAAAAATATAAATCAGGAGTTGATCCATTCAGCCCATCGTGTCTGCTCCATAATTGAATAAGATCATGGCTGACTTGACTGTAACCACAACTCCACATTTAAGCCTACTCCAATAACCTTTCACCCCTTGCTTGCCAACAATCTATCCACATTCTGCCTTAAAAATATTCAATGACTCCAATTCTTTCTTTGTCACTCGTACTTAGTGACCCAGTACAATGAGATTTGGTACCCAGTATCCCCACAATACCAAGAGTGCCTTCAATAAGCCCCCTGACTATTAGTGAACTAACACACATAACTGCCTGTGGCCTACAGATGAGACCGAACAGCCCTAAGTGACCATGGTCCACCCACAAATGATCCACCACAGCAACCTTCATGTAATCCTCAGACACCCTCTGCATGACCTCAGTGAGTGACCACAGCTCAATTACCAGACTGTAATAGCATGGTCACATTGAACCAAGTGACTGACTGATGGTTGCCAACTCCTGCATTGGACTCAGACCAGCCCTTTAACTGACTGTAGCAATGATTGACTGGGGTCCAACCTCACTCCAATGAACTCTCCTCCCCTTTGACTTTCCCACATGGTTACTTCCTTGCAGCACATGCTTTGTGCTTGCTATGTAAGCTGCTGGTACATGCTCTAACCCTGTTACACTGCACCGTTCCATTCAGAGCCATTCCCCCCCACCTCTGACTGAAACATTGACTCTTTAGCACTCCCCACTGCCTTAAGCTTGACTCCCTGGCCACGGTAGGCCTGGAGTATGGAGCCGGGGTGTCAGCACGTCGTTGGCTACAGCGATGGTGGTGCCCGGAGCGGGGAGTCTTGGCGTTGGTGTTGGGTCACTGCTGGTGGACGTGGTGCCCGGAGGGGGAGTCTTGGCATTGGCAGTTGGTCACAGTGGTAGTGGTGGTGCCCGGAGCAGAGACTCCTAGCTGCTGTAAGCCTGAAGCATGAGGACTCCTTCAGGCAGGGGACACCTTACAGAGACATTGCATATGGCCTAGAGCTGTGTTAGAAGGATCCTTGTACAGAAAATGAACTCAATTTATGCAATTGTTTTTCTGTTGTAACTCAAAATGGCGCTGGATTGTGGCAGTGAAATACTTTTCACTGTATCTTTCCAGATATAGATAATAATAAATAACTTGGAAACTCTCCTGTCTCTCCTTCTGTGCTAATAGACAAGCTTAACCACAGAGGCTGTCTATACATAGTGTTATAGAGTTAAACTGCACTGAAACAGACCATTCGGTCCAATTCATCCATGCTGAATGGATATCCTAAGCTGAACTAGTCCCATTTGCTTCCATTTGACCATAGCCCTCCTTTACATATACCCATCCAGATGCCTTTTGAATGTTGTAATTGTACCAGCCTCCACTACTTCCTCTGGCAACTCATTCCATACACACATCACCCTCTGCATTAAATCTTTCCCCTTTCACCCTAAACCTATGCCCTCTAGTTTTAGAATCCCCTCTCCCGGGGAAAAGACTGTATCTATTTAACCAATCATGCTCCTCATGATTTTATAAACCTCTATAAGGTCACCCCTTAGCCTCCAACTCTTCAGGGAAAACAGCCCCAGCCTGTTCAGCCTCTCCTTATAACTTAAACCCTCCAGACCTGGCAACATCCCTGTCAATCCTTTCTGCACCCTTTACAGTTGGACAATATCCTTCCTCTGGGGGGGGGGGCAGCCAAAATTGTCTCAGTGCTGTTGATCTCCTGTGCTAAAAAGGAAGATATTGCACAAAAAATACTTCAGAAACCCATAAGAAATAGGAACAAGGAGTAGGCCATTCGGCCCTTTGAGTCTGCCCCATGCGGATCATGGCTGACCCACCATTCCTCAGAAAACAAAGGGAAACGAAGAACTGCAGATGCTGGAAATCAGAAACAAAATCAGAACTCTTCTGAAGCAGGGTTATTGAGCCCAAAACGTGAACTCTGCTTTCTCTCCACAGATGCTGTCAGGATTGCTGAGTTTTTCTAGCAATTTCTGTTTTTGTTTCCAACTTTCCTCATGTCCACTTTCCTGTGTTTTCTCCAAAATCCTTGATATCCCTTCTGACCACCAGTCTATCTGTCTCAGCCTTAAATGTACACTCTGTGCACACAGCTCTCTGTAGCAAGGAGTTCCAAAGACTCACAGCGCTCCGATGGAAGAAATTCCTTAAGTGGACGCATAACACACTGTCCCTCAGCACAAGATGACTCCAGGTCCCAGCTCTCCACATGGTTGAAACCATGGAGTTGGCCTGAGGTTGGTCCTGAAGAAGGGCTTATGCCCGAAACGTCGATTCTCCTGTTCCCTGGATGCTGCCTGACCTGCTGCACTTTTCCAGCAACACATTTTCAGCTCTGATCTCCAGCATCTGCAGACCTCACTTTCTCCTCCTGAGGTTCGTGCTGTGCAGTTGCTGGGTTGCATGGATAAAGGGCCAGGAAATGAGCACCCATGTACCTTGGAGATGTTTTGCACACAAGGAGTTCTTGTTCCATGTGAAGAGAAGCTAGATGCTGACAGAGACATTCCACAAGCTACAATGGATGCTGATAAAACAAGTTGCCAGTAACGCATTCTGTTTTATCAATTGCAATTCAGCTCCGTTAAGTTTCATGATTGTTGTGAGAAAGAGTGGGTGTGCAATGTTAATATGGCGGGTTGTGCAAATGATGAGATGAAAATGCATTCAAATACACTTCTCAATACCTGATGGCCAAGGATTTGAACTTGTCATCTAAGCTGTGAGGAACTAATTGCGAAAATATTCCTTGACTGGGAAAGCAAATGATTTTTTTAAAAACATGTTCAATGAAATTATCTCACTTTTCATTGACACCTCTAGAATAGACAGTTTAATCCATTTCCAAAAATTATAACTGAGTACAGTTACAGCGATGTGTCAAAACTTGATGATGTAATCATGTGTTATGTTGTTCATGTATTGAGCAACCAGACGTCAACTCAGCGATGAGACAGCAATAGATAGGTTCTTGGTTAGTAAGAGGATTAATGGTTACGTGGAGTTGGCAAGAGAGTAGGGTTGAGATACCTATCAGTTTTGATGGAAAAGCAGATTAATTCAATGGGCTGAATGGCCTAATTCTATCAAAAAAAAGGAGAATGAAGGATTGATGCTGATACTCCAAAGGTATAATGACTAAAAGAAATTGATCTGGGCAGCACCGTGGCTCAGCAGCTAGCACTGCTGGGTTCAATTCCAGCCTTGGGCAACTGTCTGTGAGGAGTTTGCACATTCTCCCTGTGTCTGCGTGGATTTCCTCTGGGTGCTCCGGTTTCCTCCCACAGTCCAAAGATGTGCTGGTCAGGTGAATTGGCCATGCTATAGGGTGAGGAGCATTAGTCAGAGGGAGATGGGTCTGAGTGAGTTACTGTTCAAAGGGTCAGT
The DNA here is from genome assembly GCF_004010195.1 of Chiloscyllium plagiosum. Lineage (NCBI taxonomy): Eukaryota > Metazoa > Chordata > Chondrichthyes > Orectolobiformes > Hemiscylliidae > Chiloscyllium > Chiloscyllium plagiosum. The sequence goes on from NC_057713.1 coordinate 125,723,348, forward strand.
GTGGACGTGTTGATCCAAATGGCCTGTTTCCACACTGTAGGGAATCTAGTTTATGAATTGGAGGTGCTGGTGTTGGACTGGGGTAGACAAGGGTTTCCTCATTTCCCCTTTGTCCATCTTATCCCAGTTCCAACCTTCCAGCTCAGCACCGTCCTCATAACCTGTCCTACCTGTCCATCTTCCTTCCCACCTATCCACTCCACCCTCCTCTCTGACCTATCACCTTTATCCCCACTTCAATCCACCTATTGCACTCTCAGCTACCTTCCCCCCAGCCACACTCCCACTCCCATTTATCTCTCCACCCCCGAAGCTCCCAGCCTCATTCCTGATGAAGGGCTTTTGCCCGAAACCTCGGTTTTGCTGCTCCTCAGATGCTGCCTGATCTGTTGTGCTTTTCCAGCACCACACTCTCGACTCTAATCTCCAGCATCTGCAGTCCTCACTTTCACCAAGTTAAAAATCACACAACACCAGGTTGTGCCAGCTAGTGCTCCCAAATAAACCTGTTGGACTATCACCTGGTGTGTGATTTTTGACTTTGTAAAAGAAATCTGATGGGTTAACAAATGATATTTTAAGCTGTGAACTCATTTAGGAATTCAGACACATATTTCAACCCACTATGGCCAGGATGTGATTGCTCTGAAGGGGCTGCAAAAGGAGATTCACCAAGATGTTACCTCAGACAGAGCAGTTTAGCTATGAAGAGAGGCTGGATAAGCTCCGGTCATTTTCTGTGGAACAGAGAAGGTTGCAGGGTGGGTGGGGGATCCTGCTTGAGATATATAAGGGGCATGGACAGGGTGAATAATAAGAGGCATAATGAGAGGGCATAATTTTGAAATAAAACATCAGGGGGTTTAGAGGGCATTTGAACATAAGTATGTTTCACCCAGAGGACGTTGGGGGTCCAGAATGCACTACCTAAGAAGCAAGAAACCTCACAATCTTTAAAAAGTACTCAGATGAATACTTGAAGTGTCATAACATTCAAGGCGAGGGGGCGAGTGAGGGAATGTGAGGCTGGCATAGATTGGAGCTGAAAATGTGTTGCTGGAAAAGCACAGCAGGTCAGGCAGCATCCAAGGAGCAGAAGAATCGACGTTTCGGGCATAATGACGTTTCCGCCCCCACCCCTTCTCCAGCCTATCACCCTCACCTTAACCTCCTTCCATCTATCGCAATCCCAACGCCCCTCCCCCAAGTCCCTCCTCCCTACCTTTTATCTTAGCCTGCTTGGCACACTTTCCTCATTCCTGAAGAAGGGCTCATGCCCGAAACGTCGATTCTCCTGCTCCTTGGATGCTGCCTGACCTGCTGCGCTTTTCCAGCAACACATTTTCAGCTCAGATCTCCAACATCTGCAGTCCTCACTTTCTCCTGGCATAGATTGGAGTATGTTCTTGGCCTTACAGACTTTTCGACTGAAGGACTTCTTCTGAGCTACAGGATTCGATGATTCCCAAAAGGGGTAACTTAAAAAGGAATGGTTCTGTCACTCCCAAACTTTCCTACACTGATAATGAAGGTGTCAGGCATGTAAATGGCAGAGTCAAGTATGTGGGCAGAAGTCCAAATATAGCATGAAAGTGTCAATAGAAAGAGAATATAATCCTATCAGTTACAGGTGCAAACAAAGAATATTTCATTTGTTAAAATTCAAAACAATGTGCTAACACATCCACTTCTTATGACAAGTTACTGACAATGTACATGCTCGATTAGAAAACAAATTATTTCAGTCCAGGGTCCTGAAATCCTTACATAACAGTTAGATTTATGCCTGAATTCTCAAAAACACTTGGGTGGCAAAATGCAATTCTGCCTTGCAATAGGAGAGAAACGTTTTCAGTGGATCACTGTGGACAGTTCAGGAGTCATATAAAATAGTTCCAGAGCGACAGTTTAGTTGGACAGAATTTTTGTGTTTGGAGGTTTTGACTTTTAGCTGCCCTTCAGGGAAGTCAAGAACAATTGACTTGCTCTATGTAGTCAGAACTCAGAAGACCTCCTGGGGAGATAAGTAAGTAGGAAGGTCGTCGGCTTTGTGTTGGTGGAATAAAGTTTGCAAGGAACCAGAGAGCATTAATAATTCAGAATGTGAGTGGAGACTGAAAAGTCCTTGAACAGCGTCTGCGAGACATATGTATTGTAGATTGTATTACTGTTCTAAATAGTACAGCAAAGTATCTATATAAAAACCAGAAACAGAAAAGCCAGAAAAGCTCTGCAGGTCTGGCAGCATCTGTGGCGAGGAATCAGAGTTAATGTTTCAGGTCCAGTAACCCTTCCTCAGAACTGATAGCACCTTGGAAAATTTATTTTTTATGCAGAGGGTAGGGTTGGGAGGAGGAGGTAAGGAGCAAATGGTAGTTGGGGATAGACCCCAAAGAGAGGAAAGGACTGTTGGACAGACAAAGGAGTGGATAATGATGGAGGGTGACATGGAGGATGAATAGCTGTTAATGGAGACTGTTAATGGCTAACAATGGATTGTGTGTAATACAGAGGAACTTTGATTATCCAAAGCACACAGTCAGGAGCAGTATTTCATTCGATTAATCAAATTCCAGATAATCAAATGCCGGATACATAGTTTAGCCAAGCATCAGACCTTGGCTATCTTGCCGGATAATATGGATAATCGAATGCTGGATAATCTGTGATGACAAGGCCTGGTTTGTGAAGGTTGAGGTAAAGACTTGGGAGACCTCCAGCTCAAAAACTGTTGAACTCGATATTGAATCCAGAAGGCTGTGGGGTTCCCAAGTGGAAAATGAGGTGCTGCTCTTCCAGCTTGTGCTGAGCTGAACTGGAGCACTGCAGCAATTCAGAGACAGAGATGTTGGCCAGGGAACGGGATGGGAAGAGGGGGTGGGTGCGTTGCGGTGGTGCTGAAGTGACAGGTAACTGGAAAGTCATGATCCTTTCTGCAGACAGAATGAAGGTGTTCTGCAAAGCAGTCACCCAGTCTACACTTCATTTCCCCAATGTACAGGAGACCACATTGTGAGCAGCAGGTACAGGAGACTAGATTGACTGAAGCGCTGTTTCACTTGGAAGATGTATTTGGGTTGTGGGACACCAGGGAGAGAAGTATAGGGACAGGTGTTACACCTTCCGGGGTTGCAGGGGAAGGTGCCACAGGATTGTGGGGTGGGGGATTGTTGGGAGTGAAGGAGAAGTGGATAATAGCATCTTGGGACGAACAGTCCATATGGAAGGCCGATAAGGGAAATATGTGTCTGGTGGTGTCATCCCACTGGAGGTGACTAATGATCCTCTGGATGCTGGTGGGATGGTAGATAAGGACAATGCGAGATCCTATCATAGAATCTCTACAGTGTGGAAGCAGGCCCTTCAGCCCAACAAATCCACACTGACACTCCAAAGTCTATCCCACCCAAACCAATTCCACTACCCTACTATCCTAAATTTCTCCCTGACTAATGCACCTAATCTGCACACTATGGGCAATTTAGCACAGCCAATTCACCCAACTTGGACTGTGGGAGGAAACTGGAGCACCTGGAGGGAACCCATGCAAACACAGTGAGAATGTGCAAACTCTACATAGACAGTCACCCGACGCTGGAATCGAACCCGGGTCCCTGGTGCTGTGAGGTAGCAGTGCTACCCACTGAGCCACCATGCCGCCCCAAACCTAGGGAGCTGAACTTTCATTAAGCACTGCGAGCTGGTGATTTGAACACGCAACCTTCTGATCAGGAGACAGATGTGCTACCATTGCACCACAAGCCTATCATTGTTGTTGGAGTGAAGAGAGGGCGAAAGTTCAGGCTATGGCTCAGACCCTGCTGAGGGCCCTGTCAGCTACAGTGCTGGGAAATTCTTGGTTGTGGAAGAAAGTGGACATATCAGAGGCCCCCTTGTCAAAGTTGGCGTCATTAGAACTATGTCTATGTGTTTGTCAGCAAAATATCTTTGTTTGTTCAAAACCATGATTCTTGAGGCTCTATTTTCTTAGTAAGAGAACTCACCTCCTATTTCCTTTAAAAATAAAGGCCAGTAGTCCCTAAACATCTATTGGCTGTGTGACCCATTGGTGTGATGCATTAAACATATCATATTGACATGGCATAAGGTGAGACTTAGAGTATTTTACCAACGAATGGTTTATGAGGCCATGTTTGTTTTGTAAGAACGATAACCTACTTTATTACTGCTCCACAGAAGAGTTATCTAATATTCTTCATTTAATATTCTGGTACATCATTCAAAGCACAAGTCGTTTTCGAGGTGACTTTTGCTGTGAGTGCATTAAATTAGTTTCTAATCTAAATGTGGAATCAACAAATCCATCATAAACTTTTCTCTAGTAAGTATGCCTGAACCTCATTAATAACTACTTTGCATGAAAACCTAATCAGTATTTGATGCTGTATAACTCAATTAACAAATCCCTGGTCATTAAAAATAAAAATTACACCAAAAAAGATTTAAAACTCCATCAAATTGCACTATTTCAGATGAGATCATCTCGTTAGTGTTTTAATTATGTTCTTATTAGTCCAAAGTAGTTCAGTTTATAACTGGCATTAATATGTCATACACTTTCTTCTGCTAACTTGAGACATGTCTATTGCATAACAAAGAATCCAATATCATGATGTTAAATAAATTAGATTTAATATAACTCAGTTTTATTCCCTCATCTACCTCGTATAGAACCGGTCTTATGAATTTCACACGACGTTAGAATGATCAATGTGGTTTAAACAAGTTTTGTCTTCTCCATAATAAGTAATCAATGACAAATTTTGCAATGAAATGACAGCATTTGCCATCCACATCGAATAATTATCTAGCAATCTCAGTGGTACAGATTTCCACTATCTCAACATCAGTTTGGATGTGGCAAGTCATGGCAATCTCCAGGCATCGATCAGCACTGATGTCACCAACCAGTTAATCCCATTGACTCTTAAAGTCATTTAACCAGGAAGTAAATTGCATTAGATTTTTCACTTAGAGTTAAGATTTTACTACAAGCAAAATAAACAAATGTGAATTAAGGTAGATGCAGAAACATCATCTATAACGTTCCTTCAACAAAAAAGTGAAATATATGAATGCTTCATTTGAATGGGGAAATTTGACATCCTCCAAATATAAAATTTCTCTTTTAGAGTCAATGAAATGATCAGTTGTAATTATGAACTTAATATGCCATTAAAACACAGTTACACCCGGTTCAACAATTTTTCAAGGGCTTTTTACAGTGACGCTGATCATATGAAAGTTAAAGTTTCCAACAATTCAATGATTTGTATTTGATAGCTCTCACTGGTCTCCATCGGTAGCACCACACTATGTTATACTGTTCTCCTCATAGATATGAAAATGTGTTGCTGGAAAAGCGCAGCAGGTCAGGCAGCATCCAAGGAACAGGAGAATCGATGTTTCGGGCATAAGCCCTTCTTCAGGAAGAAGGGCTTATGCCCGAAACGTCGATTCTCCTATTCCTTGGATGCTGCCTGACCTGCTGCGCTTTTCCAGCAACACATTTTCAGCTCTGATCTCCAGCAGCTGCAGTCCTCACTTTCTCCTCCTCATAGATATGGTTAAGATCCAGAGAGGTTCCAAAACCTCATCACCAGATTTGCAAATTGGCCTTTTGAAAATGGAGCTTTTGGAAATGTAAATCAGAAATAACTGATCACGACCTTGACTTTCCAGTAATAAGATATTTACTCTTGTAGTGAAGTTGGGTATCGTAGAATCTTTAATATAGTTTACAGGTTACTGAGAATTAGATCTGCAATAAATGCCTTTGGTTGTGATTCCTATCAGATCAAATGGATCGGTTGGAGAGACAGTTAGAGGCAATGAGGAATTTACAAGAGCAAGGGGATGCGATGGATGGCAGTTATAGGAAGGGGAGAAAGTCTCAGATACAGTCACATTGATGGGTTAACTCCAGGAAAGGTAAGAGAGGTAGGCAGCTAGTGCAGGAGTCTTCTGTGGCTATCCCCATTTCAAATAGATATGCTGTTTTGGAAAATGTCGGGGGTGATGGATTCTCAGGGGAACGTAGTACAAACAGCCAAGTTTCTGGTATTGAGACTGGCTCTAATACAATGAGGGGTACGTCGGGTTCCAGGCGATTGATTGTGTTAGGGGGATCTCTAGTCCAAGGTACAGACAGATGTTTCTGTGGCCAGCAGCGAAAAATCAAAATGGTGTGTACCTTCCCTGGTGCCAGGATCAAGGATGTGTTAGAGAGGGTGCAGAATGCCCTCAAAGGGAAGAGGGGCCAGCAGGAGGTCATTGTACATAATGGAACCAACGACATAGGAAGGGAAAAGGTTGAGATTCTGAAGGGAAATTGCGGAGAGTTAGGCAGGAATTTAAAAAGGAGGTCTTCGAGAGTAGTAATATCTGGATTACTCTTGGTGCTATGAGCTAGTGAGGGCAGGAATAGGAGGATAGAGCAGATGAATGCATGGTTGAGGAGTTGGTGTATGGGAGAAGAATTCACATTTTTGGATCAGTGGAAGCTGTTTTGGAGTAGAAGTGACCTGTACAAGAAGGATGGATTGCACCTAAATTGGAAGGCGACTAATATACTGGCAGGGAGATTTGCTAGAGCTGCTTCGGAGGATTTAAACTAATAAGGTGGTTGGGTGGGGGTGTGGAGCATGGGACCCAGGGAGATAGTGAGGTAAGAGCTCAATCTGAGACTGGTACAGTTGAGAACATGGACAAGTCAAACAGTCAGGGCAGGCAGGGAGAAAGCAGAGAACAAGGTAGGACAAATAAATTAAGCTGCATTTATTTCAATGTAAGAGGCCTAATAGGGAAGGCAGATGAACTCAGAGCATGGTTAGGAACATGGGACTGGGATAACATAGCAATTACAGAAACATGGCTCAGGGATGGGTAGGACTGGCAGCTTAATGTTCACAGGAAGGACAGAAAGGGAGGCAAGAGAGGAGGGGGAGTGGCATTTTTGATAAGGGATAGCATCACATCTGTACCGAGGGAGGACATTCCCGTAAATACATCCAGCGAAGTTATTTGGGTGGAACTGAGATTTGCTTCCCTCTTGCAAACATTATTACAGTTGTAGTTACATTCCAATGCACAGTAATTTGAGAAAGGGAACTTCTCTTGCACTCGTTTAGTTCACTGGCAGGTTTCCATGTGTGTAAATGTGAACAAAACACTGAATCAATATCACTGGTCATTGTGTTCAACCACCAGAATTCTAGCATTTGTAAGATTTTGAGGCAGGAAGGGCATTTGGCTGTAAAACCATTGTCCAAATCCCTAATCAATGAAAGGTGTTCAACTAGCATTGTGACAATCCCATGTAAAATAGGTAAAGCCAGAACAGAGCATAACGGGAGGAAAGAATCTGCTGCCTAAAGTGCTATGTAGTTAGAACGTTGGCCCCAGATCAAGCAGCCAGCAATTAACCATCCGGTTAAGTGTGAAGCTTGTGTCAATTCTTAATCAGACCACCAGATGGAGCATTCTACCAGTGAGAGAGGAAGAAACCCCAGCAGACTTCATATTCATCAATTTTATAATTGAAAAAAATAGATTGAGTGAAAAGAGTGCCTAGCGAATGAAAATTGATGGAAATGCACCAAGCTTGTGAAAGGAATGCACGCGGACGGTCTTTTAAGGTCTCCTCAAAAATTTAATAACTGCATGTTTGAAAATATTCAGGGGTTATTGTGGGTTAGAACATTCAGTGTCTCCCCAATCTCTTCCGCCTCCACACGCAACTTCCCACTACTATCCTTGACTGGACCTATTCCTACCCTAGTCATTCTTTTATTCCTAAACTGGGTTTATTCCTAAAACGGGTTGGCGGAGACTTACCAAAGGTTTCAGGGCCCAGAGATTTCTCCTCGTTTCTCTGTCAATGTCAGGTATGTGATCATGGGTACACATAAAGGGCTTTCCTACCCTGCTCCTAATGCTGCATTCTGATGAATGGAGTGCCAAGCCCCTGCTTCCTGGCAGTCTGGTGTGTGAGAACCGTTGATGTTCCCAGTGACAGTGGGCCCAGATTAATCCATCCATCCTGTACACTCTTTCCATCCTGCTGGGCTTGTCTGGGGGAGGTGGAAGCTCTCATGTATCTTGCAAATCAAGGCCAGGACCCATATTTCTAATGTGTGGACTTGCCAAAGAAATCCCAGTGGAAAATGGTGTTGGGTGTTCCTGGTCACAGATTTCAGGCTAGGAACTCTGAATTCCTCACTCGAATAAAATGTAAAATACTGCGGATGCTGGACATCTGAAACAAACATGAGAGAACGCTGGATACAGCTCAGCAAGTCGGGCAGTATAACTCTTCTTCAGAAATGAACAATTTTTCTCCACTGAATCTCAGTATTTGTCTCTGAATTCAGGGTTTTGTTTATTTTGACACAGATTTTGAGAGGATCAATAAATGGGTGGGCATTCTTAATATGCAATTTCCTCAGATGTGGCTTCCACACTTCCATCATATCACTAAAGTGACATGTACTTGCTGTCCTATAATTCATCCTGTTACATTACAGTTGTGCTTCTGCAGCAGATATCAGTCCTGGCCTCCCTGCTCTACTAAGGATGTTGTGAAACTGGAAAAGGTGCAGAATAGAATTGCAAGGATGTTCCCAGGGTTGGAGGGTTTGTGCTATAGGATGAGGCTGAATAGGTTGGTGTTGTTTTCCCTGGAGCTGAGAGGTGACCTTATAGAATTTTATACAATCATGAGGGGCATGGATGGGGTAAGTAGACAAGGTCTTTTTAGTTTAGGAGAGTCCAGAACTAGAGGGCATAAGTTAAAAGTGAGAGGGGAAAGATTTAAAAGGGACCTAAGGGACAACTTTTTTACGCAGAGGGTGGTGTATGTATAGAATGAGCTGTCAGAGAAGTGGTGGAAGCTGGTACAATTACAACATTTAAAAGACATCTGGATGGGGACATGAATAGGAAGGGTTTGGAGGGATATGGCCGTGTGCTGGCAAATGGGACTAGATTAGAAAGGGATATATAGTCGGCGTGGATGAGTTGAACTGAAGGGTCTATTTCTGTGCTGTACATTTCTATGACACTATGACTCTATCTAACTACCAAGCAGGAACTGTTCCAATATAGTAACATCTCATATCAGTGAAACAAATTGTCTCACAAGCAGTTCTGGCAGCAGAGAGAGAACTCTAGCTTTTATTTGTAAGAGAGTGAAGTAGCTGCTTCCACAACCAGCTTTCAAACCCCAACAACTACTGAAAGCTAAACTAAAAAACCTGACTCTGTGGGAGCCTGACCCCACCCATTCAGACTGCTTCAATTGTTCCAACTTTAAAAAAACGCAAAGGCCTCACAAGCTGTTTACTTTATTAGATTGGAGGAGACAGCTCGACACCTATGGCTAAAAACCTCTCTTCATAAGGAAAACAGGAGAAAATACACCTCATACAGCCATAGTATTGCCAAAGCACCAATCAAGAACTGCTTTGTCCTGGATGGTGTCTTTCCTGAAAAGATATGGGGTGATAATGTAAAGTAGGAAGAGGCAATCCATCTTCACGTTTAGAGTTGGGAGTTACAGGAAGTGAACCATCACCCAACATTCTGAAAAAAAGGAAGCAGTGATTTATAGTCAAGGGAGGGAAAATATTGTCTGGCTGGCCTTTGTTGTATAGAGTAATGGGTCTGAAGAGGTCAATGTCAATTCCTTTGGCTGCACCCATTCTGCTGACGTGACAGACAGTCTGTGGTTCAAGACATGGGACTGAATCATACCTTTCCCTTCTGTCAGGTTGTTTGGAGGGAGATGCACCTCAAGGCTGAGAGAATTTCTCATCATTATCATGCAAAACACACCGTGTTAACTATCTACCCCACCCCTATAGCCATCTTGTTCGATCCCAGCTCCATCTTACCATTCCCAGAACAACTCACCACTCAGCAGATATCTGCTGAAGGACTGGTATCCCTTGCCCTGGGTCCTGGATGAGCAGTAGAGTTCCAAACCTGTCCTGTTCTGTCAATGACATTTGCAAAAAAACGTGGTAGAAGGGGGACAATAGCAAATCGATTTGGTGATAGGAGCCTCCAGGTTCTGAGGACTGTGGAGAAACATTCAGCAATGACATAAGGAGCTGACCTTCTCTGCTGCACTAGGGGAAATGTCACAGTCCTCTCTTTTACTTCACCCTCAGTCTATCTCAGTCACCCCCCAGAAAGGCTCCCACTCTGCCCTCTCCCTATCGGCTGCAACATCTTCCCTCATTTACTCTCAGCTTCCCTCAACCACCTACCCCAATAAATCTGCACAGCCTCTGCATTGCCTACTCACTCCCGCTGAACCTTTTCAGACTTGCACCAGAACACATCTCAACCAATTCCTCCCTTTCTCTCAGTATAAGTGAGGCAGTCACTAGCAGACCGGAGAGAGCCCATTCAGTTGGAGAGGTGGCCAACTTTAGCACCCTCAGCCTCAATGAGGAGAGAAAGCAGGAAAGGACTGGCAATTCTCCTCCGGGAACAGTAAGACATCCTAGTTCCGCTAACCGAGTAAATCCCACTCTTCATTCCAGTGTAACTCATGCAGTGAGGCGAGAGTGAGGACTGCAGATGCTGGAGATCAGAGTCGAGAGCGTGATGCTGGAAAAACACAGCAAGTCAGGCAGCATCCAAAGAGCAGGAGAATCGACATTTCAGACAAAAGCCCTTCATCAGGAATGAGGCTGGGTTTTTGCCCGAAACATCGATGCTCCTTGGATGCTGCCTGACCTGCTGTGCTTTTCCAGCACCACACCCTCGACTCTTATCTCTCGCAGTGAGCCTACTGTCAGTCTCATTTAATACATGCCACTTCTAAACTCTGGCTGTGGTGCATCCTCTCTCACCTGTTTTGGGAATATTAGGAATAGAAAGTGCGGGGGTCGCAATAATCTGGTGGGCACCTCGCTGTGATAGTGCTACAGCTGACTGAGGACGAATTGGGATTTGTCCATTTTTCAGCCTGCCCAAACCTTCAGGTCCTCCTCCCTCACTCTGTCAAACTGCTCAAGAACCTCACCATCTCTCTTCCCCAATTCCGTACCTGCCTTCTCCTTCTCCAGAGTGAAGACAGAAGTGAAATATTTGGTTAACATTTTAACAATGTCTTCTGTCTCCCTTACAAAGTGCCCACTTGCTTTCTTATCAAACATAGAATGTGGAACAGACCCTTCGGCCCATCATGGTGTGTGTTGACAATGAGGCCATTCTAATCTAACCTTACCTGCCTGCACATGGCCCATAAGCCTCCATTCCCTGCCTATTCATGTGTCTCAGCAAGTCCTACTCTCTCCCTGGTTATCCTCTTTCCCCGATATAGAACATCTTGGGATTCTCTCTGATCTCACCCTTTCACACTCTCTCTTGGCCCTCCCAATTACTTTCATAAACTCCCTCCCTGCACTTTCTAGACTTTACTGGGACCTCCATTGATTTGCTGCCTTTGAAACTGTTAAAAACTTTTCTTTTCCTCCTTTTCCCCGTCCTGACTATTCCCAGACATCTAGGTTTCTCTGGGCTTATTGCTCGTACATTTCACCCTAGCGGAGAGCATGTTGGGCCTATTATCTTGCCAATTCCATTTCGAACACCCCCGACTGTTGTGTAGATCTACCTGGAAGAAGCTGTGGCCAGTATACCTTGGCCAGAAACTGCCTGATTTTAATAAAATATGCCTTCCCCCAGTCCAAAGTAGACAGGCAGGAGGCTGGAAGAACACAGCCAGCCAGGTGGCATCAGGAGGGGGTGTAACCCTTCTTTACACCTGAAACGTCAACTTCTCCACCTCCTGATGCTGCCTGACTCACTGTGTCCTTCCAGCCTCCTGCCTGTCCACCTTAGATTCCAGCATCTGCAGTATTTTTCTGTCTTCCCCCAATCCAAAGCCTTTTTTTTTTCACTGACTGTATTTTTCCCTTAAAATGGATGGTATTGGGATTGTTATTACTAATATGGTCGCCCACTGCCTCCTCAAACACCTGCTGGTGGTCATTCCCCAGAACAGGGTCCAGCATTGCACTGTCCCTGGTTGGACCTTCTACATTTGATATACAAAGCTGTCCCAAACATATTTCAATAAGTCTGTCTATTTTGAGCCCTCTACATTATGACTATCCCACTTAGTGTTAGGGAAGTTGAAATCCTCTCATAGGATTGTTTTCACACACCTCTATACATAGGCTCTACCATAACCTGCTGACTATTCGGGAGTCTACACTCCCAATAGTCCCTTTTTATTCCTAAACTCTAACCCTGCCAAAAAAAGCCTCATTTGAAGATCCTTCCATGATAATGACCCCTCCTTCCTGCAGTGATTGACTCCTTAATTAAGATGCAGCACCACCACCTCTCTTACACTCTCCCCTGTCCTGCCAGAAGATTCTATACCCCGGAATGTTCAGTTGCTCCTTCCTCAAGTGTGTCCCCATGATGGCAGCGATGTGGAAATTTCACATGTCGACAGACACCCTTAACCCAGCTGCCTTACCTAAAAAAGGTCTCACATCACAGTAGAGGCAGTTCCTCCTCACCTTGCTCCCTTGAGTGTAAACATGGCTGAACCGCCTCTGTCTTGGTTTCTTTACCAACAATCGTTGCAAACCAATCATTTATCATCAGAAAAAGTGCCACTCTCTGAATTTCTCCAGCCTTAGTAGCTGCCTTTAACCTCTATTCTGATTCCTGTTCCCCTGACTCCATATGATCTGACTCTAGTAGGTCTTATCAAAGGCTTTTTTTGGAAGTCATAGAATCCCTACAGTGTGACAACAGGCCAATTAGCCCACTGAATCCACACAAACCCTCTGAAGAGTATCAATCCCCCCTACCCTATCCCTGCAACCCTTGGATAATCTATCTAGCCTGCAAATCCCTGGGCACTATGGGCAATTTAGCATGACCCATCCACCTAACCTGCACACCTTTGGACTGTGGGAGGAAACCCACACAGACACAGGGAAGAATGTGCAAACTACACACAGACAGTCGCCTGAGGCTGGAATCGAACCTGGGTTCCTGGTGCTGTGAGACAGCTGTGCTAACCACTGGGCCACAGTGTCATCCCATTTACATTATACGCAATACATTGCCTCATTTAGTTTTCCTGTTACTTTTCCACAGAATTCAATGTAGTTGGTTAAGTATGATCCCTTTTGAAATTAGTACGAGCACACACACACACACAAGCGCACACGCACACACATAAATGCATACACACCCACTCTCTGTCTCTCTTCCTCTCTCTCTCTCTCTCTCTCTCTCTCCTCCCGTGGGGTTATGAGATTGTCTTCTATTCACTCATGTTAGTTAATTTTTGTACCAAAACTGGACAATGGGAAATCAATCCCAGTTTTTAACTGTGATTCTTTCAGGATTCCTTCTCCTTTAAGAAAAAACACAATTTATGTTATTCCACTTGGAATTACATCTGAAAACAGCAGGGATACATCCTGACATCAGATTATCCTTGGCAATGATTGACCATCTAAGCAGAAAATGACCTTTGTTCAAAGATTGACTGTACATGGAGATTAGGAGAAAGTGAGGATTGCAGATGCTGGAGATCAGAGTCGAGAGTGCTGGAAAAGCACGGCAGGTCAGGCAGTCTTCAAGGAGCAGGAAAATTGATGTTTTGGGCATAGGCCCTTCATCAGGAATCAGGAACATTCCTGATGAGGGGCTTATGCCTGAAATGTCAACTCTCCTGCTCCTTGGATGCTGCCTGACCTGCTGTGCTTTTCCAGACCCACATCATCCAAGAATACAATGAAAACTTGGCATTTATATTGGGTCTGTCTTGGCATCAGCACCCCAAAGCCAATGGCATACTTTCTGATGAGGAGTAAAATGCCCCTATTTTAACTCCATAAGTGAGTGGATTTTGAATGAGTTGTAATTTGGCCCAATTTCACACACTGAGGTTTCTCCTACGGTCCCGTGGTGATACCCAGATAATCATTTTTTTTCTCAGTGATGTTAGGTAAGTGTTAAATATTGGCCAACAGATGAGGAATGGCTCAACTATACTTCTTTGAAAGGGGTCATGAACTTTTTTGACACTCTTATGAAAGGGCACATAGCGTATCCAATGGATGGTCTCTCCAATAGCACAGCACTCCCTCAGAACCACGTGAAAGAGAAAGGAAATGACAAACCAAGAGAAAGGTAAGTGAAAGAGGACAATTGACGGGTTCTGAACACAATACCATGCCAACTATAGGACAGATTAGATTCTCTGCAGTGGGGAAACAGGCCCTTCGGCCCAACAAGTCCACACTGACCCTCCGAAGAGTAACCCACCCAGACCCATTTCCCTCTAACTAATGCACCTAACACTATGTGTGTGTATTTAGCATGGCCAATTCACCCGGCCGGCACATCTTTGCTCTGTGCGAGGAAACCGGAGGAAACCCACACGGACACGGGAGAATATGCAAACTCCACACAGTCAGTCACCTGAGGCAGGAATTAAACCCTAGATCCCTGGCGCTGTGCGGCAGCAGTGCTAACCACTGAGCCACCATGCCACCCCAGTGTGGAATGGCATTGAAGATTGCAAACGTAGTTGATAACGTGTGATGCTGGAAAAAGCACAGCAGGTCAGGCAGCATCCAAGGAGCAAGAGTGTACACTTCCAGCAGGACTCTTCTTCCATGATAAAGTATTAAACCTAAAGTGTCAACTCTCCTGTTCCTCGGAAGCTGCCTGACCTGCTGTGCTTTTTTCCAGCACCACACTTTATCAGCTCTGAGTCTCCAGCTTTTGCAGTCCTCACTATCTCCAAGGTTACAAACTTAGCAAATGCCCATTTTGAAGAAGTGTGTTCAATTCAGCAGCAGCAGAGCATGACAAAGTGTTGGTTTTATTTGGAAGTGAAACACTGTGGATGCTGGAAAACTGAAATCAAAATAGAAAGTGTTGGAAAACTCAACAGTTCTGGCAGGATCTGTGGAGAGATAAACAAAGTGAACATTTGGAGTTCAATGTGACTCCTCTTTAGAACTTTAGAACTTAACAAAATGCAGAGTTAGGAAGGGGAAACCTTCTTAATCCAGCGAGAATGAATACATTTCATGGAACTAGGCACTGCTGAGTAGTAAAGTTGTCATAGTCTTAGCAGACCTGTTCCCTTATTAGAGGGAAGTGACTGGTGATGATTTATGCTTAGGTGAGGGGAGAGGTCAAGAAGGAGGATCCTTCATGGTAACTTCACCCGCTGATGGGAATCGAGCCCACACTGTTGGCATCACACTGCATTGCAAATTTCAATTTCAAAGTGTGTGCTTTAATCAGTTGGGCAACATGGTTGTCTTATGAAAATAAAGCAGCCCTAACAAATATATTGGCATCCCTTGTATTAGTAAGCAGAGCTCTTGTACTGCTAAACCTGTCAACATTGTGTTTATCTCATGTCTGTAAAACCGATGCAATGTTTTTGAATTCAGCTCCCAACAATTCTTCTTTCCCCTGGCTTTTCCCTCTTATATTTTACTGCACCTCCATTCTCCTGTGGTTCCTTTCTAACTTCCACATCATCTGATGATGGGTTTATTGAAGGAGATCTCGAGTAATAATTTATCTATGTGGAAACACAGAAAATAGCTGCAGGAGCAGGCCATTCAGCCCATTGAGCCTGCAGCACCATGCAATACGATCATGGCTGATCATGTAATTCCCATTCCCACTCTCCATACCCCTTGATACCTTTAGTCACAACAGCCAGGTCCAGCTCTCTCTTGAATAAATCTGATGAACTGGCCCCAACAGCTTCCTGTGGGAGAGAGTTCCACAGGCTCACAACTCTCTGGGTGAAGAAATTCTTCCTCATCTCAGTGTTAATGGCTTAGTACTAATTCTTAGACTGTGACCTCTAGTTCTGGACTCCCCCAACATCGGGAACATTCTTCCAGCATCTAGTCCTATCAGGATCTTACATGTTTCTATGAGATGCTCCTCTCAGTCTTCTAAATTGTAGGGAGTACAAGCCCAGTTGATCCTCATGTGTCAGTCCTGCCATCCCAGGAATCAGTCTGGAGTAAAAGTCCCTTTCTAATAGAAGGCTCTCTAAAGAGATGATGGAAAATTAACATTCACTTTTCTTCTTCATGGCTAATGTCCGAGGGACCCATTGTGAGTATTAGCTGCCGTTTGTCTCATGTTAATCCAGTCAGGTGTTACACCTTTTGATATTCCTGATAAAAAAAAACAATTTCCAGCATTTTCCACTTGTTGGATCAGTTGATAGGAATGAACTGATTCTCGGAAGATAACGCTCGTTTCTATAGAAACCACAGCCTACATTAATCAGCTTGCTATAAGAAAAGCAAGCACAATTTTGAATTCAGTGTTTTTCAAGCAGATTTATTATCTTTCGACTTTGTCCAGATCAGTTATAAAAAAAAACAGCTTAGTCTCAAACATTTTATGCCAGGAGTTTAACAACTCTGACAGGAGTTGAAAACATACATAAACCCACGTCTGTTTAGTTTTGGAAGTATATTAAAATCTAAAATGATCCCCTGAGCATGCGACCATATAAGTTGCTGGTCTCACCTTTCCTTTATATATTATTAAATTTATCTGAAAATATATCATGACCCTGAAAAGTGGTAAACCATTGGCTCTAGTTGCAAATTATCTTAATTTTACTTTATGTGTGGAAGAAAGGGCTCCTTTTTGATGATAAGTTCTGAGTGCAAAGAAATGGAGTGGTAACTGTGCCTGATCTAACTGTTTGCAAAGATCTGGTTGAGTAAACGCCAGGGTCCAGTGGGAAAAGGGGCTTTTCAGCTCCTAGCCATTAAAAACAACCAGCTTAAAGAGTCAATATCGCCCACAACACATTGATTTCATTGAATTCCTATCAAAGCACATTGACACAGCATCTTTTCAGCTAATGTTTTCTGACTTGGAACACTGCAGTGTGCTGCAGATAATCAAGAAAAAAAATGAGCTTTTTTTTAGTTGCTAACCAGTGGAAGTTTTCCATGAAAAAGCTCGACTTTCCACTAAACGACCCTTGTTGCCTCTGTGAAGCAGTAAAGTTACACAGGCTTTTTAAAGTCAAAGGGTGGACAAAGAATCATTGTTGATCTCTACAGACTGTGTACAATGGAAAGCCTTTGTGAGCTACTTGAGTATTGAGAGAGAGGGAAAGAGAGAGAGACAGAGACTCAAAAACAAACCTTCATGCTTGGTAAGTATCTTTTTCTGCTTATCTGCCTGGTTTTAAAACAAAAATCCAACACCAGGGAAACTTCAACCCAAGCTGTTCCAAATTCCACTCAAGTGGGGGTCACTTTGATTCTGGACAATCTAGTAAACTTTCCAATAAACACTCACTGTAGGTCTCTCAATTTTCACTTCTGTTCAATGAAAATGAACATCGGGATGGGCATAAAATGGGTCTGATGCAATTCAGGGGCACATTTTCACCCCAATGGGGAATGGTGGTGGGGTGGGTAGTATTGGAGATGGGCAGTAGCTAATCACATTGCATTGGCCAGCACACTCGTTTTCCTACTCCATCCAGCCCTTTTCATAGAGGCTGTTTGGTGGAGGCAGGGCTTTACACCTATATATGGTCGCTGAGGCCACATAAGGGAGGTTGTCTGAAATTTGATCATCAGCCTATAGGGTCCCAGGTCAGAGGGGCATCTTCCTGAAAGTGGTCACTGTGGAGCATAAGGGGCTGTCAGAGAATACAGGAGAATACAGATAGACTGGAAAGTTGGGTGGAGAAGTGGCAGATGGTTTTCAATCCAGACAAATGTGAGGTGATGCATTTAGGCAAGTCTAATTCTAGGGCGAATTATGAATGGAAAAGCCTTGGGAAAAGTTGATGGGTAGTGAGATCTGGGACTGCAGGTCCATTGTACCCTGAAGGTTGCTGCACAGGTGGATAGAGTGGTCAATAAGGCATATAGTATGTTTGCCTTCATTGGGTGGGGTATTGAGTATAAGGGCTGACTAGTCATGTTAAAATTGTACAAGACATTGGTTCAGCTGCATTTAGAGTACTGTGTACAGTTCTGGTCGCCACATTATCAAAAGGGTGTGGACGCTTTGGAGAGGGTGCAAAGAAGGTTTACGAGGATGTTGCCCGGTACGGAAGGTGCTAGCTATAAAGAGAGGTTGAGTAGGTTAGGTTTAATTTCATTAGAAAAAAGGAGATTGAGGGGGAATCTGATTGAGGTTTACAAAGTCATGAAGGGTATAGACAGGGTGGATAGAGATAAGCTTTTTCCCAGGGTGAAGGATTCAATAACAAGAGGACACACTTTCAAGGTGTGAGGTGGAAAGTTTAAGGGGGATACATGTGACAAGTACTTCACACAGAGGGTGGTAGGCGTCTGGAACGCGTTGCCAGCAGAGGTGGTTGAGGCAGGCATGGTAGATTCATTTAAGATGTGTCTGGACAGGTGCATGAGTTGGTGGGGAGCAGAGGGATACAGATGTTTAGGAATTGACCAACAGGTTTAGATAGCACAATTGGATCAGCTCAGGCTTGGAGGGCCGAAGGGCCTGTTCCTGGGCTGTAAACTTTCTTTGTTCTTTGTTCTTTGAATGGGGGGCAATCTGTGTAAAGCTCCATACAGGTCGAAAGGCCGTTCCTGCCTGTCTGAGGGCAGGAGAAATGACAGTGTGCCTTGTGTAGCAATTGGAATGAGGTTGGCCACGTGGACCTCATAGAGTACCAGTTCCCTGATTGGGCCTGTTAAGCTGGTCCAATCATAGAGCCCTGGCTGACAGACATAAACAGGAGTATCAGAGAGTCTGTTTGCTCTGGGTACTGATCCGAATGAGGCTGTGCCGGAATTAAGGACACTTCAAATGTAAACAAAGGGTGACTCAGTGACAGGATACCAACCTCTGTATTTCACCCTGTAGGGGAGATTCTCCCCCAACCTCACCGCTCTATATCCCGCAAGTTCCAAAGCAGTTCTTGTTTAATTTTGAATTTGAAAAAAATCGTGGAAGGCGTACCCGGGATTTTGGAGCAACCCCTCTTGGACAAACCTTGCATTTTGCTGCTTAACCCAAGCCGGGATTTTGGGAGCCACCTGATATTCTTAACGAGAGGCAAATCTGCCCCAGGCCAATTAAGTGGGGGGGTGGGGGGGGCAGCTCCCAAAAAGTTTAAATGAATTACTGTTTCGCTTAGGGGCCGATTTGCCATCCAGGTCCAGTCCCCACCTCTGCCTACTGTCCCCGGCAGGGAAAATCCTGCTTCAAATATCTTACACGTTTGCTGCAAGCCAAGATCAAATTCTGTTTGGCAGAATGGAGTGAAAAATCTGAAAGGTTTGGACTATTATCTCAAATTGTGGAAATTCAAGCGTATATTGCTCAGGCCAGCAGTGAGAATAAGTTGAATGTGCTTAAGATTACTGCAGGAGATAAACTGACTAAAATTACAAGGCTCTTTGTATCAGTTTCAAAGAGGGACATTGATTAGCAGGATTGTTTGGAACAGAGTGGGAAGAGTACTATACCGGACTAATAACTTTACTCCATCAGGGTCACTGCGCCAGTTTGGGTCATACATGAGCTTGTTCCGTTTTATTCATTTGTGGGATGTGGGTGTCACTGGCTGGGCCAGCCTTTATTGTCCATCCCTAGCTGCCCCTTGAGAAGGTGGTGGTGAGCTGCCATCTTGAACCACTTCATTCCACCTGCTCTGGGTTGACTCACAATACCATGAGGGAGGGGCTTCCAGGATTTTAACCCAGTGACACTGAAGGAACGCCGATAGATTTCCAAGTCAGAATGTTGGAGGGGAACTTGAAGATGGTGGTGTTCCCCTGTAACTGCTCTCCACAGGAATACTCTGAAGTTGTCTCAAATATCACTTGCTGAGTTTTATACAGATAACAAATATAATAGAGAGATTCCAGCAGCAATTATATTACACTGACGTTATCTTAGCCCTCCAAAAGACCCTGTTTTCATAACAATTTGAAAAATGCCTTATGTATTCAAACATTAGGGTCAATTCATGGATACTTGCAGCCCCACCTCCAAATCTCATGAAACAAGACTACATTTACAGAACTGGTGCTATGATCTTATGTGTAACCATGAGATACATTTTTGCATCGGGGGAATGCAGGAAATGGAAATCATGCTTGGGGGACATTATCAGTTCACTTTGCAGACTTCAAGGAGCTGAACCCCTTAAGGATTTAGAGTTGGGTTTCCTGTGTTCCATTGGGTCAAAGGAAGTGCTAGCCCGATTTAAAGTTTCCCCATCTCCCCGCCAGTAGTAATGAAGTTTCTGTTTGACTAATGGTGGAGAGCTGCAGAGAGTCTTAGACTGCTCTGAAATCTAATCAGATGTCACAGGAAAGTTGGAGGCCTGATATCCACAGCAGGGCAGGCATTGGGGTATCAGACGTGTACTTTGATGGAAAGCTCAACTTTATAGGGAACAGGAAAGAAGTGTTATTTCCATTGGATAATCAAATAAGACTTCCCATTCAGACCAAGATGGTGTGGATGAAGACAGCAGCTACAGTGATCAACTGAATCATAGAATCCTGACAGTGTGGAAACAGGGTCTTCGTCCCAACAAGTCCACACCTACCCTCCAAAGAGTAAGCCACCCAGACTCATTTCCCCTGCCCTATTATTCTATTTTACCTCTGACCTACACATCCCTGAACTCTATGGCCAATTCACCTAACCTGCACATCTTTGGATTGTGCGAGGATTCTGATGCCAGGGGAGATTCAGGGATCTGATGTACTTTGGTAGGGTGAGTGCCACTCCCAACCTTCCAGAGGACACCGCAGCTAATGCTGCAAGATTCTTCTGAAAATGGGAGGATTCCATCTCACAGAGCAGTTTAAAGCCTGGCCCTCTTATGAAAAGTTCAACCTCTTCCATAACAAGTTCAAAATGAGCTCGTTAAAAGTTTGAAGCAAAAGCATAAATTGCTGGAGAAACTCTGGCAGTGTCTGTGGAGAGAAAGCAGAGTTGATGCTTTCGGGTCTGGTCACTCTTCTGCAGGATGTCCTTTTCCTCTTTGCCAGTGACCTCAGTGCTTCCGCTAGGCATGGTCAAGGGCGGTGTCTCTACACATTTGCTGCCAACTCCAGAAAGTCAAAAGACTCTGGACCTACAGATGTCAGCCTACCTGGCAATGGGGCACAGCAACCTGACTGCACCTCAGCTGCTGATATTGGGATCATACCAAGATGCTGTGGTAGGAAAGGAAAAGAAAGATCTTATCAGGTAACAAAGGTGACAACTGCTGTCCAGGTATTCACATGTAATAACATCATATTATCTTTCATTCTGAAAACAGAAACAACTGAATACAAGAGCGGACAATTCAGCCCTCTGCCATTTGATCTCATCCCAGCTTCTACTCCACTTTCTTGCCTGCTCTCCATAACCCTTCACCCCATTACTGAATAAACATCTGCATATCTCATCCTTTGATTAATGCAATGTCCCAGCTTTCACCACACTTTGGAGTTGTGATATCCTCAGGTTCATGACCCTTTGAGGGAAGTTCTCTTCATCTCTGTTTTAGATCTGCAACCCCCTCATCCTAAAAGTATAATCTCTCGTTCAAGAATGGGGCACAAGTAACTATGATTGCTTTCTCCTGTGTCTTAATCAAATGATCCCACTTTAAAAAGGAATGCAGTCACCATGAAACTGTGTTGTGAAATAGGATATAGGTTTATCTTCATGATTTCCGAGGTGAACTTTCAATTTAGATAGATTGCCATCAAACAAAGAAATTTCAATGACTTTAATCTTGTAGTTCTTTCAACCAAGCTTCATTTTATCAGAAGCATTAAAATAAATTAACATTGTAATGTAATCAAAAAATACATAAAAATGGTGGGTTTCTTGTTGTTCCTTCAGTCAAGAAATTTAACTCTCAGTACTTTGAATGAATGTCAATATTTTTGTCACTATTTCAAAGGTTAATCGTTCTTTGCAATCCCTTATTACCTATGCTTGAGGTTTTTTTTAACCGAAGTACTAAACTGAAACATTTTACAATAGCACTGCACATGTACTGTCCAAACTATTGAAGCTCCCCTCATAACATCTTGTGTCATCGCTCGTTCCAATCTCACCTTTATTCTTGTTACTGGTGCACCCACATAATCTTTGTAGATTATTTGTCATTTGTGTCAGAAAAGGATGATCAAAGGGAACCCTCTTTCAGGTTTTGGCAGAGTGCTGAATCTAAAGAAAGAAATTGCAGAAGCTAATTTGTGCCACTACATGTCACTGTTACACTTTATAACTATGCTGCAGAGAATTTACCTTGTCTCAGATACTCTGACGGCCAAATATGCAACAGATACGTAACAATGCGGTGTGGCCGAGCAGAGGCTGATAACCAAGTTTGGTACCCATGGGGATGGCCTCCACCTGGACCTTGGGTTCATGTCACACTACAGGTGAGCCCAATACACTATACACTCTCTCTCACACATGCACACACATACACCCCCACACTCACACCCAAGCACACACTCTCTCACAGGCTTATACTCCATCACATTGACACACACACTTTACCAAGCATGCACAGTCGCAAACACACCTTCTCTCATGCGCATTCACACTCACATGCACACACTCACATGCGACACACACACACACACAGACACACACACTCTCTCTCTTTCTCTCTCATGCATGCGGAGTGCATTGCATTTGTAGAATTATATTTGAAGATGCATTCTGTTTTGCTCAAAAAGCACACAATCTACAGACAGTCAATGCAGGCAGTCAATCCATGTAATATTTTATAAATTTCACTTTCAAAATCGAACCAGTCTGACTCATGATTGGGATACAAACAGACTCTAACCTCACACCTTTAATGCATTGTCTGAGCTGAGATGTCATCTTTTTTTAAAAAACCTATCTTGAGAATGTTATTTAAAAGATGTTGTGAGATTTACATATTAATGAACCGAAACCTGCAACCCATTCTAAAAGATTAAAGACTTAACAGCAATCTAGGTTTGTTCAATTTATCATTTCAGTTGCATGACTTGAACCTTTCACTAAATTCTGTGTCTTATGGTCCTGCTCTGCAACCACCTGATGAAGAAGCAGCGCTCTGAAAGCTGGTGCTTCCAAATACATCTGTTGGACTAGAACTTGGTGTTGTGTGATTTTTAGCAATGGTCAAATAGTCATTGCAGCAGCATAGTTTGGAGTTAAGTGTCTTAATTAACTCTGAGAAAATTGCCCAGGACACTGAATACTCCGATAGGCAAGTGAAATAACTCCAAGGAGGCAGGTATCCTGTTACCAAGCCACCCTTTATTTTCGTGCGCACAGTACAGAGCTCTGACCAGCCAGCTCAAAGCCAGCCCCCGAGAATGAGGAACAAAAATGGAAATTGCTGGAAAAGCTCCAACAGATCTGGCAGCATCTGTGGAGAGAAATCATAATTAACATTTCAGGTCTGGTGATCCTTCCTCAGAACTCATGGTAGCTGGGAAAATGTTGGTTTATGCAGCAGAAAGGGTAGGGGAAGGGAGTAAGGAGTAAACGTTAGGTGAGGATATAGCCCAAAGACAGAGAAGAGCAGTTGGATGGGGAAAGGAGGAGATAACACTCTGGATAGGAGGGTGAAAAGCTGTTAATGGAGATGGTTAGTGGCTAATAATGGGTAGTGTCTAATGTGATAACAAAGCCTGTGGGAGTAGAGGGCGAGGACTTGGGAAAATTCAGGCCCTAGAATTATTGAACTCAATATTGAGCCCGGAAGGCTGTGGGGTTCCCAAGTGGAAAATGAGGTGCTATTCTTCCAGCTTGCACTGAGCTTCACTGATGCACTGCAGCTGCCTGAGACAGAGATGTTGGCCAGGGTGGGGTGTTAAAGTGGCAGACAGCAGGAAGCTCAGGGTCTTTTTAGCAGGCAAAACATGAATGTTCTGCAAAGCAGTCACCCAGTCTATGTTTCGTTTCCCATATGTAGAGGAGACCACATTGTGAGCAGTGAATGCATTAGACTACATTGTGGGAATGAATGAGGGGACTCCCTGAATCTCTGATTTCTGTCTGTCGGCCAGATCGGCCCAGTCAAACAATCCCAATCAAGGATCTCATTGTCAATGCGATCCACCTGGCCCTCATTCCAATCACCACAGCAAGCAAACTGGAAGCTTACACAAAGGCCCATCAGAGGGCAACACTTTATGATTTTATGGTTACCAAAAAAAAGCTAGAGAATTGAAAAACCCAGCTGGCCTAACACACCGTCCCCTTACGTGCCATCCTATACTCCTCAACCCAGCTGCCACACGACCCTCACTCATAGCTTACAATCTTACCCTTTCACTGTCACTCTGAAAGTGGCTGGTTCTGCTGTTACACATTTGAAATTTTATGACATGGAGATGATCCCATCTCCCATTTATGGGTGGCACGGTGGCTCAGTAGTTAGCACTGCTGCCTCACAGCACCAGGGTCCTGGGTTCGATTCCTGTCTATCTGTGTGGAGTTTGCACATTCTCCCTGTGTCTGCGTGGGTTTCCCCGGGTGTTCCGGTTTCTTCCCACAATCCAAAGATGTGCAGGTCAGGTGAATTGGCCATGCTAAATTGCCCACAGTGTTAGGTGTGCTGGTCAATATAGGGTAAGGGAATGGTTTGGGTGGGTTTCTCTTCGGAGGGGCGGTGTGGACTTGTTGGACCGAAGGGCCTGTTTCCACACTGTAGGGAATCTAATCTAATCCAATCCCCTTCTTTACTGGCTGAGGAGATTCTAAGATAGCTCTGGCCTGTTCAATAACACAAGGCTTCTCTCCAGCAATTTCCAGAATAAAATCATCAAAATGTGTCTTTGCATTTTTTTCATGTGTGTATCTGATTGAGGACAATATTGCACAGTAGATTTTTCAGCCTAGAAATTCCTGCATATTTGAGCCAAGGGATTTATGTAACGTGGGGCACTTAACAATTGTGCAAATCAGGAATTTTGGGAGTAAATAATTTATGTAATTGCAAAACTCTCCAATATCCTCTTTCCTTGAGATTTATTGATCCATCCATTGCAAATCAAACCCCATCCATCTGTCAAATGTGTGTGTTCTGTAAATGTGCATGTTCAAAGTGTGTGTACAATCCCTGGTCAGATCTCCGGAGTACCGGTTCGTTAGTTACCTGCAGTCAGCTGATCCAGAAGGTGATATTATCCTATCTCATACCAGCCAGCCATTCAGGATTTAATTTTGGAAATGAAATGTTCAACTAAACAATGCTAAGGTTACCTCAAACCTTGCTGTGCATGATATCGCAAAGAAAGAGCAGCAGAGAAGATCGCACACAGGAGGCCTAAAGATGAAAGCACCAAAGTCAGCTGCACATTTGAAGGTCGGTGACCAGAGGTTTAGGGATGTCAAGTCAAGACTAGCTGCCTAATGAGCTGCCTGTGCAATGGTTGAGATTGCCATTGGCCAACGGTATGCTTGTTCAAAGCATTTAGAGTTGGGATTAGTGCAAGAATAGTCCAGGAGCTGTGAGGGATTGCATTCAGTCGGTGTCTGGTAGCCTCGTGTATTTCAGTGGTTCAATTCATTTGAAATATCTGCAATGGAGCACAGCAGAGGTAAGGAGTTTCTACAAAAGCTTTGGCTTTCCTGGAGTGCTGTGAGTGAGTGACAGAACGCACATGATGTTAAAAGACTTTCCTTCTGAATGCACAAAGCTATATGAATGGCAAATTTCCACTCTCTCAACATTCAGGAGGTTAGCACTGTCTGGCTGCTTGTAATGTCACAGAATCTTACATCATGGAAGCAAGTTATTTGGCCCACCGTGCCTGAAAAATAACTTTCCAATGGGTTCACTCATACGCTTTTTCTCCATGGCTTTGCAATGTCTTCCTTTATGTCCACAGCACCCAATATGTATAGGAGGCAGTGGTGACGTTTTTTCTATCTCACTAAATGAAAAATTGGACAGTTACAATTAACACAATAAGACCAGAAGACATTGGAGGAATATTCGGTCGTTCAGCCCATTGAGTCCGCTCTGCCATTGGATCATGATTGATGCGTTTTTCAAACCCTTTCTCCTGCCTTCTTCCCGCAACCCTTGATCCCCTTATGAATCAAGAGCCAATCTATCTCAATGACTTGGCCTCTGTGGCAATGGGTCCCACAGATTCACCATCCCCTGATTGAAGAAATTTCTCCTCATCTCAATTCTAAAGGGTCATCCCTTGACTCTGAGGCTGTGCCCATGGGTCATAGTCTCCCTATTAGTGGGAACATCTTCTCCATGTCCACTGTATGTAGGCCTCTCGGTATTTTGTGACTTTTAATCGAATCTCGCATCTCATCCTTCTACATTCTGTCAAAAACAGACCCAAAGACCCCAACTGCTCCTCATATGACATGCCTTCATCTACGGGATCATTCTTGTAATCCTCCTCTGGTCCCCTCCAAACCCAGCATGTCCTTCATTAGATATGAGGTCCACAACTGCTCACAATACTCCAAGTGTGCTCTGACTACAGCCTTATGAGCCTCAGCTGTCTCATTCTGCACTTGTATTCTGGGCTTCTTGAAATGAATGCAAGCATTGCATTTGCCTTCTTAACGGACCTACATGTTAATACGACTCCTGGACTAGGACTCCTAAGTCCCTTTGTGCTTCAGATTTCTGAAGTCTTTCTCTGTTTAGAAAATAGTCCACACATCTATTCTTCCTACCAAAGGGTGTAACCTCACACTTTCTCACATTGTATTCCATCTGCCAATTCTTTGCCCACTCTCCTGCCTGTTTAAGCCCTTCTGCAGACTCTTTGCTTCCTCAATGCTATCTGTCCCACAGCCTATCTTTGTGTCATCTGCAAAAGCAGCAGCAATGTCTTCAGTTTCTTTGGCCACATTGTTAATGTATACCGTGAATTCTGGCGATCCAACGCAAACCCCTACAGAACTCCACTAGTCACTGGCTGTCATTGTGAAAAAGACCCTTTATCCACAATCTATGTGTTCTGTGAGTTAGCCAGTCCTCTATCCACGCCTGCTAACACCAGAGGCTGTTAACAAATTTAGCAGCCTCCTTGTCAAATCCATCCACTAGGACCACTCGGGTACTAAGGAGTCAGGTCAAGTAAGTGTGCAGACCTGATGGTGCCCTTCATTGTTAGAATCAGAAGCAAAAGCTGTCTTTGTGTTTTTCTCCTTGAATAACTCAATGATATCTTAAGGTGTGGACTTCAACAAACCAGGACTGATTCACAAATGTTCTTTAGAGAAGGAAACCACCATCTTTCCCTGGTCTGGTCTACATGTGACTCCAGACACAGTGGTTGGCTCTTAAATGCCCACTGGGCAATCAGGGATGTGCAGGCCAGGTAGGTTAGCCTTGGTAAATGCGGGGTTACTGCGAAAGGATTGGATGCTCATCAGAACATTGGCGCAGACTCAATGGGCTGAATGGTCCCTTTCCACACGGTCGGGATTCTATGATTCAGTCAGTTGGTGCCAGATTTTATGCTCCACTCAAGCACTTCCCACCCTTCCTTCTCCAAGCCTATTTCCATTTCCATTTGTTTACAGCTTCCTCAAGCACTTGTCTAATTTCCCTTTATATGTATCTGTTTTATTCATGTCTTTTCTTAGGCAGCCTCTTGGGATTAAGGGTGACTTGCTTGCATTCCCAAATACCCAGTTCTAAGATGGCTGACCAGTCCAATGTGTCAGCCACAGACTCTGCAAATGAGAAGATGAAGATGGTTTGTGAAAGATTGTGGAGATGGATTGTTTGGAGGTTTGTGTGCTCCCTCCATTGACTCAGTTACACTTCTGCATGCTTCCGACAAAAAAAACGTCTTAATATGTTCACTGCCTTCTATCATGCATTCTCCACTCTCCAGAATCCCAGCTTGTTGTTCCTACTGTAATCCACATACCCACTCATTTCTAGTGTCAGCCTCATAAGTTTCTCTGGAAACCATTCACTGCAATTGAGATCTCAAGCTGAAGGTGAGACACATATCTCTTAAATGTGTTTCAATGAAAAAAAAATGTTTTATTATAAGTGAAAATTAAAATTTTCTTAAAAAGTTAAATGTTACAAAGAATTTTGCATAAAACGATTTGGAGAAGCATATCTAAGTTACAATTATGTTATTGGGAAGTTTTATTTAGAAACATGCAAAACAAATGACAAAAATAAACAATTATAAATCTTGGAAACTTAAGTTCAAACGATGTAAACTTTTGAAATGTTGCATGTCTTTGGGCAAGATTAAGAAACATAAATACACACCTATCTTCCTGAAACAAGAAGCCTATAATAAGGAACATTCACACATAAAGAGGAATTTAAATAAAAGCTAGTTACATGCACAAGGGACAAACCATACCATCAGAATCTACAGCCTAGTAATTGCCATAAATAATTGGTGATAGAGGCACCAGCACTGGTCCCTGTGATCTTTCTGTTCATTACAGCTTTCCAATTGGAAAAAGATCTTTCTACCCCTTCTCTCTTTTTTATTCCTTCAGGCCTGCAAGGAGTTTGCACTGATCGTCAATGTCAGGGAGAAACACTTATGGACCAGGAAGTAGAAACTCCATCCTCCTTCACATTGGAGATTGTCAACCACATACGTTGAATCAACACTTACCAGCAACCTATCCCTGAGGCCAAAATCAGTGAAGTTTGCTCCAAATAAATAACATTACCCTGGCACTCACATTCATATAGCATATTTTATGACTTGATGGTAGCATCTTGGCAGTGGTGGACACCACTTGTGACAGCACTGCACATCTGTTCACCGGCTGCTTAAACATCTGAGATAACTTGCGAGAGGATCGTTACCCTAATCAGATACTTCCTTGCTATATGATCACACAAACACATGAATGAGGCTCCATGCGTCATGTTAGCTTTGGAAAATGCCCAGTCTACCATCCCTTCACTTGTCCCCTCATCACCCCATATCCACTACAAACAGAACTCATGAGCCAATATTACCATTGAGGCGACATTGAGATGCTGACGAAACTTAAAATAAACTAGCACAGATTCAAGACCCACTTTAAAAAACTCTTAATCCTCTTAGAAATTCATAAAGTTGTGAATCTAAATAAAACTAAGAGGCTTCTGGAGAGCTCTATCGTCTCTGTTGAGTTAAATCCATCAGTATGTTTTGCGAGCTCAGACAAACATTCATAATGAGTTTCCATTGCACAACATGCTAACTTAGTTTGCAGAACTGATGGCTGACCTGTAAATCAATTCAAAAAATCAAAGCACAGTGCAGAACTGGCTTCGTAAAATCTAAAGCTCAATACTGTATAATGCACATTAGACGTTTACATTTTAGACTTAGATTTAGACATGCCGATTGTGATTCTCACTGGCAAGGTTTGCACCCATATTCCAACCCTAATAGCTCTTGAATTTTTCAGAGTGGTCTTAAGAGTCAACTATAATGCTGTCGTTCCGGAAGTATATATTGGCCAGACCAAATGAGGGTGGCTGATTTCCTTCGCAAAAGGGCACTGATGAAACAGATGGGTTATTTGGTATTTGATCCAGATTGAGAGAGATATTTGCCTCTCGGAATTCCCTGGCTGTTCTCTGTTTGGCTTGTCCTATAATAGTAGTGTTGTCACAGTCAAAACTCATAACAGCACACAAACCAACAGCCACTCTTAGACAACAACTCACCAGAACGAAGGACCCGATACCCAGCATGAGCAAAACCAACGTAGTGTATAAAATCCCATGCATGGACTGCACAAAACACTACATAGGACAAACAGGAAGACAGCTAACGATCCACATCCATGAATACCAACTAGCCACAAAATGACACGACCAGCTATCCTTAGTAGCCACACACGCAGATGACAAGCAACATGAATTCGACTGGGACAACACTACTATTATAGGACAAGCCAAACAGAGAACAGCCAGGGAATTCCTAGAGGCATGGCACTCATCCACAGATTCAATCAATAAGCACATCGACCTGGACCCAATATACCGGGCACTGCAATGGACAGCTGGAACTGACAACCGGAAGCGGCAGATTCAAACCACTACAAATGCTGGAGGAAACACCACAGAAGCGCTTCACAAGAGGCTCCCAAGCACTGAGGATGTCACCTAGACAGGGGACGAAACGTCTGCAACATAAATTCCCAGCTTGGCGAACAGAGCCACAACAGTTTTACATTCTGATGAAAGATTAGACAAGGTTTTTACTGACTAGCTGAAGTCTCCCACAGTGCATTGCACTGCTTTAACGCCTATTAGTCGCCACTTCACTGCCGTGGCTCACAACTTTTCAGGACCTTGCTGAAGAATCATAGAATCCCTACAGTGTGGAAACAGGCTCTTTAGCCCGACAAGTCCATACCGACCCTCCGAAGAGTAACCCACCTAGACCTATTCCCCTTACCCTATTACTCTACATTTCCCCTGACTAATGCACCTAACCTGCATGTCCCCAAAAACTATGGGCAATTTAGCGTGGCCAATTCACCTAACCTGCACATTTTTGGATTGTGGGAGGAAACCGGAGCACCCGGAGGAAACCCACGCAGACAAGGGGAGAATGTGCAAACTCCGCACAGACATTCACCCGAGGTTGGAATCAAACCTGGATCCCTGGCATTGTAAGGTAGCAATGCTAACCCCTGAGCCACTGTGCTGCCCCATGACCTTAGCATGCCAGTACATGATTTATGAATTTGACTTTAGACCAATTGCAATTTTTTTCTAGTTCAGCTGCAGGTTCATCGAGTGAGCTAACACTTGCATTTACATTAGATTTTGATCATGGCAAGCAAAGTCACCAAATCTGCAAATTAGCAGATCATCCACTAAAGCTTCCACTCCATCCAGATCAGTGACTTTCCGTTGTGGTATTCCTCGGGACCATTTGTCTCTCCAGGTGGGTGTACAAAATATAGCTGCCCCCTTCATCCAGCTTCACCTGCCAGCAATTATCCTACAAAACGAGGGGAGTGAAGAGTTTTGTTTTCGCAAGCTGTGGCAAGGTTTTTCGTTTTCCCTTGTTTTGGCACTGGGTAGTGAGATCTCTTCAGAGTTTTATTTTGGTCCTTTGAGTCAATGCATGCTCCCTGCATTTCAAGTTGTTTTGTAGCTGCTGAGTTGCTAATTTATTCCGCATGAGGTATTACTTTCTTGATTACTCAATCTTTTCTAGCTTTTCTACCTTTTAGGGTCATTTAGGGTGGCCTTGACGATCACTGGAACTTGAATTGGCAGATGTCGAACTGGTCTTCCACCCTCACCTCAATGAGATGATATTTTGCACAAAGACATTCAAATGCTGTACTGATATTATTATACTCCACTAGGATCTAGTTTGAGACTTGCTCCAGCTTAGTGGGGTAGTTTTTGATTGCAGTCAATATCTGGAACGCTAAAGCTTAATTCTTGCCATACGATTGGACTTCACAACATAATCTGATGAGTATGGTACTATCAGAGAGACTCAAACTTACTTCCAAGAGCTTCATTTTATAAAAAAATCATAGAATCCCTACAGTGTGGAAGCAGGTCATTTGGCCCACCAAGTCCGCACCGAGCCTCCGAAGAGTAACCCACCCAGACCCATTCCTCTTACCCTATTGTTCCACATTTCCCCTGACTAATGCACCTGACCTACATATCCCTGAACACTATGGGCAATTTGGCTTCGCCAATTCACCTAATTGGCACAACTTTGGATTGTGGGAGGAAACCGGAGCACCTGGAAGAAACTCGTATTGAATAACTTCACACCAGCCCCATAGAGGTCAAAATGTTGCATGATGCTGCAGTGCCTATCTGACACTGTATGTTGACCTAATGTTCTCACTCTGCAGGCATCACTCCAACAATCTAACCATTTATTATCCTCCTGCCTGTGTATTTTGGATTCTAGCATCTGCAGTTTTTCTGTTTCCATCCATACATCAAAACATTTTCTAATGTTCTCACTCTGCAGGCATCACTCCAACAATCTAACCATTTATTATCGACTGAGCTGATGAATCTGTTGCATGGTATGGAGTGATTCATCACAATCCTGATGTTTCTCCAGTGGCCAGCTGTGCTTCTTACCAGCTGAACACCGTGAACAAAATAATTCAGCTTCCTACAGTTACAGCAGTGGCTTCCCCAAGCTGCAACTGCCTTCTCTTCTTCTGTATGGACTTCTTTGCAATATGTCCATGCTGAGCTTTGTCTGTAATTGTTCTGCCCCCTGGCCCTGGGGTATTTATCAGCCTTTTCTACCAGCACTGTTCTATCTGTTAATTTAGAACCTCAGCACGCTGCACATATTAATCATTTTCCTGAGATTATGTTATACTCTTAATCTCTTATCCCAAATAAACTAACTTTTCCAATTGTCTTTTCATTGTGCAGCTTTGCAGGACTTTGAGATTTGAGTTAATCAAGTCCCTATTGATTAATAAACTCATTTACCTTTTCACCTCAATTTTGAACCCATCCCATTCATGAATGACTTCGGTGTTCAAAGTGTACCTTCAAGGCTTTGAAATTTCTGCAATCTACCTTTTTTGTTCTATACCAAGGGTGAGACTGGAATATACTCTTCATAACAGTGAAATGAGTGTCACTATTTGTAGTTGCTCTGCCTTGTGAAGCACATCAATAGCAATTGGGTCATTGCAAACAAAGCAATGCCTGTTCTGCTTCATATCACTTTCGATCATTTTAAACAGAACCAGTACTGGAATGGTTGTAAACGTTGTATCTAATCCAGGGTTACAGACAATAGACAATAGACAATATGTGCAGGAGTAGGCCATTCTGCCCTTCGAGTCTGCACCACCATTCATTATGATCATGGCTGATCATCCTCAATCAGTATCCTGTTCCTGCCTTATCTCCATAACCCTTGATTCCACTATCCATGAGAGCTCTATCCAACTCTTTCTTAAACGAAACCAGAGATTGGGCCTCCACTGCCTTCTGGAGCAGAGCATTCCACACACCCACCACACTCTGGGTGAAGAAGTTTCTCCTCATCTCTGTTTTAGCTATGAACTGCTTCACTACTTTTTCCTAGTTTCTTTCAGTTACTTGTTTTTATCAGTGTGCTTTTCGATAACTCTTGAGCGCACCATCTCAGCTTCACTTCTGAATTCATCTTTTGTGCTGTCAAAAGTCTGGTCTGTACTGTGGCTTTATTAAAATTGATTGCAGGTTAGCAACTCACAAACAGTGCATTATGGGTGAGGGTCACATGATTATGGCAAGCCAAGAGGCTCATAGGTACAGATTGAATTTCAATCAAAAACAGAAAGTGTCACTTGAGATTCCCAGGCAACTAGCACTGATTTGCATAACAATTCTCAAGGTAAAAAAAATCAGTAGCATTATTACAGAGTGCAAGTGCTCCCATCAAATCAATCAGTACTTTCATTACCGGTTAGTGAGAATCTAAATTAACAGATAGAACACAGTGCTGGGAGAAAAGGCATTATGCTGATAAATACCCCAGGGCCAGAGGGCAGAACAATTACAGACAAAGCTCAGCATGGACATATTGCAAAGAAGTCCATACAGAAGAGAAGAAGGCATTTGCAGCTTGGGGAAGCCACTGCTGTAACTGTAGGAAGCTGAATTATTTTGTTCACGGTGTTCAGCTGGTAAGAAGCACAGCTGGCCACTGGAGAAACATCAGGATTGTGATGAATCACTCCATACCATGCAACAGATTCATCAGCTCAGTCGGTAATAAATGGTTAGATTGTTGGAATGATGCCTGCAGAGTGAGAACATTAGAAAATGTTTTGATGTATGGATGGAAACAGAAAAACTGCCGATGCTAGAATCCGAAATACACAGGCAGGAGGCTGGAAGAGCACAGCATCAGGTGGTGGGGAAGTCGACGTTTCAGGTGTAACCCTTCTTCAAGTCTTGGGGTGGGGGTGGAGGGGGGAGCTGCAGATAAAG
>NC_057713.1:125757371-125770596 GCF_004010195.1 Chiloscyllium plagiosum
GGGGGGGGGCAGGGTGGTGAATGGGTGATAAGTGAAGTCAGGTAGAGGGTCAACCTGGTTGGTCAATGGGAAGAATGAATGCGGTTGGTGGCTGGGAGCAGTGGTAGGGAGGAGGGGGGGCTGGGAAGGGAGTCAGGGGATGGGGAGGGAGGTTATTTGAAGTTGGAGAACTCAATGCTGAGGCCTCCAGACTGTAGGTTGCCCAGGTGGAAGATGAGGTGTTGTTCCTCCCATTTGCGGTGTGGTTTGTTTTGGCAATGGAAGAGGCCAAGGATGGTCATGTCAGAAAGGGAGTGGGAAGGGGGAATTGAAATGGGTGGTGACTGGGAGGTCTGGTCAGCCCCTGCGGTTGGATAGACATTAGCTAGTAGATGTTTTAGTGCACAAGCTTGGAAGAAGTTAGAGAAATACAAATTGTGGACCATGGGCACCTAGATGTACACTGGACATTTGAAATTTTCTGAGATCTCCAGTGTACTGCTCTCAATATGCATCAAGTCCTGGTTATATAATGGCTGGGAAAATCTGGATAACATGCAGATAGATATCCTGAAAGGATCCTTGTGGCTGTTCAGTCTTCTCTAAGTCAAGTCTCAAGAGAGCACTGAAAGCATTTGCGACTGCAGTAAACATTCTGACTGAAGAAACTTCTTTAATACATTTCCCTCCCGCATTCTGAAAGACAAGACCTTGGTTCATTGTTAATGTATTTCATATGTGCCATGCCCAGCATACACAATTAATAATGCCAGAAACAACCACAACAGACTTAATACACTGGCTAACCACAATAGGACAAGAAACTCTCAACATATCCACAACAATATTTGACAATTTTAGAGAAGGGGCAATTTATCAGCACCATTTCCCACTCGCCATATTGTCGATCATAATTTCAGTATTATAAATGCTTAGGTCAATATAAGTTTCGAAGTTAAGTTTTATAACATTCCTTTCTTTCTTCCTTTATCTGATATTTAGGCTTCATATTTTCTAGATGAGCTCACCTTTTTGTACCCAAACAACAAAGAAAATCTTAAACATTAGGTCTGCCTCAAACACAGATTAAAGGGAACACTTAACAAGTATTAGTGCACTTAAGATATGACTGAAATGCAAACACTTAACAACTACTTCAAATGTATTATGCAGGCAAAATACAGTGTTGCGAATAATCCAATGAATTGATTTATAGTTGTAGTCGGTAGTCCTGAAGTTGTAGGCAGAAAGGCTGGGTAGAGTGCATGCCGCCAAAAAAAAGCTTTCAGTCTTCCTGGTAAGGATCACTGTACTGCAGAATATTTTCTTAGCATGGAAAAAGAAACACATGCCCTGCCAAGATTTTGCAGATTTCACATGACATCAGTTGTCTTTGGTGTGAAGTGTTTAAAATGTGATTTGTAATTGTCACCAGTAAAGAGAAAGGTACTGTGTGTTATTTGGTGGTAGCTATAAATGAAAATATAAAATACTCCAAGGAAAGTTTTATGTGGTTTCTCTGTGGTGCTGCCTTCAAAATAAAACTGAGAATGAAGACCTATGTATATAGGCAACTATCTCTCTCATTTATTTTCTGGAGAGATAAAGGTACCTAAATACTTTAGTATAAATATTATGTTATGTCTGGATTAATATATAGATTACTTCACAAATTCATGGGTGGTTGTGGCACATTGCCAAGTACCATGGGGCACTGAACAGTCCTCCTTTCCTTCCCATTTTCCATAGCACGATGAACTTTTCAGCTTTAAACACTTCCCAATTATCGAAATGAAGGATTTCTCCAGAGGCCTATTCCTGGCACTTGCTCTGTAGGTGGAGTCTACACCATTGCTGTCCTTGGACATATTTTCATAATTTAAGGAAAATAGACATTCCACAATCCATAACAAAAACTGAAAATGCTGGAACTACTTGGTTGGTCAGGTAAATTATATGAATGTGATCAAAGAATTAATATTTGACTTGGTTGCTTCATCAACACACTTTGATGTGCAAATGGTGCCAGCTAGTTTGTTTGCAAAACCCGCCATTTTTCCAGATTTGAAAATGACAAGAATACTTGTCATTTTAGCTTCCTATTTACTGTGCTGTGGAGCAATGTGTTCAGTGACAGTGAAAATGTGCATATATTCATGATTGAGCCACACACACATCCTTCCCACTTATTAATATTTTTTGATTCAGATCTAATTCTTCAAGTATTCAGGAGTTTTCACTTCAATTTAGAACTGTTTGAACTTGTAGGCACAAACCTAATTGTTTTAAAATGAGCTTAACAGATTTACCAAACAACATAATTAAGAACTATGGCCTAGAAATTAAGTCTATTGCAGACCATTTTTAGATGCTACTTTATCTCTAGTTTGGAAGTTAATACCTGAGTGGGTATTTACAGAAGAATTTTTACCTCACCATGATAGCAAATCACAGCTCTAATGTTCACAGCTGTCTGAGATATGAATACTAAACAAAACAACTGAGGAATAATTTTTTCCTCTCATCGCATGAAATTCTACTGTGAATGCTTCTGTACGTGAACATGTGTTTGAGAGAGCGAGATAGAGAGTGCAAGAGATTCTTGGTAATTCAGAAATATTTTGAGAGATCGAAATTAAGATGATATGTTTGTTAAGATAGCCCAGGTAGCTGTCCGTGGATGTAGGAGGTTGCCAGTAAAACACGAAGGACTTTACCAGTCTTGCCACGAATGGTATGCATGTGTCCACGCGTCTTTAGTTTATCTTGGAACGGATAGGCTACAAGTGGCTTTCGTTTGCATTCCTTCCATTAAAATGTGGGTCTCCACAATATATTTGAGTCTACTTTCTCATTTCATAGAAGGGTGGCCACACACTTGGCTGTGTTCTTAAAGGTTTCTTTCTAAGTGCTCACATTTTGCTTGACAGTGATTCTCTGTTCACAATATCTTCCAAACATGATCAAAACTTGAAGCTTCTTTTAAATCACATTAAGAAAATGTTCTTTTTTCAAAACGGCAAATGTCTAGGTTGTGTTAATTCCAGGTAAACGTGTGAACCATTCAAAGACATACTGAGCTGCACAAACAATTCCAATGTATCCAAACAATATCGGGAATGTCAAATGTAATTTGAAGTTTGTGTACCACTTAAATTCAATAGGCATAAAATGTTCATGAATTTTCAACTCCCTAACAGTAAGAGTATTACATGTCATCAGTTCATTTGTAGAAGTTTGTGTAACCTTCTTTCTATTTGTACGTCAGAATATTTTCAACATTTTGCAATTTTTTTCAGGTGGTCTAAAATGCAAATTACGCTTACCTACCAATTTTAACACTACCTATCTAAGCATAGTTCCACTGGGAAATTACCCCTCAATTTATCGGAATTGCATTTTCATTAAAATAGAAACGGATAAGAGTATATACCTAGATTTTCATTTGAGGATTTCACTGGGAAGTATGTTGGATGGTATATCATTTCATATCCTATTCTGGCTGGAATTTCAATAAAATCCATAAAATCTGGAACTGTAAGCTAGCCTCACTATTAGTGACCATGTAACAATTGCCATTTGTCATAAAACTCATCTCATTCACCAATGTCCTATCAGGAGGGAAATCTGCCTTATTACTTGGTCCAGTCCATATGTGACTCCAACACCCAGCAATGTATGTCCTCTGAAATGGCTTAGCCCTATTACATTCAAGGTCAGACAATTAGAGAAGAGAAATAAATACTGGTTGTCATGGTAATGGTAAAACTGAATGAACAATGCTTAATTTCCATTCTCTGACTGATACACCTAAGACCTTTTATGCTCTAAAATGATTTGAAACAAAGGACAGATACAGGTGTAAGATGGCTGCCATGATCACCTGACCACAGATTGAGACAAACAGGAGACCAAAGTGGAAGAAACAAAGCCACTTATGCTGAAATTGCTATTCAATCCAGGCAACTGCATCACTGTCAAAAAGGTTTAATGCAGAGTTCATGATGGTATGACAGAAGCAGGACCCCAACATACGTAAAAATGAGATTTGATTGGCATTACATCCACAAACATGCACTCTCTCCACCACCAACACTCAATAGCAGCAGTGTGTACTATTTACACAATGCAATGGAGAAATTCATCAAAGCCCCTTAGACACCACCTTTTAAACCCATGACCACTATCATTCAGAAGGTCCAGGGCAGGAGATACATGGCAATACGCTACTCGCCATCCTGATATAGAAATATATTGACATTCCTCAAATGTCATTGGATCAAACTCCTAGGGCTCTCCCCCTAGTGGCATTGTAGGTTTATCTACAATTCATGGACTGCAATGGTTCAAAAAGGTAGCTCACCACCACCTTCTCAAGTATACTTGAACTGTCAACATTAAGCTTGCTCATGAGTACATCATGGCTTATAATGGTCTGAGAGGGCAGAGCATTTCCTGCTTTATAGAGAATTGCTAATATATAAGAGACACTTTATTTCATCATTCCAGAAAATTGTCAGAGTTTCTGATCAGGCAATAGTAAAGTGGTCCACGATCTGCTTGGGTTTTGTCACAGATGCTCACTCATAATCAATAAATATTAAACTATTCAATGCTTCCACTGAAGAAATTTACAATGCTATGATCCCCATAGAAACCAGTGATCCTTAAAAAGAAATCTGAACTTCCAGAGATTAGCTAAATTTAAAATATGGCTATTTACAAGAAGATAGATGAAAGCAGAAGAGTAGATGTTGCCTACATGGTCTTGAGTAAGGTCTTCGACAAGGTTTGATGTGATTTATTTCCTGTCATGTGTACCTAAGTACAGTGAAAAGCTTTGTTTGTGAGGCAGATCATAGTAAGCAAGGACGTACAAATCATAAAATAAATGCATAAATCATGAATAAAAAACTTAGACAGAGGGATACGGGTTACATTGCACAGGGTGTGTGCTAGGCTAGATCAGCATTAGCAAAATCAGCATTATTTGAGGCTAGAGAGTCATTCATCAGTGTAATAATGGCCAGGAAGAAGCTGTTCCTGAACCTGCTGGTGCATGTATTCAGGCTTCTGTATCTTCTGCCTGACAGAAGAGGTTATAGGAGAGCATTACCAGGGTGCGCTGTGTCTTTGATGATGTTGTCAGCATTTCCGCAACAGCAAGCCCGATAAATGGAGGCAATGGATAGAAGGTTGGCTTCCATGATGGTCTGGGCTGTGCACACAATCTTCTTATGGTCCTGGGCAGAGCAGTTGCCATACCCAAACAATATGCTTTCAATGGTGTATCTGTAGAACTTGGTGAGGGTCCTTATGGACAGGAAAAATTTCCTGAGCTGCCTGAAGAAGAAGAGGCATTGTTGTGTTTTCTTGACCGTTGCATCTATGTGGGAAGTTCAGGACAGGGTACCAGTTATATCACTCTGAGGAACTTAATGCTGTCCTCCCTCTAACATCAGCACCATTAATGTAGATGAGGGAGTGTTCTCCTCCTTTCTTTCTGAAGTCAATGATCATTTTTTTAGTTTCGCTGATGTTGAGAGAGAGTATTTTCTCATTACACCACGTCACCAAGCGCTCTAGCTCCCTTCTGTATTCTGACTCCTCATTGTTCGATATCTATCCTACCATGGTGACGTCAACAGCGAATTTGTAGATGGTGTTCATTCAGAATTTGACAACAGTCATGGGTGTACAGGGAGTACAACAGGGGGCTAAGAGTGTATCCTTAGGAGGGTCCAGTATTTAGTGTTATTATGGAGGAGGTGCAGTTACCTATTTTCACTGATTGCGGTCTGTGGGTCAGAAAGCTGAGGATTCAGTTGCAGAAGGCAGAGCTGAGACCAAAGTCACAGAGTTTTGAGATCAGCATGGAGTGGCTAATGGTGTTGAAGATGGAGCTGTTGTCAATGAGCAGGAGTTTGGTGTGGTGTCCTTGTTGTCCACATGCTCCAGGGATGATTGCAGGGCTAGGGACATGGCATTTGCTGTGGACCTGTTACGTCAGTAGGCAAATTGCAGTGGATTGAGGCAGGATGGGAGACTGGAGTTGATGTGGACCATAACCAGCCTCTCAAAGCACTTCATGATAATAGAGGTCAGAGAGAAGTCATTAAGGCACGTTGCACGTGCTTTATTAGGTACAGGGGTCATGGTTACAAATCACACAACACCAGATTATAGTCCAACAGGTTTAATTGGAAGCATTAGCTTTCGGAGCGCCGCTCCTTCATCAGTTGGTTGTGGAGAACACAATTTATAGCAAAAGTTTGCAGTGTGATGTAACTGAAATTATACATTGAAAAATACCTTGATTGTTTGTTAAGTCTCTCATCTTTTAGAAACACCTTCAACATCTCAACATCTTATCTGCACTGACACCATTGTAAAGTTACATTCTCAGGTTAACTGTAACAATTGGTGTCAGCGCAGATAAGATGTTGAGATGTTGAAGGTGTTTCTAAAAGATGAGAGATTTAACAAACAGTCAAGGTATTTTTCAATGTATAATTTCAGTTACATTACACTGTAAACTTTTGCTATAAATTCTGTGTCTTACAATTGTGCACCCCACAACCACCTGACGGTCCGAAAGCTAGCGTGCTTCCAATTAAACCAATTAAATAATGTGATTTTTGTGTGATTTTTGTGTGATTTTTAACTTTGTACAGCCCAGTCCAACACCGGCTCCTCCAAATCAGTGATCATGGTGACATTCTTGAAGCAGATGGGGACTTTGGCTTGTAGGTTGAAAATGTCAGTGAATACCTCCACCAATTGGTCTGCTCAGGATCTGAATGCTCCGTCCGGGCCCATCACTTTCCTTGGGTTGACTTCCAGGAAGACTGATCTGACATCTGTAGCAGTGACGGTGGGCACAAGTGTGCCAGGGTGGTGCTGGAAAAGCACAGCAGGTCAGGCAGCATCCGAAGAGCAGGAAAATCAACGTTTTGGGCAAAAGCCCATCAGGAATGGAGACAGGAAGCCTCCAGGGTGGAGAGATAAATGGGGGGGATGGGGCTGGGGAGAAGGTAGCAACAGGGCAGAGGAGATGACCTGGGGGTTGCAGTGAGAGAGAGATTCACTGAGGTTCTTGTGGAGAGAGGAAGAGAACTTCTTCAGGGTAGGCATCCTTGCAAGAAGATTCGCAGTAAGGTTAAAATCAACTAGGCAAAAGTGAGGGCTGCTACCTTCTCCCCAGCCCCACCCCTCACTATTTGCCTCTCCACCCTGGAGGCTTCCTGCCTCCATTCCTGATGAAAGGCTTTTGCCCAAAACATCAAATTTCCTGCTCCTCGGATGCTGCCTGACCTGCTGAGCTTTTCCTGCACCAGTCTAATCTAGACTCTGGTTTCCAGCATCTGCAGTCCTCACTTTTGCCACAGGTGTGTCAGGGGCTGTCGGGGCAGGTAATACTGCACCACTGGCATCTGCTCAAACCGAGAATAGAAAGCATTGAGCACAAGAGGGAGCAATGTATCTTTTTCCACTATCTTGTCCTGCTTCAGGAGTCTGTTTGGTTGGTTTGGGCCTCTAACTTGGTCTAGCACTGCCTCTTGGCATCCCTGATGGCTTTGCAAAGGTCATATCTGGATTTCCTGAAAGGTCTGGGTCATCCAACTTGAATGCTGCAGTAGGGATTTCCTGTTTCAACCAAGGTTTATGGTCAGAGAACATTCGGATTGACTTCTTTGGTACACAGTACTCCACATGTTTGCTAATGAAGTCTACATGGTACTGCATGGTAGACTAGTTCATAAGGTCTGATCACATGGGATCTAGGGACAGCTAGCCAACTGGATACAAAATTGACAGGTGGAGACAGAGAGTGCTGGTAGAGGATTGTTTTTCAAACTGAAGGCCTATGGCCACTGGTGTGCCACAAGGATTGGTGCTGGGTCCACTGTTGTTCATCATTTATATAAATAATTTGGATGAGAATATAGGAAGCATAATTATTAAGTTTGCAGATGACACCAAATAGGTGTTATAACGGACAGTAAAAAAGGTTATTTAAGAATACAATGGAATCTTGAACAACTGGGCCAATGGGCTGAGGAATAGCAGATGGAGTTTAATGCAGATAAATGCAGGGTGTTACACTTTGGTAAGACAAACCAGGGCAGGACTTAAACAGTTAATGGTAATGGGGAGTGATATTGAAGAGGGAGACCTGGGGTGCAGATACATAGTTCCTTGAAGGTGGCATCACGGGTAGTCAAGGTGACAAACAAGGCATTTGGCATGCTGCTTCATTGAATACAACAGTTGGGCCATCATATTATGGCTGCACAACACATTGGCAAGGCCACATTTGGAGAACTGCATACAATTCTGGTCACCCTGCAATAGGAAAGATGTTATTTAACTGGAAAGGTACAGAAAAGATTTACAAGGATGTTGCAGAGACTGGAATGTTTGACTTAAAAAGAGAGGCCGGATAGGCAGGAGTGTAGCAGGCTGAGGGGTGACCTTACAGAGATTTATAAAATCGTGAGGGGCATGGATCAGGTGAATAGCCAAGGTCTGTTTCCCTGGGGTGGGGGAGTCCAAAGCTAGAGGGCATAGGTGTAAGGTGAGAGGGGAAAGATTTAAAAGGGACCTAGAGACAATATTTTCACACAGAGGGTAGTATGAGTATAGAACGAACTGCTAGAGGTGGTGGTAGAGGCTTATTTAGTTGTAACATTTAAAAGACATTTGGACATGTACATTTATAGGAAAGGTTTAGAGAGATGTGGGCCAAATGTAGGCAATTGGAACTAGTCCAGTTTACAAAACTGGTCAGCCTGGACAAGTGGGCCGAAGGGCCTGTTTCCGTGCTGTAAGATTCCATGGCTGGATGTAATGTTTTCAGATATTGATTGTGTCAAACAGATTAAAACTATTGATGAAATATTTCTTTTGTAGGCAACTTATACTTTAAACCAAAGAACAGAACAATAAACACACTGGCAACATCTATCAAGTATACAGTGTATTGCCTTTTGAGCAGACATTAAATTCTCCCCGAATCAGTCCAAAATGATTATTCACTCCTGAGGGTCTACTCCTATTCTATCTTTTTCTCAGTTTCATAGCTTTTAACCACAAAACAGTCCTTCACACTGAGCCATCACTTGAGATGCTCCCTCCAGTGAAAGTTGGGTGAATTCCCCAACCTTGTTTCAATACTTTACAAACTTCTTTCTTCATTGTGGACATGACTCCTGTCTGCATTCTGTGATGTTGAACCATAACGAGGTGTGGTCTTTAGCTGCTGTCTCTTCCAGACCCTGGCAGACTAATTATGCCTGTGAGGTATCATTGGTTTTTAAAAAATTTCTTCCTTACTCAAAATTCATTTCCATGACATCATAAATCACATGGGGCTTCAATTTGGGAAGGCATGCTGAGTTGTTATCTTTAAGAGTCCAACTCTCCTGAATCTTTGAATGAAATGGATAATTCAAAGCACAACTGTTTCTGACTTAACATTCTCAACACTCTTCTGAGATTTAGGAGGCTCTTGGCTTATCCATTGTGATT
This sequence comes from Chiloscyllium plagiosum, assembly GCF_004010195.1. Classification (NCBI taxonomy): domain Eukaryota; kingdom Metazoa; phylum Chordata; class Chondrichthyes; order Orectolobiformes; family Hemiscylliidae; genus Chiloscyllium; species Chiloscyllium plagiosum. The sequence goes on from NC_057713.1 coordinate 125,766,882, forward strand.
GACGAGGACTCTGTCAATCTCTAAGCACAACCATATGCCCCTCACCAAGGGCAACTAGGGATAAACAATAAATGCTGGTCTAGCCAGCGATGCCCATATTCCATGAGTGAATAATGAAACAAATCTGGTATCTTCTTCTCAGTAAAACAATCTGGGATCCCTTAAATCTCTTATAATTAAACTACCATGACTCAACGTCAGATGGATTTGAGAATATCACAGTGCCACCCCCCTCATTTAGTCTTAAAAAAAAGATACAATGCAAAAACAGAACAATAATATAAACCTCATTATCTTAACAAGTGGTGTCAATAGATCCACCAAAGTAGTCCCCTACCTTGTAGGGATAGGACTCCAATTTACAGCAATGCTGTGAGAGTGAAGCATGCATGTGTCTAGTGTTACCTCCCTCTCACACAATCCTGCAGCACCACGTTGCTCTCATGATAACATTGATTTCTCTTTCTCTGAATGCACTGCACAAAGCTAAAGCCAAGAGGCCTAGCAACAGGTGAGGAGGGGAACATTCTCAAAGAAGTGATATCTCTTGTTGTGATGCTTTGAAGTTACTAGAAGTAACATCAGCACCCTGCGTGGTACAGATAGTGATTTTGAGGAGTCTGCACTGAATGCCTCACCTTGCACCAGTAAGCAGGAGAAAGTGCAACCAGAGACAGTTTACCCCCCTCCAAACCCAGATTCAATTCCATAGAGGATGAAAGAGGTGCAGGTTTTAGGGACTCAGCCTTTCCACGAAAAGCAAAAGCAAAACACCATCAATGCGAAAAGTCTGTAGAAACTATGTTGAAAACCTTCTGTAGCTCAGGCAGCGCATGTGGTGAAAGAAAGAGAGATCTGATCATGCATCTGCTATCTCAAATGTTAATGCTGTTTCTCCCTCCACAGATGCTGCCTGAGCTGTTAAGTGTTTCTGGAATTTTATGTTTGTCCTTTAAAATGCTTTCCATGTTCCAGTATCTGTTCAATGTATAGAATTCCAGCTAAGGAGCATCTGCAGCTTGTCAAAGTGTACGAAGAAGTTCATTATCAATTTGTATAGGAATCCAACCAATGGTTCTGCATTCTACAAAAAACTGTAGAGCAGTGTTCATCCTGAGTCTATTGCCAGAATCTTGCTTCCTGGTAAAACGGTTAATGTGTCTAACATTGTTCTCAAGGCATCTATTGCATTTCAGGCATTGACTGCTGACTCTAACCATTGTTTATTATAAAGACCTTGACATGTGGTGCACATATGAAGTCTCTGCTTGGCAAAAGAACACGTTCAGTTTGACAATTACTGATTTATATTGATAGAATAGGGTGTATTTAATGTTCCCAATACATTCTGCTTCTGTAGGATGAACCTGCTGATATATAATATATAATAAGACTTTACAACTTTTACTACACTTTAATGAGCAATAATTTTGCTAATCCGTTAATGATAAAATAGATGTGACAAAATAATTTCTCCAGGAATTTCATTTGTCGGCACTGCGGCCAACATTTTAGTGGTCTGATGACTTTTACTGAATGGCAGTATTTAACTTTTTACTTTATCTCTACTTCTTAATGGTGAGATACAAATGAAAGGTGACTTTAATAAGACTGGTTTTATAGGATGCAGTTTCCCCAACACATAGACATACACAAAGGCAAGAATAAACTGCAGGTAATTTCTTTTCTATTTAGTAATTAACATGGTAATGATAACCACGAACGATCAAGAAATGGCTGAGGGCACTGGATACTGGAAATGCGACAAGCTCTGCCAATATTCAATAAGCATACTGAAGACTTGTGCTTTTGAACTAATTGTGCCACGAGCCAAGTTGTTCCAATAACAACTGTAACATTGGTACCAGCTTGAAAATGTGAGAGGTTCCCTGGTTATTTTCAACAAAAGCAGGACAAATCCACCTTGGAAAATTGCCCCACCTTATGAATCCATTCTCGACCATCAGCCAAGTAATGGAAAGGATCATTGACGTTAAGCCTGAATTATTGCACTGTGTAAGGTATCCCTTTTTATACAATAAATTTTTGGTTTTATCTTGCACAATCTTCGATGTCTGGTCACCTCACTGGCTCAGTTCAGCTCAGGAGTTCGCCCACACACCACCACCTCATGATGCAGTCGGCGAATCTGTTCCTTGGAGGTGTAGATTTCTTGGAGCAGCATGTCCTCCATCAGGTCTGAAATCTTTTCTATGTCATTCTCAGAAGATGGTTCTGTGTTGAATGTTGCTGCAAGGTTTGTTCTTCAGTATAGTTCCAAAGAAGAGTGGTACTGCACTTGGAACATTAACTGTTTTCCTCTCTCCACAAACGATGCCAGCCTTGTTAAGTTTCTTCAACATTCTCTGTCTTTATTTCACAGTTCCAGCATCTGTGGTATTTTACCATAATGCAAGGTTCGTAGGCTTGGCTGTTGTCAGCAATCAGCAATATCAGTTGATATCTTGACGTTTTATGGGTAACCAGCATGTTTCTTTTAAAATACTTTGTTATTTTCTTTCTTGAAGGCCTGAAGTCTAATTTCTCTGAGATGGCAGCATTTATATCAGTCACTGCTCCTCACGGACCTGTGGCAACACCCACCCTCCTGTGACCTCATCACATGTTTTCTTTTTCAAAAAACGGAACCACCTCAAAGGCATGGTACCTGGAGGTGTGAAATAAAATTGCCTGAGACCGTTGGGAGTAACATCAAATGGTGTCAAAGAATCTTCAAACTGATTTGATTGTGTACTCTTGGAAGGCAAAACATAGTGAGGGACTGATGAGTCCCTGCTCAACGTCAAGCCACCTCCAAACTGGAGACACAATTTGTTTTTTCCTTTTGAAAGTACAAAGTACAAGGGTTAAAAAAAAGCTAGTTTCAACTCTACTGGAGTTTGCTAGGAGGACTGAACATTCACATGTATTCCAGTGTGCATGCAATGTTAGCATGCTCACTGTCAAAGAACTACCCTTTCCCATCTCCCCCAGTCACCCCAGTGTTACATATAAAGATAATCTCTCTCATTCCAAATGTTAGAAGTCAGCTACTTAGCTGCCTGACAACAGATGAAGACTCCCTCTCCCTCTAAGTGCTGCAAATCAGTTTTAAAGAGGAATCAATACAAAGGAACTCCAATCAGTGTACAAAACAAGGAATCTCAAAAATTGACGTTCAACTAGCAATGTCAATGTTACCAATAATTGCTGTTGCAATGGCAACAAACCCCACTATCTGCTCCTTACAAATAAATCTATTTGTTTTAAAAACCATTTATCTTTTTATATTCACCTGTTATTTCTGATCTGTGTGTATGCGTGTTGTGTCGTAATACTTCTCACACATAGTCATCAATAAAGTCACTCCTTTTGTTAATTCAAGAAAGCTCGGTTCAATTGCCTCCTTTTAAAATATGATTCTGTTTAGGTCTGAGAGAAACAAGGGACAGGATCCTTATTCAAAACCAAAAGGACTGCGGATGATGTAAATCAGAAAAAAATATAGAAATTGCTGGAAAAGCTCAGCAGGTCTGGCAGCAGCTGTGAGTTAACATTTCGGGTCCAGTGACCCTTCCTTTTTAAATTGACCTGATTGGAACCTGTGAGTAAATGAAGAACTTCTCCTCAGCTGAGAGTCTAACAACATTGGGAACTGTGATGAATGAGGGAACCTCACTCAGGTTCTGGTCATAACAACTGCAATAGTCCAGTT
>NC_057713.1:125771096-125771204 GCF_004010195.1 Chiloscyllium plagiosum
TTCGCAATACGCTGTTGTGGTTCTGTTCGCCGAGCTGGGAATTTGTGTTGCAGATGTTTCGTCCCCTGTCTAGGTGACATCCTCAGTGCTTGGGAGCCTCCTGTGAAG
>NC_057713.1:125772092-125805387 GCF_004010195.1 Chiloscyllium plagiosum
TACCATACATCAAGAGCATTTCTGAACTGACAGCCAGACTACTGCGACCACCAGGACTCATAACAGCACACAAACCAACAGCCACTCTCAGACAACAACTCACCAGAACGAAGGACCCGATACCCAGCATGAGCAAAACCAATGTAGTGTACAAAATCCTATGTAAGGACTTCACAAAACACTACATAGGACAAACAGGAAGACAGCTAACGGTCCGTATCCATGTACACCAACTAGCCACAAAACGACACGACCAGCTATCCCTAGTAGCCACACACGCAGATGACAAGCAACATGAATTCGACTGGGACAACACTACTATTATAAGACAAGCTAAACAGAGAACAGCCAGGGAATTCCTAGAGGCATGGCACTCATCCACAGATTCTATCAATAAGCACATTGACCTGGACCCAATATACCGACCACTACAACGTACAGCTGGAACTGACAACCGGAAGCGGCAGATTCAAACCAGTATAAATGCTGGAGGAAAGATCACAGAAGCGCTTCACAGGAGGCTCCCAAGCACTGAGGATGTCACCTTGACAAACGTCTGCAACACAAATTTCCAGCTCGGCAAACAGAACCACAACAACGAGCACCCGAGCTACAAATCTTCTCTCAAATTAGCAATACGTTATGGATGCAACTTCCTGTTGGTAATGGTAAAGGATAGTGAAGAAGCCATTTGATGTGCTTTCCTTTATTGATCAGAGCACCGAGTGCAATCCTCACTTTTGCCTATAGAAGTTGGGTGGTCATGTAATGGCTGTACAGGACATTAGTTAGGCCACTTTTAGAATACTGTGTGCAATTCTGGTCCCCTTGGTATCGAACAGATGTTGTGAATATTGAAAGGGTTCGGAAAGAATTTACAATGATATTGCCAGGGTTGGAGAGTTTGAGCTATAGGAAGAGGCTGGGACTATTTTCCATGGAATGTCGAAGGCTGAGGGGTGATCGTATTGAACTTTATAAAATCATGAGGGGCATGGATAAGGAAAATAGACAAAGTTTCTTCCCTTGGCATAGGTGGCATAGGTTTAAGGTGAGAGGGGAGAGATTAAAAGGGACCTAAGGGCCAACATTTTCATGCATGTATGGAATGAGGTAGTGATGGAGACTGGTACAATTACAACATTTAAAAGACATCTGAATTGGTATATGAATAGGAAGTGTTTCGAAGGATATGGGCCAAATGCTGGCAAATGGGACTAGATTTATTGAGGATATCTGATCGGCATGGACAAGTTGGACGAAAGGGTTTGTTTCTATACTGTACATCTCTAAGACTCTATGGCTGTAACTGATATAATTAACAGGGTGTTAGATTGTCATGACTATCATTCAGATCATAGTTAAGTGACCAGATCAATGATACTGGCCTGATACCTTTGACCAGCAGCAATGATGTGTGGATTCCCTCTGCACTCACAATAGTTTTGCCAATCCACGGGGCTGGGCATGTCATTTGGAATCTTCCAAGATTCTGTATCCATCAGGGAACTCAGTCCAAACAGAGCAAGATCAGGGAAAAGACAAGGCACACCCACCCAAGTGACAATAATATCCAGTCTTTGAACGTTAATGGTTGGATGAACGGACAATGAGTTGTAAGGTCAGACTGGGGGATAATCAGTGCGCAAAAGCTAGCCAGTTTGGTTGGTCATCTGGGGTTTAGGAGAGTGGCGAGGTTAAGTCAGGGGTAATTGGACGAGGTTAGCTGGGTGAGGCCATAAAGGGGAGTTGGATCATGTCAGGGCAGGAGTGCTGGTCAGTTCTGGTCTAGAAGTTGGTTGAGTTTGTGGGAAGAGGGGAGAGTTGTGTAGGGCTAGTAATTGGACAACTGTCGAGGGAAGAGCGTTACGCAGTTAGGAGGCTGAGAGGTGGAATTGGGAAGGTTTTATTTGTGGACTTAGCAAAGTGTCAGATCAGATCTTTGTCTCATATTTTCTGGATAACCAATCAGATAAAGGGCTCAGGATCTGTTCTCAGCCTCTGATTCTAACTTACAGGCGGATCTTTATGTACAAGGTCGTAGGCAATGGGATTTGTCCATCAGAAGTTTAATCTTCTTCAACAATCTGAAGACCAGAAGATTTGGCCAAAGCTTGAAAAGTACCATTAGACAATTGCAGTAGTTGGAGCGAGCTTGGCCAGGTGGATCTCACTGAGTATGAGATTGTTAACCTCAGCCAATCAGGGAGTCCTGGCTGACAGGTATAAACAGGAATCTCAGGGATTTTCCTCACTCTGAGGACTGGTTCTGAGCTAGCTGGTCAGTGTCCATGTACTGTGCACGTATAAATAAAGGGTGACTGGTCACCATGGAATTATTTCAGCAATGAAGAATGAAATGCTTTCACTTACTTTATTAAAATTGACCTTGAAATTCAACTGCAGAGTAAATCCATAATTTATTTTATATATTTTTTCAAAAGAGGAGCAGATGGTTTCTTGTATTCAAGGTTCATTATAGTGCTGAAGAACACACAGGCTAGTATTTGAATGACTGGTCAGAAAGGGACTCTGCCTAACATCACAGTTGAAGGATAAATTATTTGCATTTTTCTCAGACTACTAAACCTTTGGAGGAAAGAAATGCATTGTTGCCAATGAATAGAGTCACATGATAAAAAAAAATCAGTACAGATATTTTTCATTCAAGCATGAAATAAGGCTTTAGAAATCTAATCAAGCATAATATGCTTGTATATTGTCTCACAGAAACGTATTAATCAACAGATAAGTAGCAATGATTCTTCTTTTTGAACTCATGTCAATCCCTATTTAGTAAGAAGCCTTTCAACTGACATAGTGTAATAAAGAACTTATGAACTAATACAACAGTGCCCTGATAAAAGAAACTAATGGTGCAGAATTATACAGTAGAAGGACAAATACAGAAATTAAATAAAGAGGTAAAGCACCAATCTAGTCTCAGATCTGTTCCAGTTAAATACTGTCCAAATACTGTATTCTTGGCAGAGCATTGCATATGGCACAGGATCAAAGGAAATCTGGACCTGTACAGGCAAGTCAAATTCTAATGTTAGGAGAGTTAATAGGGTCACAGAGTACGAGAGCAAGGAGAACATGCTGAACTGGTAACAGGCACTAGTCAGGCTTCTGCTTGAGAATTGTGTACAGTTCTGGGTGCCACACATCAGGAGGGATGGGAAGATGCTGGAGAGATTGCAGAAGCAGTTTCAAAGGATATTTCCATGTTGAGAAACTTCAGTTATGAAAATAGATCGGAAAAGTCAGAACCACTTTCTTTTGAGAGAGGTGACAAGGAAATTGATAGAGATGCTCAAAATCACGAGGAAGCTGGTTAGAGTCAATTGGGAGAAAATCGTAAAAAGGTCAAGACCAGAGAGCACAGATTTAAACTAATTTGCAATAAAACCAGATGCACTGTGAGAAAGAGAATTCATGAGTAATTCAGCTCTGGAATGCACTGCTTGGACGTGTAATGTATGCCGGTTTAGTCAAGGTATTCAAGAAGATGTTAGTGAGTGTAGGCACAATGAGTTAGATTAGCACTGAAATAACTCACCAGAGGCTGGTATCCAGTCACCATGTCACCCTTCTTTCACACATGCACAGCACTTGACACTGTTCCAGCTCCCTCAGAGCCAGCTCTCAGAGTGAACAGAACCTCTGACACTCCTGTTTATATCTGTCAGCCAGGGCTCCCTGATTGGATCAGGTTAACAGCCCAAATCAGGGCTCCAACTGGCTAACCTCATCACAAACATGACAATCTTCCTTCTGCAATGTAACAATTTAGGAGCTGAATCAGTAACAACAATTAATAATAAAATCAGGGGTGACCATTCAATTGCAGCTTCTCAGGCCATAATGGAAGTGGGCACAGCAGTTTGTGACACATGTTATGCCAATGCAGGCAGCAGGCTATAGCAGTGGTAGTGGCATACAACTCCAAAGGTGGGGGAGCAGGGCACTCCAGTCAGAGCTCGTCTACTCTGCCCACTCTTCCACTTCATTTCTTCTTTCTCTTCTCTTTCACTACCTCCTAGTGTTTGCTTTTCTCTTCTCCTTTTCCTTCTTCTTTTCTTCCCTTTGGCTCCTGGCCTTCAATGACGACTCCTGTCCTCTTGGGATCTCCGGTGAGGAGCAACGATCCCCGGCCTCTGGCGGCAATTCCCGGTCTCCAGCAACTGATGATTCCCAGTCTCCGGCGACGGCTCCCACCCCAGCACAGCAGCCTCTCGGCATTGCATGGCGTTCTCGCTGCTTGCCACAGCAGCCTCCCGGCATGGCATATCCCTGGCACATTGTGGAGCAAGACCTAATGTGGACTGGAAGATAAGTGCCAGCGTGGTCTGCTGTACTGAACTCTTTTCAATAATGCTGGACATGTTATTTCTGTAACAAATCTTGTAACCAAACAAGCCGTGCTGAGGTACATTTGAATCTAGTTCAGTGCTGGAATCAGGGGGGTATAAGCTTTTTAATTTACTCATTGAGTCCTTGTGACAATAAAGGCTAGAATTTGTAACCAGGGACGTATAAACTTTTCAATTTACTCATTGAGTCCTTGTGACAATAAAGGCTAGAATTTGTAATCAGGGACGTATAAACTTTTCAATTTACTCATTGAGTCCTTGTGACAATAAAGGCTAGTTCTAATTCTATTCTATCCTATTAAACAAACTGCAAAACTCTTAAAAACCAAAGTGGGGGATCCAAGTCGGATGAGGTCTAAGGTTACTGTCAGTTAACACCACTGAAGGACAGTCTGTACCTTTTAATGATGAGGTGCATTCTTGCTTCAATAGTAGAAGTCATTCTTGAAAAGTTAAAGATCATTAAGAAGAGTGAACATGTTGCAGCAAGCCAGGGAACAGTCCCTTATGAACGCTTGGTAGACAGGAAGAGAGACGTTATCTAGATTGGCATTATGGAGTGATCCCTTCAAAAGCCATTCTACTTGTCCTCCTCCTTTTTCTGTGGATGGCATCTTTGCTTCCTCTGCCCCTCTTCCCTGCCATACTGCAACCCACGGGGATTAGAGACTGTATCCCCATGACTGGGAGTGACTGGTCTAATCAGAACCCTAGCAATCACAGTCAAGGACTTTTCTACATGCAGCACTATACTCAACTTTAACCAAATGTTGAAAGTATCAAGTATTTCCACAACTCAGACAGAGCCAATGGATTTTAATTTGCAACAGTCCTGGAGAAGATTGGTGGAATTAAATGTGGAACATATCTTCCATCCACTGGAGAATCAGTGCAAGACCTTCTCTGGGGTGGGCCTGATGCAATTTAAGTGCAACTTACCTGGCCATCATCAGGACCTCAATGGTATCCAGGCCCCAATTGGGCAATAGTTCCAACTCTGATAGCTGCTGTTAGTCAGAGGCTACCAGCTCCCCACTGCTGGGATTGCCACCAGGAATGGTAATGCTTTGATATTATAGAGCACCCCTTCCACTCCGACATTAATCTCTCTGGTGCTCAACTCTGCTGTTCTGTTTTCAACCTGCAGCCTATGTTCAGGTCCAAGCAGCCAATGAATGTCGTTTCCATCTCAGACACTCACCCATGTAGCTGCATAAGTTGGACAACAGGTATTCACACTTGGTCAGTGTGAGGCTTGATGTGGAATTTGGAAGTAATAGCTTTCTCATAATCTTTAGTAAGCGTGTGAAAATCTGAAAATGTCTGGAATCAGAGACAATGTTAAAACAAAAAGTAAAGACAAGTTGTTTAATCAGATGTGAAGAATTGAAGTGAAAAGCAAAGAAATTATGTTGAACTTGTCCAGAAACTTGGCCAGACTACATTTGGACTGCTATGATCTGTCCTGGTCTCCATATTATGAAAACTATGTAGGATGGAGAAGATGCAAGTACAGATTTATCAGATTTGTGTCTGTTCTGACAAATCATATTCAGCAGGTAAGCTTGAATGGTCCTCTGTCTCCCATAAGTAAGGTTTGGTGGGACTCTTCTTTTTTCTAGGAAAGAGAAGGCAGAGGGGTCACCTGATCAAAGTCTTCAAGGTGATGAATGGGTTTGTGGTGTTGAATTGAGAAGACCTTTTCACTTGCAGGTGTGACCAGAACCTAGGCCATAAATACAAGAGATAGTCACTGAAAATCCAATGAGGAATTCAGGAGGACCATTTTTACCCAGAGGGTGGGTGATATGTGGAATTGAGTCCTGTAAAGAATAGTTGAGGCTAATTGCATAGGTATGTTTAAGGAGAAGATACATAGCCATTGGAGAGAGGAAGGAGTGGAAGGATATCTAAATGAAGTTGGATGAAGAGGGCTGGGGAGGTTACACTGTGACAGGAACACAGGTCTTGAAATGGCCCTGTGCAATGTCAGTACATTGGCACAATGGAGCACCAGACTTTTTCTTGGACCACCATGAAGCTCCAAATGTATTTTCATCACTGTCGAGAGAAAGGACAGACAAATTGCTTAAACTGGAGATACAACTAGAGAACAGTGGAGCCTCAAGGAATTTCATGGGCAATCTTCTCGGAAGTTCTCTGCACCACATGTTTCGGAAAAACGGCCAACATCCATCCCTTCCTCTGTTAAATATATCTGCCAGGTGATTGACAAAAAATATGGTTAATTCTGCAACTATTTCAGAGACACAGTCCAGGCTAATATACTAGTGGAGTGCTGTTGTTTGCCTATGTTTAAGGGAAGTGATGGCCTAGTGGCATTATTGTTGGACTATTAATCCAGAAACGACGGCTCTGGGTACCCAGATTCAAATCCTGCCATGGCAGATGGTAGAATTTGAATTCAATAAAAATCTGGAATTAGGAGTCTAATGAATTCACCGTTGGAAAAGCCCATCTGGCTCACTCATGTTCTTTCAGGAAGGAAACTGCCATCCTCATCTGGTCTGGCCTACATGTGGTTAACACAACAATGTGATTGACTCTCAGCTGTCCTCTGGGTACTTAGAGATGGGCAATAAATGTTGTCCTAGCCAGTGATGGCCATAAATAAATTTTAAAAATAAATGAGATGACATGGCAAACCACCTCACTTCTCAGGTGGACATAAAAGATCCCAAGGCATATTTCATCTTGATTATGGGAACTCTCCCTTGATCCTGGCAAGTATTATCCCTCAATTGGTATGACTTAAAAACACTACCTCGTAATTATCACATTGTCAGTGCAAAGAACTTGCAGTGTGCAAAATAATTGTTGTGATCCCCCCATGACAACAATGGCTATTGGTGATAAGGAGCTTCAGGACATTCTGAGATTGCATAACTCACAATATAAATGCAAGCTCTTTAGTGCTTACCAGAGGTATGACTGGGTTGCATTTCTGATAATCAAAAAAAAATCAGTGAATTGAAGCAGTCACATCAGTGGTAACAGGACAGCAAAGTTTGATAAAACCATGAACAAATCAACATCTATAGCCTATGTGACAGACATGACTCGCCAACTTTAACCATGTTGCTGTTTTTGGCGTAAGATGAGGTCACAGTCTTGTTGCCCAACATTGACCGCTCTGTACACAGAACACTATACAGCGAAGACTGAATAATCTGCGGGGCTAAGCAAATTTGTCTAAATATTCACGACTAACAACCAATACTTTCAAAAGTAAATATTTGCATTTCTTTGGTAAATGAACCAATAACGTGGGAAGTTCTCTAATTTCTCCATGTTCTGCGAAAAATCTGATTCGAGCTTCTTGTGTTTTTGCTAGAGGTGTTCACTTAGACCTCATGGGAAGGTTTGCAGTGGGAGTTTGAATAAAATCAAATGTGACCCAATTTCAGAGATCATGGACTTGAATGTAAAGAATACCTGAAAGAATCTCAATGGAAATTAAGTTGAACAACTTTAGAAGTGGCCCTCTGGGCCAACTAAAGCAGCTAACTGGCCTGTGGTTTATCAACCACCTGGATACATTGCCTAAGGAAAGCTATCAAGGCCTTAGTGAAGATGCATAAGAGACTCACTATGATGGTGTTGTGATGACAGTTTCTTGTTATAGTCAGTTCCGCTATAGCACAATAATTCCATGCAACCCCATGTTGTAAGAAAATCGTGGAATAGCAGCACCATTTAAATTAATGAGGCCGGAATCATGTTATAGCCAATACATACTTTAAAAGTTCATACAACAGAAACAGTGCCTCCAATTTGTCAATCATGTTATATTGAATTCTCATTAACAAAACGAATGTTACAGCAGAATGACCCGGATGAGGAAAAACATTTTAAAAACTCACTTTATTCCAGCCAGGGAATTTGCAGTGATCTGACAGAAGTGTTTAAAATTCTGAGCAGTTTGACGCATTAAAAGGCAAAATTTATTTCCGCTATTCTCTAAGTTGGCAAAAGTTACCAGAAGGCATAATTTTAAGATGATCGCAATGATAAATCAGGAGAGGATGGAAGATGTTAATATAGAGAGTATGCTTCAAAATAATGTTGGCAGTGGAATATACATTGCCTTTTATAAAGGAACTGGATCAATGTTTGGAGGGTAAACACGGCAAAGTGTCAGGACAAAGGAAAGAGAGCAAAACTGTCAAACATCTGGCAGTGTGAGATGGATACATGGCGTCTTCCTATTGACGATTTGGAGATGCCGGTGTTGGACTGGGGTGTACAAAGTTAAAAATCACACAACACCACGTTATAAACCAACAGGTTTAATTGGAAGAAGCACACTAGCTTTCGGAGTGACGCTCCTTCATCAGGTGACAATCAACCACCTGATGAAAGAGCGTCGCTCCGAAAGCTAGTGTGCTTCCAATTAAACCTGTTGGTTTATAACCTGGTGTTGTGTGATTTTTAACTTCCTATTGATAGTTGTCATTTGCAAGCTGTGGTTCTAATTGCCTGGAGTTTCTTTATAGGTTCTTTATAGACTATGGCATCAGACTTCCGAGAAATCGGTCTCTGACAGATTGCTAAGGAAATGAAAGCTGATTAAGGAGGGTAAACAGATTGATATTGGATCTCTACTTGATCAGAACAGAAACAGGCAGTTTTAGTGTCCACTGTTTCAACCGGGGGGTCAGAACAAATCACTGGCATTGGAGCAGTGTACATGAATTTGTCAGACACTAAGGAGCTGGGTGGTTTTCACCAGAGCCAACCTTGCACCAGGTTTTGTTGAGTGATCTGTGAAGATTATCTGGAAAGATTTACCATCCCAACTTAGTACAGGAAATTTACAGCAGGAGCATGCCTTTCAATGATAATTATGCCCAGGGCACCCAGATAGAGTAATGCTTCTTGTCAGAAGCTATCTGATGATCAAAAAATGGCTAATAAACTCTTATCAGTGGCTGGTAAAACTGGTGAGGAGCTTGAGCACTGCATGAGGTTTGACGAGGATATTACTTGAGAAATTTACGGGACAATCTTTGTTGTATTAGCTGTTTCAAGAGTAACTTGAAAGTTTCTGTTGAATATCATTTCCCAATCAGAGCATTTTAAATTTTATGTTGGTTTTAGTTTCATTGTTACAGTAAAAGTGCTCCTCAGATACTGCCTGACCAGCTGTGCTTTTCCAGCACCACATTCTTCGACGAGCAGTTTGAAAGACTCACACCCCTCTGAGAGAAGAAACTCCTCCTTACCTCAGTGTCAAATTGGTGCCCCTTTTTTCTGAGACTCTGCCCTCTGGTTGTAAACTCTTCCACGAGGGAAAATATCCTCTCAGCTTTTACCTCATCAAGCCCCTTGAGGATCCTACATGTTCCAATGAGGTCATCTCTCATTCTTCTTATCTACAATGAGTAGAGTCCCAACCTGTTTAGCCTTCACTCATAAGACAATCCCGGCATACCAAGGATCATCCCAGTGAATGTTCTCTTCTATGATGTTTCTACTTAAGTAAGAAACCAAATGTACTCATAGTACTCTGCCTTGTACAGCCGCAGTAAGAGTTCATGACTCTTGCACTCCAACCCCCTTTAAATAAGGGCCAACACTCCATTAACCTCCCTGATTACCTGCTACATTCTGTGTGCTATCTTTCTGTGTTTCACATCCAAGAAAACCTTTGTTTTACAGCTTTCTCTATTTAAATAATACTCTGTTCTTTTGTTTTCTCTTCTAAAATGAACAACCTCACATTTTGCCACATTATATTCCATTTGCCAACTTTTTGCTCACTTACTTGATCTATTAATTTCTTTCTGAAAATGGTTTCACTACCTGCCTTTCCACCTAATTTTGTGTGGTCTGAAAATTTGGCTACAGAACATTCACTTCCTTCCACCAAGTCATGAATATATATTTTGTAAACTGTTGTGGTTCCTGTGGAACCCCATTGGCCACAGGTCACCAACCTGAAAAAGAACTCCTTATCCCCATTCATTGTTTCCTGCCCACTCTCTATTCATATCAATATACTGCTTCCAACGCCATGGGCTGTTATCTTATGACTTAACCTTTTATGTGCTATTTTGTCAAACCCATTCTAAACATCTGAACATAACACATCTACTGGTTCCTTCTATCCACTCTGGTTTAGACATCCTGGAAAAACTCTCATAAATTATTCAGACATGATTTACCTACCCCCCTCCCACAGCAACCCATGTCCTCCAAAGCATTATCGTCTTTCCAGTTTACATGTTGAATCTTCCTCTCTTCATAATTATTGTCCTGTCTGCATTTCAGTATTCTGATCCCTAGAATTGAGTTCCCAGCTTCCTCCCCAGCAGGTGAATGTGATAACCCTTAGTTGCCAGGTTAGTGCACAGATCCTCAGAACAGACCTGGATAGATTTCTCTAACCAATGACTGACAATACTCTGTGTATGACCCCCCTGAACAATGAACTCCTCGACTGTGTAGCTATGGACCTCCTGATTCTGACCCTGACTACTCAAAGAGTCAACTGTCCATGGACAAGTCCCTGGACTGAAAGCGAAGATGCCCTGTACTTACTACCTGGGACCCTCTGACATTGGGAATTGTTGTCATCGAGTCTCTGTTGTCTGGGTGGGAGACTGGAAAAGCGAATATCAATGAGGTAAGATTAACTAACCCTGAGATCTCTAGCTACTCACTAACGGGAATCTCATTTCTCTGTTTATCTCACTGTTTGAAGACTTGTACATTTTGCTCTCGCTGCTGAGAATCTCCTGAGTGCCAATCTCACCCTCTTTTCCCAACTTTTTCACCAATGCCATACCATTTTGGGGCGAGGAAGATTCCACCATATGGTTCTGTGACACACAATAAATGTTGAACAAGTCAAATAGAAAGCTTTTTCCCATTGAAGCAAGCAAATATTGTTATTTCCAATGGCTGGGGCCAAGGTCTGATTGTCAATGGCATTGCTTTCTTTGTTCCTTTGTGCAGTTGCATAGTTCAGCAGAGTGACCAGATGAAGACAAATGACCAAACACTATTACAAATCCCAGTTTGCAATTCATGCTCACACATCCTCTCTTGCGAAATGTTAAACATTGCCAAGGATTTTTCTTTCAAACTCTTCACATCTCTTTCGGAACATGTGCAGAACTTTAAAAAGGCTTAGCATCCAGGGCTGAGTCTTATATTTTTTGGCTATGTGTCAATGTTGTCAAGTTTCGTGGAGGGTTGCTTTCTGTGAGGTCCAGTTATTGTCCCGAACTCACCTCATTAACTACTGACCAAGGCCTCAGGTTCTAGAAAGCTCATTATTGCATGCAACACCTTCCCTCACTCACTCTCATCACACCCCAAAACGCACACTGCATGCCCTCTGTGCTGCCTATTCATTCACTCAGGACTACCCAGCACTATTCCTCCAGGCTCACCAGCACCTACAGCAGTGTCAATACTTTCATCTCCCTTAAAACCACGCTTTCTCTCATTCCAGGAGAAGACAGTCCATGACAGGGCAGTAGAAACCAAGATGGGTGGTGGGATGCCCAGCATTCAGCTCCCTTTCCCTTACAAGGAGACAGTCCAGACCCTGACTGTCCCAAACAGCTGACTGACCAATGCCCAACTTCCTTGACTGGCATCATAGGCTGCTCTTGACTTAATTGGGCGGGGCTGTCTTGATCTGACTGAGGACAGCTGACAACCATGATAAGTATCCAAGTTTTTCAGCCACATTAAATGGCAAGGCAGGACAAAAGTCTTGTGAGCCTGGTAGCTCTGGCTAAGGTGGGGGCAAAGCACAAAATAGCAAGGCAAGGCAAGGATGGTTCAATGGGTGGCATGGTGCCTCAGTGGTTAGCACTGCTGCCAGGGACCTGGGTTTAATTCCAGCCTTGGGCAACCATCTGTGGGGAGTTTGCACATTTGCCCTGTGTCTGCATGGGTTTCCTCTGGGTGCTCTGGTTTCTTGCTACAATCCAAACATGTGCAGAGTAAGTGGATTGGCCGTGCAAATTGCCCATTGTGTCCAGGGATGTGCAGGGTAGGTGAATTAGCCATGGGAAATGCATGGTTACAGGGGTAAGGGAAGGGAGGGTGGGTCTGAGTTCAATGCTCTTTGGAGGGTCAATTGGATACGATGGGCTGAATGACCCATGATTCAATGGTGTGATCAACCAGGTAGGTGAATGACCACTAAGCATGAATCCCTGAGATGTATCCTCACTACGCGCCAGTCTGTGAGCCGAATGCCTGATATTGTTGTAATGTGTCCTTGCAGCAGCATTGCAATGATATTGACTGGTGCTCCCTGAGGTGCAGTAAGGCTGTACAGTAATGTGGGGGGTTCATGTGGATCAGAGATGTAGACATGCTGAAGGAGAGGCAGTGACATAATGGCAATGTCACTAGTCTAGTAACCTAGAGCCCCATGTAAATATTCTGAGCTCATGGATTCAAACTATGGCAGATGGTGAAATTTGAAATTGGGCAAACCAGCTTAACGGTAACTGTGTAATGAATATCAATTGGTATTAAAAACCTACCTGGTTCACTGCCGGGAGGGAAATCTGCTACTCTTACCTCATGACTCAAGTCAAAAGTAAAAGCAGAAAGAAATTAAGGAGAGGACATAAAAGACACATTGCTTTATTTTCCTATTCTCTCCACCTTTATGATACAATATGACAAAAACTGACAGATGCTGATTGATCCCACAGTTTATTTTGGTCAAAATACACGTCGGAAGTGATCACCATTAAACCAATCCTTTGAATCTTAAACTCAAGGACAAATGACGGAGAAATACCCAAGCTGGGCGGCACGGTGGCTCAGTGGTTAGCACTGCTGCCTCACAGCGCCAAGTACCCCGGTTCAATTCCAGCCTCAGACGACTGTCTGTGTGGAGTTTGTACATTCTCACCATGTTTGTGTGGGTTTTCTCCGACAATCCAAAGATGTGCAGGTTAGGTGAATTGGCCATGCTAAATTGCCTATAGTGCTCAGGGATGTATGGGTTAGGTGCATTAGTCATGGGTAAATGTAGAGTAATAAGGTAGGAGAGTGGGTCTGGGTGGGTTACTCTTCGGAGAGTCGGTGTGGACTTGTTGGGCCAAAGGGCCTGTTTCCACACTGTAGGGGGAACCTCTGTGCTTCCATCGTCCGCCCAGTAATAGTGGCTTATTGAGCAGCTGTCTCTTCACCAGCTTAGACTTGGTCCGAAGGGAGCTATTGGACAATAAAATCCACATAAATCTAAAAGAGGATGAGGCAAGACAGGATATGGCCTGGCCTTGACAGGAACTCACTGAGAGTAAGGCAAAAAAACATTGTAGAGTTACAGAACTGATTGTCCGGCATTGGAAGTCCATTGGAGATCGCCAGGAAGGAGGCTGATATGATAACAGCAAATAAGGCATGGAGAGGCTGTTGTTGGAGGAACAGTCTTCATTTAAACAAAAGAGAGACTTTTCTGGACCTACCAGCAGGAGCATTGAGTCGCCTGGGCTCAGGATAGAAAGTCAGGGTGGAAATGTCAGTGTAAAATCCCACACACTTCTCATCCATTCATTGAAATGAAAAGTGACAGATCGCCTTCCTTTGCAAATGTACTGTTCAAACCACCTAACTCCTGGCATGAATTGTGCATGGGCACTCAAATACTTCAAAGCAGAGACTGACGGAAATCTTTGGGGATTTCCAGACTCTTTGAAAATGAAAGTTTAGTGGGGTCTAATTTTTTTTCCGCCCCCATTGACAGACCAATATTGGCAAAGTTCTCGTAATCAAAGGTTCTCGTAATCAATTCGAGAAACAGAAAATATAAACAATTACTTCAGAAGTAAAAACTGAAAGAACTGCGGATGCCGGAAATCAGAAACAAAAACAGAAATAGCTGGAAAAGCTCAGCAGGTCTGGCAGCATCTGTGGAGAGATATCAGAGTTAACATGTCAGGTCAAGTGACCCTTCCACAGAATTGAAGGCCAGGTAATAACCTCTAGTGATCTCCCATGACACCATGACATTGTATGAACAGCATAAACACCAAACTCCACGATGATCTTTTCTAGGCATAGCATAAAACTTTGCAGCCAAACTGTTCAGGAGAAATTTTAAGAAGCATTTCTACACACTAAGATGTTTGGAACTCTCTTCCACAATCAGTAATGAATGCTGGATCAGTTGTTAATTTAAAATCTGATATAAATAGACTTTTATTAAGCAAGAGTATTAGGGAATATGGGCCAGAGGCAGGTGTTGGGGGTTAAGCCACAGATCAGCCATGATTTCATTGAATGGCGGAACAGACTCGAGGGGCTGAATGGCCTACTTGTGTTCCTACATCCCTATGAAATGGGCTTTCAATATCCCGTTGTTCCAGTCCTATTTAATTCAACAACAGCTCACAACCACATAGCTTCTTCCAACCAAGAATGTTGTATTGGAAATGAATCAATCATTTCCAAGTTCATGAATAGTATAATTCTTGCATTCTAAAATATAGAACAAACGACATTGTCCATGTTGAAGTCCATTATAAATATTGTTGTATAAAGGGTTAACAGCTATTATGGTAATAGCTAGAGTGCCTCACAGGGTATCCGATGACATCAGATGTCATGGTGCTGTCGCCTGATGGAGGAAGGTTCTTATGGAACCTTGCTAAAATCTATTTTTGTTAAAGTGTCAATAGAGTCATAAAGTGGAAACAGACCCTTCAGTCCAACACATCCACGCCGACCAAATATCCCAACCCAATCTAGTCTCACCTGCCAGCACTCGGCCCATATTCCTCCAAACCCTTCTTATTCATATGCCCATCCAAATGCCCTTTAAATGTTGCAATTGTACCAGCCTCCACCACTTCCTCTGGCAGCTCATTCCATGCCCGTACCATCCTCTGTGTGAAATCGTTGCCCTTAAGGTCTCTTTTATATCTTTCCCCTCTCACCCTAAACCTATGCCCTCTAGTTCTGGACTCCCCGACCCCAGGGAAAAGGCTTTGCCTATTTACCCTATCCATGCCCCTCATAATTTTGTAAACCTCTTAATGTAAGTTTTTTAATTTGTGTTAGTCTGGTTTTCAATTCTCAATTGTCAAAAGCACCCAGAGCTGGTTGTGATATATATACTTAGAGACCCTTCAGCAACTTCCTAGCTGACACAGTCACCAAGAGAAATAATAGTGATCTGTCAAAATCCACGCAATCAAACACTCATGACAATATTCAGAGCAACTAATCATTCCTGAAGTCTGACAGCACCTGAGCCCCTGGAACCCACAACAGGAGCAGGGGGAAAAACTGGTGTCACCCATTCAATCAATAACAGACAGACTTCGAAAAACCAGAAAAATCTGGTCAGTGTCACCCCATTTACAATCAGCAGCTTTACTGAGAGGATTTTAACAGGACAAGGCATAGCTAAAGAAATATCGAATGCATTCAACGATACCTCTGGTTCATGCTTTGGACTTCAAAACGGGTGTCATTTACTGGGAAAAAATGGGTATGAGCACATAGGGCTCTGCAATGCATTTTTATTGCCTTGGTTATTCTTTCTAAGAGGTACCATTTAAGCTTGGACAGAGTGTTTACAATGAAGTAGACCGAGAAGCCAGAAGGTACTGCCACTGCTATTAATGAATATCTGGAAAGCATCACATTCAGCACCGAGCCTGTCCAGCCATTGGTGCTCAATGCCTCTTCCGCCACAGAATGGGTGTTTTCAGGCATTATGCCAAATCTGGTAGCTTTAACTCTAACTTGAGAATGTAGCACACACTGACGTGTGTTTTGCCTAACCAGGTGAGTCAGGGACAGCCTTGGATAGGAGCCTTCCACATCCGACAGAAATTTAACAGAACCTCCACCATTGTCATCCATTGCATCCGTTGCACCTCATGTGGTCTCCTCCACATCAGGGAGACAGGATGCCTCCTTGCAGATCATTTCAGAGAACATCCCTGGGACATCCACACCAACCAACTCCATTGCCCTGTGGCTGAACACTTCAACTCCCCCTCCCACTCTGTCAAGAACATGCAGGTCCTGGGTCTCCTCCACTGCCAAACCATTACCATCTGGCGCCTGGAGGAAGAAAACCTCATGTTCTGCCTTGGGACTCTGCAACCACACAAGGTCAATGTGGATTTCACCAGTTTCCTCATCTCCCCTCCCTCCACATTATCCCAGTCCCAAGCCTCCAACTCGGCACATCCCTCCTGACCGGTCCATCACCTTTCCAATTTATCCGCTCCACCCTCCTCTCCGACTTATCACCTTCTCCCTCACTTTCATCTACCTATTGCATTCTCAGCTAACTTCCCCCCAGCCCCACTCACTTCCCATTTATCTTTCAGCACACCCCGCAGCCCACAAGCCTCATTCTCGATGAAGAGTTTATGCCCAAAATGTCAAGTTCTCCTGCTCCTCAGATGCTGCCTGACCTGATGTGCTTTTCCAGCACCAAACTCTCCACTCTGATTTCCAGCATCTGCAGCCCTCACTTTCTACTAACAGCCTTAGATAAGGTCAGGCAGAAGGACAATCACTATCATACAAAGCTGGCTTCAATCATTCCCACAAGGTACAGAAAGTGCCAGCACTCTGTCCTGCCTGGGTCTGGATCCATAGCTAACTTGGCTATGTGTTGAGTGCTTTGATTCATCCTTGGTTTGACTTAGTCAACACTGACGACATTGTGGTCAGAAGTAACAGATCAGCATTGGTGTCCACCAGCAAGTGACCTTTGCCAATTTCGTTGAGTGCCCAGAGGATCAGGAAGGTATTTCAATCACACCAATGGTCCGTCCACATCCTCCCTCAACTAGGTACACTTATTCCTGCTCCATGACCAAGAGAAGCGATGACTTTGAAGGCAGATCAATCAAATCATTGCAGCTTCCTTCTCTCTGACTGAAAGTGACTTCAGGTGTAATATGGGAGGTGTGGGCCAAAAAAATTAAATAGTTTATGATTAAATAGTTTGTAAATGAAATGAAAAACTTGGGAGGATCTAGTATAAGGGTTTAATACCTCTTGTGCTAATATGAGTGTATCCTCAATAATTTCAGATCATATGGAACAGGGACCTAAGGGATGAACATTCTCATGGAAATAGAGAACACTGGAGAAATTCAGTTGGCCTGGTAACATCTGTGGAGAGAGAAATAGATTAACATTCAAGTCCAGTGTGACTCCTTGTCAGACTCCAACATCTGCAATATTTTGCTTTTATTGGAATATTCTAATAGAGTTGAGCTAAACTATGTCTCTGTGAATAGTTAACAAATATTCATGCATTTTCACTCAAATGGTTTCCATTCATATAGTCAATGGAATCTTCAAATGCTCTTCTTCACAAAGTCCCCTGCCTCTGTAAATCTGGATCCCTGGGAGGGACCTCTCGGTTCCACGATCGGTCAAATAAACACTAGCAGCTTGGTCTGAATCAGAAAGATTTAACAATTTATTTCAATGCCGGGCATAGGTTATCCAGCAATGCAGTTGTTAAGCACCTCTGTGTAGACTGGAAAAGCTGCATGCTTTAGCTTAAAACACAGGCAACTTTTATCGATCTCTTAACAAACAGATTAGCCTTAATTGCAAAATTAATCCAATAAAATGAAATAAAATAGTCATAAAACTAAGCTAATGACATTTCCTGGGAACTGACTTGCTTTGTGTGCCTTTAACTCTGGGGACACCTGGTTTCCAAGGTCAATATAGGATACTTTAATAATGTCATATCTTACTTAGTTAATTCATATTATGAACAGGGCATTATTTGCTAATCTCTTTCAATTAGTTCAGGAATGCAGTTTTCAGTAGCATTAGATACCATTATAAGCAAAAGTGTTAATTTGCTCCTAGAAGCCATTTTGTTATGTTATTTTAAGTTACTTGCATTAAAAAGCCATTTTGTAGTTAGTAAAGGCATGTGTTAAAATGGTTGTTCCTGACAACAGCCTAAATCCAGATTTTAGATCCTCACCTCCACATCTGTCTGCATGGGGACATTAAATTCCACCTGCCAACTCATCCTTTCTCAACACAGACGCTGCCCATCCTGCTAAATGTTTCCAAAACCTTCAATTTCGATGGAAGAGAGTGATTAACACAATGAATTAGTTGTTCAGTAGCTAAGTAGCTCACGTTTGCTTTTCCTGCTATTTTCCAAGCATTACGGCCATTTTGATCCTGACAACTCAGTTCCTGCTGCGAGACCACCCCCCTCTCCATCCACCCCCTGACCCTGAATGCTTTCTATTCATCCTGAGATCACAAAGGTAGCAAACGGTGAGGTTACGGTGAAAATGTTGACATAAAAATAGAAAGTTTAAATTGGAAGTGTTGACATAGGTCAGAAAGCTCAGGGGTAATAGGTGTGTCACCTAATCATGTTACAGGAATTTTCTAGAATACGGTCAGGCAACAGATTTTTCTATTTGCTTATTGGTTAATAACACTTTCTAATTGTCTTAATGTTGACAGCAGATTTTTGATGATTTCAGTTTTATGAAGGGTTGCCGTTGAAGAGAGGCAATGACATAGTAGTATTAATTACTACTATTATTGCTTGACTATTAATCCAGAGACCCGGGGGACCTTGGTTTGAATCCCACTGTAATAGAGTGCGGAAGTTTTAATGATGACCATGGCAACTTTGCCAGATGGGAAAAGAAACCTAGCAGGTTCTTTAGGGCAGAAAACTGATGTCCTTATTTGGCCTCACTTATATGTGTCTCCAGACCCATAGCAATGTGGTTGACTCTGTCACCTTAACTCTTGACTCTTAACAAAGGATAATAATGAACAATAAAGCACAGGCATAGCGATGCTCATATCCCGTAAACAGATAAAAAATGTTGTGAACAAATAAAATATGTTGCCAGGGAAGCATAAATAGTTCACTCTGGAGGTAGTGGAACCATGGATGAGTCTGTTGCTGAGGCATAAATGGAGACAAAAGGGTGGCTCAGTGGTTAGCACTGCTGTCTCACAACACCAGGGTCCCAGGTTTGATTCCGGCCTCGGGTGACTGTCTGTGTGGAGTTTGCACATTCTCCCCGTGTCTGCGTGGGTTTCCTCCGGGTACTCCGGTTTCCTCTCACAGTCCAACGATGTGCAGGTTAGGTGAGTTGGCCATGCTAAATTGCCCATAGTGCTAGGTGCATTAGTTAGAGGGAAGTGGGTCTGGGTGGGTTACTCTTCGGAGGGTCGCTCTGGACTGGTTGGGCTGAAGTGTCCATACTGTGGGGAATCTAATCTAATCTAAAAGTGATGTCTTGAAGGTGATCTTTGTAATACTGAAGATGTGAGGTCCAAATTTCACAGCCAGTAAGCTCAATAGAATCATACAGTAACCATCAATAAACAAAGATGCTCTAACTCCACACTAGTCCCACTTTCCAGCATCTGGCCTTCAGCCTTGAATGTTATGACGTTTCAAGTGCTCATCCCAATACTTTTTAAAAGTTGTGTGGCTTCCCGTCTCAACTACCCTCCCAGACAGGGCATTCCAGATTTCTACCACCCACTGGGTGAAATTGTTTCACATCACAACTCCTCTAAACCTCCTCCTTCTGATGTTGCAAACACTCCAGTTCAGATGGAGACAAGGAGGTGTGATGGTGTCAATGTCAATGTTCTTCCTTCTGCACTCCCTTGTCCCCTCAAATGCACCCATGGCTTCTGAATAATGTTGAGCTGTTATCAATACAGCGGACATGATTTCCACTGTCTTGTGGTCTGTAGCTGAGACTGTTGGTTTGGGGGTTAGCTTAGTTACCCTGGGCTGCTGGTTTTGTGATGCCAACAGCATGGGCTTAATTCCCACACCAGCCGAGGTTATCATGAAGGGTCCATCTTCTCAACCAATCTACTTCCCTGAGGCAGGGTGACCCTTAGATTAGCTTCCCTACAGTATGGAAACAGGCCCTTCAGCCCAACAAGTCCACACTGACCCTCCAAGGAGGAGGCCACCCAGACCCATTCCCTACCCAATATTTACCCCTTACTAATGCACCCAACTCTATGGGCAATTTAGCATGGCCAAGTGTGAGGAAACCAGAGTACCCGAAGGAAACCCATACAGACATGGGGAGAATGTGCAAACTCCACACAGGCAGTTGCCAAAGGCAGGGATTGAACCTGGGTCCCTGGTGCTGTGAGGCAGCAGTGCTAACCACTGAGCCCTCCCTCTCTCTCTCAGAAAATAGCCTACAGTTTGCTGCGACTACCCTGACTTTACCATTTTAGTTAATAATAATTTATCTTAAGGCATAGCTCTTAATAGGTTCCTCTGCGTGCCTCTCTTTCATTCACTTTTCATTATTATTCAGCTTTCACAATCTTCTCAGCCATGTTTCACATGGGTTTTCCTACTTTCTCTAGTGATCTGATCGAAGGCCTGAGATGCAGAAAGTGCTGGTCTGGTCCCACATATCTGTTGCTGTGCCTGCTGCATATAGATATTTTAGCAAATTACCCCCGTGCTACTGTGCATGAAATATGCCACAATGATTCAAGAAATGCTGACTGAACAATAATGTAAAAATCCCCTGACTTACCAAAACACCTGAAATGCTGCTTACATTATGTAGTTGACAAAACATCAAGTACAGGCACCTGCCTCATTGCATGGGCACTCTTTCAGGGTGAAGAAATCCAACTATCTTTGGTCACCTTAGATTGAAATAACAATATGGTAGACCAGCATAAAACAAATAGATAGTTGTGGATTACTACTTCAGGGCCATATTGTATTAAATGGGTGACATAGCAATAAAAATAGAAAAGAACTGGAAAGTGATCATACAAGGAATAGTTCATATGAGAGGTATAAGATTTCCATGATCATTGCTATTGGTATAGGATGCTTTGTCGCAATTATACAGAGCCTCGATGAGACCACATCAGGACATCATGTGCATTTTTGGTGTTACCTGAGGAAGGGTGTTTTTGCTTTAGTGGGAGTGCAGTGAAAGTTTACCAGATTAGTTCCTGGGATGGCAGGACTGACGTATGCCGAGAGGGTGAATCAGTTAGGATATTCCCTGGAGTTCAGAGGAATGAGCGGGGATCTCTTAGAAACTTATAAGTTCTTACAAGGTAGATGTGGGAAAGATTATTCCAATGACAGGGGAGTCCAGAACCAGGGGTTATTGATCCAGAAAGAGGTGAAGTTGCAGAATTCAATACTACAGAGAGCAATCAAGACCAAAACATTGTATCATTTCAAGAAAGAGTTGGATATAGCACTTGGGGCTAAAGGGACCAAAGGTTATGTCAGGAAAGCCAGATCAGGCTATTGAATGGATGACCCACCATTATCATGATAAATGCTGGAGAAGCCTCACAGAGTTGAATAGCTTACTCCTGTCCCTATTTTCTATGTTTCTATATTTTCCCAGCTGCACCTCCAAATTCTCCTCACCAAGAAACATGGATATCCATGTTTGTGTCCAAGGCTTATTCATTTATCACAATTGAAGAAAAACGTTTTCTCCCGCTCCAGTTGTTGATTTGAGATTTTCTAAAGTTGCTATTTCCTTCAATTATCATAATTCTTATCCTGTTGGATCTTTCTAATTTAGTGCATGGCCAGGCTAACATCACAGGGTTGATTTCAGCCCCACCAGTGGAAACCAGGCAGTCAGAGAATTACAAATACAGAGTTCAACACCCTGTACAGTGGTCTAGGCTGAATGAAGCTCATCTCCAAAGCAGGAGACTCTGTGAAGGTCTGTATAAGCCACTTCACCATTTCTTCAATTGGAGGGGTAATGGTCTACTGGTATTTTTACTAGACCCAGGTAATATTTGGTGCTCTGGGTTCAAAGCTTGCCCTGGCAGATGGTGGAATAGGAATTCAACTTGATTTATTATTATCACATGAACCAGATACTGTGAAAGTATTGTTTAGCCCTCTATCCATGTAAGTCATAGCTTTCATAAGTACATCAGGGTAATGGAACAGAATGATGAATAAAATGTTACAGCTACACAGAAGGTGCAGAGAAAGATCAGCTTTAATATCCTAGAGTCCCGTGCAAAAGTCTGATAACAGTGGGCAAGAAGCTGTTCTTGAATCTGTTAGTACATGTTTTCAAACTTCTGTATCTTCTGCTCAATTGAAGAGGGTGGAAGAGAGTGTAACTGCGTGGGACGGGTCTTTTGATTATGTTGGCTGCTGTCCTGAGGCAGTGGGAGGTATAGACAGAGTCAATGGAAGGGGGTAGGCTGGTTTGTGTGATGGACTGAAGTCACAACACTGTAATTTATGGTCTTGGGCAGAGTAGTTGCCAAACCACGCTGGGATGTATCCAGATAGGATGCTTTCTACGGTACATGGATAAAAATTGGAAGGAGTCATTGTGGACATGCCGAATTTCCTTAGCCTCCTGAGGAAGGAGAGGCGTTGGTGTGCTTTCTTGAAATTAAGAAACTAATAATAACCATGAAATGACCGTTGGAAAAACCCACCTGGCTCACCAATGCCCTTTAGGGAGGAAACTGCTGTCCTTACCTGCAGTTGACTCCAAACCCACTGCAATGTGATTGCCTCTGAACTGCCCTGTGGGTAATTAGGGATAGGCAATAAATGCTGGCTTACTCAGTGAGCCCATGTCGCACAAATGAATTGAAGTTATTATTAATTAATTTTAACAGAAGCTTGCAAAGTGGAAGCTCCCACAGCACAGCCCCCAGGCTA
Organism: Chiloscyllium plagiosum; assembly: GCF_004010195.1. Classification (NCBI taxonomy): domain Eukaryota; kingdom Metazoa; phylum Chordata; class Chondrichthyes; order Orectolobiformes; family Hemiscylliidae; genus Chiloscyllium; species Chiloscyllium plagiosum. Next base: position 125,795,175 of record NC_057713.1, read on the forward strand.
AAGGAAAGGCAATGGTGCCTTCAGCCTAAATTAAAACATTTCTTCAATGAACTTTGGAAGAGTCAGGACACGCTTTGAGCTCCACAAGAAAGGATGTAGCTTGCTGGGCCAAACACCTCCTCTCCAAAACTTGCCCGAAGTTAAAGTTCACGCTGTTTAATCTTCTTCTGTTTGAAATACAGCTTGCTAAATTAATGAGGAGCCACGAGATCTCCAGTAACTTAATTGTGAGGTTACTTCAGTTTATATTAAGACTAATAGTTCTAATCTTGACCATTGCATTTATATAGCATCAAAAAATTACTGGACCATTTTATATAAGTTCAAAAAATTTAAAGCCCGTAACTACTTTATTTGGTGGTAAAACTAGTGATTTATTATTTTTGTTTGATATTTGCAGTCATATACTTAACATTAAAGTAGTTATTCACTGGACCAAGTTTCTATTAGTTAGCTACTGGATCTCCATTGAGATTTTAGATTTATGTAAAGGCATTGATTAACATGCTGTCCAGAGTAACATATCTACTCCTTTGCTTTGAAGGGTGATGAGAAAAATAAAAAACATTTCCTTTCAATCTGATTGGTCAACTATGCCATCATCACAGGCTGAATTTGAACCATGTTATTTCACACTCACCGAGATAAAAATCTCTTCTGTAAATTAGACATTCCAAGCAATCCTCCCAAAATGGATGAGTGCTCTTGTTAAAATTGTCCATATTTTGACATTAATTGAGCAGTGGCACTCAGCGTTTCCACACAGAGAATGTGCAAAATGATCTTGTTGATGCAGGAGACCAAACATTCCATTCCATTACTGTCAACTCAATCCCTGAGGAAAATCTTCTTCAGCCAGAGGGTGGTGAATCTGTGGAATTCATTGTTCAGAAGCTTGTGGAAGCCAAGTCATTGGGTGTATTAAAGATAGATGTAGAGAGGTTTTTTTTTAGTGGGATTGAGGGTTATGGGGAGAAGGCAGAAAAATGGAGTTGACACACATATCAACCATGATTGAATGGCGGGACAGACTCAATGGGCCAACTGGCCTACATCTGCTCCTAAATCTAATGGCTGCTCCTTGGTAATAATGTAAGACTAATGCAGACATTTTTGCCACGCTGACCCCAAAAAGAACTTCCATCTACATATTCGTGCCATTACTCGGACTTCCTATTTCAGCCTTCATAACGTTGTCTGACTTCACCCCTGTCAGGGCTTATCTGTTGCTGAAGTCTTCAATCATGTCTTTATTACCTCTAGATTTGACTACCCCAAAATGCTCCAAGCTAGTATCTGTTCATCCATCTTTTGTAACCTCCACAAACTTGAAGTCATTGAAAGCTATGCTGGCCAAGCCTTGATTCAACCTGGTTCCTGTCCATTGCTGATCCTGGGGAAAAAGAGATCCTGCCTTTGCACCACACCATCCAGCAGGACCTACAGGATCCTGCCTGCACAGCAAGGCCTCGAACTTCCACCATCTGCATATCGGGGCAAATGTCCAGAACCTGACTGATGGTGCTCATCTAGGGTGCACAATGGGCTTTTAAAGATGGCATAGTCACAAGGGATGCCAGGCTTTCAGCTGATTTCGAGTGACTGGCGATTTGGTCGGGAATGGCCTGTTGTAAAATCGGTTCAAATTGACATACATCATCAGGGCATGGTGGGTAATTAATGGGAGGAACTTGGTAAGATGCAGCAAGAAAATCCTTTAAGCGTCATAGAGTCATAGAGATGTACAGCATGGAAACAGACCCTTCGGTCCAACCCGTCCATGCCGACCAGGTATCCCAACCCAATCTAGTCCCACGTGCCAGCACCCGGCCCATATCCTTCCAAACCCTTCCTATTCGCATACCCATCCAAATGCCTCTTAAATGTTGCAATTGTACCAGCCTCCACCACATCCTCTGGCAGCTCATTCCATACACGTACCACCTTCTGCGTGAAAAAGTTGCCCCTTAGGTCTCTTTGTTCAGCAACACTTCCGAGGACCTTACCATTAAATGTATAAATCCTGCTAAGATTTGCTTTCCCAAAATGCAGCACCTCGCATTTATCTGAATTAAACTCCATCTGCCACTTCTCAGCCTATTGGCCCATCTGGTCAAGATCCTGCTGTAATTTGAGGTAACCCTCTTCGCTGTCCACTACACCTCCAATGTTGGTGTCATCTGCAAACTTACTAACTATATCTCTTATGCTCACATCCAAATCATTTATGTAAATGACAAAAAGTAGAGGGCACAGCACTGATCCTTGTGGCACTCCACTGTTCACAGGCCTCCAGTCTGAAAAACAACCCTCCACTACCACCCTCTGTCTTCTACCTTTGAGCCAGTTCTGTATCCAAATGGCTAGTTCTCCTTGTATTCCATGAGATCTAACCTTGCTAATTAGTCTCCCGTGGGGAACCTTGTCGAACGCCTTACTGAAGTCCATATAGATCACATCTACTGCTCTGCCCTCATCAATCCTCTTTGTTACTCCTTCAAAAAACTCAATCAAGTTGGTGAGACATGATTTTCCACGCACCTCGGAAATGCTCATCACGATTTGGACTTGGCCTAAAAGAAGATTCAGCTACAGCTGCACAGGGCATCTGTGAGAGCATCACCAGATTTTCATTTTACCTTTGGGTATTCAGAGCAAAATGACAGGTCATGAAGCCAGACAGCATGACAGCTCTCTTGATGTGATCACTTCTTCCCATTCAGGCTTCCAGCCCAAGCTTGATATACCTTCCCTGACAGCAAGTGGCCAACACCAGAGTCTAATTTCATGCCTTTTATGTGTTACTTCATAAATCTGTGATTACCTTTGTTTCAATGCTCAAGTAAAGGTAAATAGTGCACTCCCCAAATTACAATAAAGTCAAGCTCCATAACAAGTACTTCTACACTCAGGGTCCTGGCTAGGAATGCTGTGATGCAGATTGGGCTATATACGAATATGGACAAGCACATGAAATTACTCTGATACGACCTTTGCATTGGCACAAAGGTCAGAATCATGCAGCACTCAGCCTCTATTCTTATCTTTTATTGACGCTGGCAGGAGAGATAAATGGAACTTAGCAGCCCAGTGATGCATGGTTTTGTAAGAGCTTGCAGGTTTTGCAGTTCAATGCAACTACATGACGGTCTGGCAGCATCTGTGGAGAGAAATCCGAGTTAAGTGGAAGGATACTGAGGAAGGATCATTTGATCTGAAACGTTAACTCTGATTCATCTCCACATATGCTGCCAGACCTGCTGAACTTTTCCAGCAATCTCTGTTTTTGCTTCTGACTTGCAGCATCTGCAGTTCTTTCAGTTTTTACTTATGTGAAGACTATTTCTATTGAAGTCAAACAGGAAACCAGTGGCCTGTGCAGGAAGAGTTCTTCTGTGCACCAGCGGGATTGCATCTGGGCTGGAACTATTCAGTGCAAAAGCTAGGTTCATGTTGCAGAGTTTCTTCATCCCTCTGACTGATTGCAATCTGAGGGAGCAGTGACATATAAAATGAAATATTTACCTGTGGGGAACAAAATATAACTCAACCATTTCAAAGGCTGCAAAAATGGTGCTTCTGTACTTCTGAAGGTTTTTGCTGGAAAAAGAAGTAAATAACTATTTATGTCGATAAATATCAATAAAAATCTTAAATGGACACCATAAACAGAGTCCATGGGCAAATTTCAAAGCAACACAAGAATTGAACAAAGTGAAAATACATCCTACTCGTGCCCATTTCTCAGTTTCACAAAATTGCACACAATAATATACGATGATGTTATGGCTTTAAGAGAAGTATTTTGTCCTTTTTTTAAATGATGAGAGGTTGAGAAAGAGGTGCTGAGAAATCTGCTCAAAGCCAACCCAATAAACAGCTTGTGAGACCTTGGGTTTCTTTTAAACATTGTAATAATAGAAGCAGCCTGAATGGGTGGGGTCAAGCTCCCATTTTACTTTCAGGTTTCAGCAGGTATTGAAACTGGATGCGGAAGTTCTTATTCCTCTCCCTGTTACAGCTAAATGCTGGGGTTCTCTTCCTGCAACTGGAATCACAAGTGAGACCACCTATGTTACTGAATTTGCCTTTACCAAGGATTTATCGGATGTTACTACACTAATAGGTAGTAGTTAATATATATACTATTTTGTTAAACATTTCGATACAGTTATAGTTAAGCCAATTCTTTTCTTTTCTTTTTATTTTGTCTGTATTTTAGTTATAGCATAAAATAAAGTGTGTTTTGCTTCAAGTTAATAGTTTGACCAATTGAATCACATCTGGAATTGCCTTACCTCTATAATAAGAAAACTTTAGGGACTAGATTACCTTCTTAATATATTTTGAGAGGGCTTGGTCTGGTCCATAACAAATACAAGGTCACCCACATTGCTATGTTAGCTGCACTTAAAGATTTACATGAATGTTGTTTTCTACCTGTGGCCAACAGCAAGATAATAATTCACAGCTCTTTGTGATTTGCCTGCCAACACTTTAAACCAGCAACAACATGACACATGTCCCAAGGAATAGTCAGTGAACTTCAATAAGTCTCATTAGATCATGCACAGTGCACAAGTAAAAGAGTGCAAGTGGCTGTAGAGGAGTAGGAACAGGAATCATAAGCCTTCTTGGTCACATGGCTGCAGGTCAGTATCTGGTCAGTGATAACCCCTTGATATTGAATTCAACAATGCTAACGTTAAGGGGTGATGATTAAATTCCCTTTTATGAGAGATGGGCATTACCTGAAAAGATTTGTGTGACACAAATATTATTTGCCACTTGTCAGCCCAAACCTGAATACTGTCAAGGTCTTGCTGGTCACAGGCTGCATCAGTATCTAAGGAGTCACAAATATTGTAGAACATTATGCAAACATCAACAAACATCCCTATTTCATCTTGTGATGAAGTGAAAGTCATTGATGAAGCAGTTAGAAGTTGGCCAGTTGAGCCTAGGAGAGTAGCCTGATTAACTCCTGAAGCAATAGCCTGGAGCTGAGATGACTGACTGCCACCACTCACAACTATCTTTCTTTGTGCTGCTTTGGCCCTAACCTTGAGTATTACCATTTAGGTTCACTGCGATCTATCATGGCAGGAGCAAGCATTTCAGCTGTGTCAATTCAGCACCAGTTCCCTCATAGAGCCATAGAGTCAAACAGCACAGAAACAGACCCTGCGGTCCAACCAGTCCATGACGAACATAAATCCAAACTAAACTGGTCTCACCTGCCTGCTCCTGGCCCATATCCCTCCAAATCTTTCCTATGCATGTACTTATCCAAATGTCTTTTAAACATTGCAACTTTACTCACATCCATCACTTTGTCAGGAAGCTCATTCCACACACAAAACCATCCTTTGCGTAAAAGAATTTGCACCTCATGTCTTTTTTATATCTCTCCCTCTTACTTTTAAAAAAGTGCCCCTAGTTTTGAAATCCCCCATCTGAGGGAAGAGACAACTGCCATTAACCATCTATATCCCTCCTTATTTTATAAACCTATAAAGTTGGCTGTCAATCTCCTTGGCTTCAGTGAAGAAAAATCCTTCACATATATAAGAGTTTTGATTGATTTTAAAACCAACCATCATTGTCACTATAAGGTTCACTTCCCAGTCAATAGGGAATTCTATAATTTTCAATGAGGGGACTCAGCAATCATTTAGCTCTTAGGCAAATTTGCCTTGTAAGATATAAGCTTTATATCCCCTCTTTTATCATCTATTCCTATTTCGCTAAAGCCATGTCGATGTTTTAGTTGTTTTCAATGTTCTGATGATTCTGCAATAGCAATGTTCAGCTATTTTTGATCCATAAGAATGTATGAATAAGACTTGGAGTAGACCATTTGACCCATCAAGCTGACCCCGCCAGTCAATAAGGTCACAATTCATCTGTCATAGGTCTCAACTGCTCTTTAGTGCTGTCTCTTCAGTGACTTCAGCTGTCCAAAATTTTGAAAACCTACCTACCTTTTAAATAGTTTCTATGACCCAGCCTCCAAAACACTCTGGGGTTGAGAATTCCAGATATTCACTACCTTCTCAGAGAGAAAACAAATCCTTCACATCTCAGTTTTAAATGAGTGTCACCTTAATTTGAAACTATGTCCCTGAGTTTGAGGTTCCAGCACTAGTGGAAACATCTTTTTATCATCCAGCCTCTCAAGCCTCTTCAGCATGATGTACGTTTTAATAAAATCATCTCCCATTCTTCTAAACTGAAATGAATAAAGGCCTGTGCTGATTGGCCATTTGGCATGGTGCCTCAGTGGTTAGCACTGCTCCCTCACAGCACCAGGCACCAGAGTTCAATTCTAGCCTTGGGGGATTGTCTGTGTGGGGTTTGCACATTCTCCACGTGTCTGCATGGGTTTCCTCCCACTATTCAAAGATGTGCAGGTTAGGTGGATTGGCCAGGCTAAATTGCTCTTAGTGTTCAGGGAGGTGTAGGCTAAGTGCATTAGTCAGGGGAAATATAAACAATAGGTGCAGGAGTAGGCCATTCAGTCCTTCGAGCCAACACTACCATTCATCATGATCATGGCTGATCATCCACAATCAGTATCCTGTTCCTGTCTTATCCCCATAACCCTTGATTCCACTATCTTTAAGAGCTCTATCCATCTCTTTCTTGAAAGCATCCAGAGCCTTGGCCTCCATAGCCTTCTGGGGCAGAGCATTCCACATACCCACCACTCTCTGGGTGAAGAAGTTTCTCCTCAACTCTGTTCTAAATGGCCTATCCCTTAGTTTTAAACTGTGTCCTCTGGTTCGGGACTCACCCATCAGCGGAAACATGCTTCCTGCCTCCAGAGTATCCAATCCTTTAATAATCTTATACGTCTAAATCAACTCCCTCGCATCGTTCTAAACTCAAGGGTATACAAGCCCAGTCACTCCAATCTTTCAACATATGATAGTCCCACCATTCCGGGAATGGGCCTCGTGAACCTATGCTGCACTCCCTCGATAGCCAGAATGTCTTTCCTCAAATTTGGAGACCAAAACTGCACACAATATTCCAGGTGCGGTCTCACCAGGGCCCTGTACAGTTGCAGAAGGACCTCTTTGCTCCTATACTCAAATCCTCTTGTTATGATGGCCAGCATGCTATTAGCTTTCTTCACTGTCTGCTGTACCTGCATGCTTGCTTTCATTGACTGGTGTACAAGAACACCTAGATCTCATTGTACTTCCCCTTTACCTAACTTGACTCCATTTAGGTAGTAATTTGCCTTCCTGTACTTGCCACCAAATTGGATAACCATACATTTATCCACATTAAGCTGCATCTGCCATGCATCCATCCACTCACCTAGCCTGTCCAGGTCACCCTGTATTCTCATAATAACCTCCTCACATTTCACCCTGCCATTCAGCTTTGTGTCATCAGCAAACTTGCTAATATTACTTTTAATGCCTTCATCTATATCATTGATGTATATTGTAAACAGCTGCGGTCCCAGCACCGAACCTTATGTACCTCACTGGCCACTGCCTGCCATTCCGAAAGGGACTTGTTTATCACTACTCTTTGCTTCCTGTCAGTCAGCCAATTTTCAATCCAAGTCAGTACCTTGCCCCCAATACCATGTGCCCTAATTTTGCTCACAAACCTCCTTTGTGGGACCTTATCAAAGGCTTTCTGAAAGTCCACTGGCTCTCCCTTGTCCATCTTCATAGTTACATCCTCAAAAAATTCCAGAAGATTAGTCAAGCACTATTTCCCCTTCGTAAATCCATGTTGACTCTGACCTATCCTGTTATGCTATCCAAGTGAGTCGTAATTTCATCTTTTATAATTGACTCCAGCATCTTTCCCACCACTGACGTCAGGCTAGCCGATCTATAATTCCCTGTTTTCTCTCTCCCTCTCTTCTTGAAAAGTGGGACAACATTATCCACTCTCCAATCCACAGGAACTGATCCTGAATCAATAGAACATTGGAAAATGATCACTAATGCATCCACAATTTCTAGAGCCACCTCCTTAAGTACCCTGGGATGCAGACCATCATGTCCCAGGGACTTATCAGCCTTCAGACCTAACAGTTTATCCAACACCATTTCCTGCCTAATATAAATTCTCTTCAGTTCACCCATTACCCTAGGTCCTTCAGCTACTATTACATCTGGGCGATTGCTTGTGTCTTCCCCAATGAAAACAGATCCAAAGTACCTATTCAACTCTTCTGCCATTTCCTTGTTCCCCATAATAAATTCACCCATTTCTGTTTTCAAGGGTCCAATTTTAGTCTTAACCTTTTTTTTTCTTTTCACATACCTGAAAAAGCTTTCACTATCCTCCTTTATATTTTTGGCCAGTTTGCCTTCGTACCTATTTTTTTTCTCTGCCTATTGCCTTTTTAGTTATCCTCTGTTGCTCTTCAAAAGTTTCCCAGTCCTCCGGCTTCCTGCTCATCTTTGCTATGTTATACTTCTTCTCTTCTATCTTTATGCAGTCCTTAACTTCCCTCATCAGCTACGGCCGCCTCTGCCTTCCCTTAGGATCTTTCTTCCTCTTTAGAATGAACCGATCGTACACCTTCTGCATTATATCCAGAAACACTGGATGCCATTGTTGTTCCACTGCCATCCCTGCTAGGGTATTGAACCATTGAACTTTGGCCAGCTCCTCCCTCATAGTTCCATAGTTCCCTTTGTTCAACTGCAATACTGGCACTCCCGATTCTCCCTTCTCCCTCTCAAATTGCAGATTAAAGCTTATCATATTATGGTCACTACTTATCTACATTAAATTCCATCTGCCAAGTTTTTGCCTATTCCCGTAATGGATATCCCCTTGCAGATTCCATGTGCCCGCATCATAGCATGCCCTCCCACCTACTTTTATATTGTTACCTAATTTGGATACACTACACTTTGTCCCGCCCTCCATGTCAGTAATATAGATCGCAAATAATTGAGGCCTGAGGATTGATCCTTGTGACACCCAACTAGTTACACCTGCATAACCTAAGGAGGTCCCAATAATCTCAACTCTCTGCCTTCTGTGCATTACTACATCCTCATTCTGTGCTATTGTATGGTCCCCAATCCCATGAGATTCTATCTTGTTCAGTCACCATTTATGTGGCACCTTATAGAATGCATTGTGGAAATGCAGAATAAATGTTGTAGAATAAATATCTCCTGTACCAACGAGTAAGGTATTCTAAATAAATGTTAACATGTAAACTTTGTAAAAATGCAAAATGAACAGTAGCATAATGTACTGAAAATTGGAAGTGCAGAAAAACCTGAAAAGTTTTCAGTCCCATTACAAGCTTCATCTATTTTCCCTGATATGTATTCTATAATGGCAATGTACAGCATTTGTACATTCTAACTGGTTGGTAAATTGCATCACTCGGTAGTTAAGTTTATTTTAGAATAATTTGATAGAATTTTTATATATTCCAAGATTACTTTTAACTAGATTTAGAGGTCTTGTCTCAGAATCACATAAATGGTACCTAACTGTTCACATAAAAAGCTCATACCATTAGAATTCATCTCACCAGCTGGAAGCTATGCCTTATGTTAAGTACTTGGCATACCTTGGAAAGCCTACACTGTGCAAGCAGAACATTCAGCCCATCGAGTCCACATGGATCTTTTGAAGAGCATCTAATCCAGACCCACACTGTTACCCTGCATTTCCCATGACCAATTCAACTAACCTGCAAATCTTTGGACTGTGGGAGGAAACTGGGATTCCCAAAAAAGAAATGCATGTAGGCACAAAGAGAACGTGCAAACTCCACACAGACAGGTGCCCGAGGCTGGGATCAAACCTGGGTCCCTGGTGCTGTGAGGCAGCAGTGCTAACCACTGAGCCATTGTGCTCACCTGATATAGGTCCATGTTTAATTGGCCATTCATTATAAATCTGGAGATGATTTCCCATCTAAATTTTAAGTTTGTCATGGATTCTGAGCTCATATTTCTCCATAGAGTCATAATGTAAATGTAATCCTGGTAAAACTGATTACTGGTGACTGGATTAGTGGTGCTGGAAGAGCACAGCAGTTCAGGCAGCATCCAAGGAGCTTCGAAATTGACATTTCGGGCAAAAGCCCTTCATCAGGAATAAAGGCAGTGAGCCTGGAGCATGGAGAAATAAGCTAGAGGAGGGTGGGGGTGGGGAGAAAGTAGCATAGAGTACAATGGGTGAGTGGGGGAGGGGATGAAGGTGA
>NC_057713.1:125807048-125836964 GCF_004010195.1 Chiloscyllium plagiosum
TCCCCTCCCCCACTCACCTATTGTACTCTATGCTACTTTCTCCCCACCCCCACCCTCCTCTAGCTTATCTCTCCACGCTTCAGGCTCACTGCCTTTATTCCTGATGAAGGGCTTTTGCCTGAAACATTGATTTCGAAGCTCCTTGGATACTGCCTGAACGGCTGTGCTCTTCCAGCACCACTAATCCAGAATCTGGTTTCCAGCATCTGCAATCATTGTTTTTACCTGATTACTGGTGACTGCAGTTTATTTACAATCATGCAGTTCCTCCTTTATCAGGGACACAAACATTTTGTTTAGTATAGCAATGCTCTTGTCCACTTTGGATTTATGTATTTAGCGCTGCAAGAAGTTTAACAACATGGATCAAAACATCGGGCAAGTGTGTGATTTCAATATAGGTGACTTGCAAATATATAGATAAGTAATATAGTTAAAAACAAAATCCTCACCCTGCCTTCAGTCAGTGTTTTTCACTTCACTTTGTTGGTCTTTGTGGTGTGTGAGGTACACCCTGGCATTCAGGACCAGCCTTTTCTAATCTGAGTTGCTGCAAGTGATTGAAAATAATCTCATCATCACTTGCTGGAGGCATGCAAACTGCTTGCCAATGTAATTAGGGTCAAAATAAGCTTCCCAGTGTGTTCTGATATTCTACCCTTCACCATTTACCATTTCCTTTCCAAGCCGTTCATCAAACCTGCATAATCATGTTCATCACATGCCAGAACAAACAATTTTGCCACTGTTATCGATATGGCTTTTTTTTTTGCTGAAAGCAAAGCTATGTTCTGGTTGCCAGTTTTTCAGAGCAGCAGGATCTTATACTGTCACTGCTCCCAAAGATTGACAATAAGGAATCTGCTCTCTAATAGTAACTGTTGACTTTGCAGAGTCTATGCTCATCCTTGTCAAATGATCAGACTGAAAAATAAAATGTCAGGAAAAGGAAGAATTGGCTTATTACTATCTTATGATTACTTCCAACAATCAACACCAGCTTTGAGATGATGTTCCATTTATCATGTACCCACACTAAATTCAAAGCAAACGGGTGAAGTAAAAAATGCTGATCCATTTTTTGGTGCACGAGAACCAGTATTTTCTTCTTTTGCTTACAATTCTGTCTCATTTGTTAACTCCCCTCTCTCCAGTTAATATTCCATGTCTATTGTATAATGATGAGAACAACCACAGAGTATTTACTGAGCTTCAATTATTCACTGTCAATTCAGTTGACCAACAACGCTTGTTCTGATGAATTTTCATAGCTTTCTGATAATGCTTAAGAGTTCTGAAATTTAACACTCATACAAGACCACACAGGAACAGGGAGAGCAAAACAGGCAGGTCATTATGTAACAACATGCATCCCATGGATTGATCAGATTTCTATATCCTTCATTAATATTTTATCAGTGGTCCAGGTCTCTAATCCATCTGAGAAGTGGACTCCTAAGCTGCAACTTTACCTCAACTACTTTCTGTTGACAGAAGAGGTTTATAAGGTTTCAAAAAATAGGAGCAAGCCTGAGGATTGGGAACATTTCAGAATTCAGAAGAGGGTTGCCAAAAGGTTGATAGGAGGGGATGGAAAATAGAGTATGGAAGTGAATGATATAGGAATATAAAACAGATGTAAGACCTTTAATAAGGACATAAACAAGAGGAGAATAATTAAAGTAAGTAATGATCCCTTTGAGACAGGGGCAGGATAACCTATCATAGTGAATGAAGAAATGGCAAACATTGAACAAATACTTTGTTTCTACATTCAAAGCAGATGGTGAAAATTGTATACAAGAAATACAGGGTAAGAAAGGAGCTAATAACGTGAGAAAATTCAAACTAATTAATATCAGCAAAGAAAATACGACTGGAGAAACTTAAGAAACAAACGCCTTATATATTTCCAAGTCTGTTGTCCAACAGAATTTAAAAGGTGAGGCAATAACCTCCTGGTAACATTGCTGGACTTAATTCAAGGGCTCACGTAATATTGTGAGGAGCCGGGTTTGAATCCTGCCAAGGAAGAGGGTAGAATTTGAATTCAGTAGAAATCTAGAATTAAGGGTCTAATGATGACCACAATTTCATTATCAAATATTGGAAAAACCTATCTAGTTCAGTAATGTCCCTGGGAATGAAACTGCCATCCTTACCTGGTTCAGCCTACTTGTGACTCCAGACCCACAGCAATGTGATTGACTCTTAATTGCCTTCTAGGGAATTAGGGGTGGGTAATAAATGCTGGCCTAGTCAATGATGCCTTCATCCTGTGAATGAATATGAAATAGCAACAGCTCGAGAGGAAATGAGGCACTGGTAATGATTTTCCAAAATTTCCCAGAGTCGAGAATTGCCACTCAGTCCCTCACCCACGTCCCCACTCTCTACTCACACTCCCTCACTCTTAAACTCATCCACTCCCTCAAACATTCACTCACTCACACACTCACTCTGCCACTGAAAATGTTGAGCTTCTCAAAAAAAACTTCAATATGGCAGCTAATAATGTAAAAAGGCTGAGGGGGAAGAGGGCAAGTGGGGGTAGTGCTCTTTCCACTGATCACTTTCTGCATTTGTTGGTCTTCCCCCATGGTCTGCCCGTGCTGACTGACCCCTGCTATAGTTTGGTTTGGAATCCTGAGCTGAGAACTTGCACAAAAGGATTGATGCAGAAATCTCCGTGGGGAACAGCAATGCTGACAAATCAACTCCTAACTGGATGGCTGGACCAACTGTGCATCTGCACCTTAAATTATTCCGCTTCTAAACTCAGATCTCAGTACTGACAATATATTCCAATATAAATGTGGCATTCAAATGGTTAGATAGGGATTGCTGATTTTGAATAAAGCTAATGGGAGCGCAGCCAGTACATGGCACTAGTTGCCATTACTCACAGGGAACGCTGAATATGCAGTACTCCAGAAATCAGGAAATAAAGCCGCCTGTTAACAATTTTGCTCCGTTTATGTTGGCCAGGCTTTATTTTTAGCCATGTGATCTGTAACATCCATTAACCTTCATACTTCCAATGACTCTTAACCTGTATAAGATCATTAGCCTAACTTCAGCATTTTTCCTGTTATTTTTGCACATCGCTCTGCCCCATAGATTTTGCACCACAAAAAGCAGTAAGCATATCCACAAAGAGCAGGGGAGTCTTCCTCCTTATGGCGTCAGTAAAGTAAATTGGAAAATATACACATCAAGGCAGCACACAAGAGTTCCACTGTGTTGGGGAATCACAGTCATTAATTGTTAGTTGCCTTCAATTCACACTCCGAATCAGTCTTCCCTGTTCCAAACTTTCCCAGTTAATAGGAAAATGACTGAAACACTTAGGTGAATGAACTATAGACTGCCCAAGGTGTTAATGAATTGTCGCTTTGTCATATCGGAGCAGAAGCAAAGCTGAGTGCACCATCGGTTATTTTGTGAAATGTAACATTCTAACCAGCTATGTATTATATCTTGGGTTGATAGTTCTGATAGGAGTGTATTTATTTAACAGTCACTTCGCAGTTCTTGAAGTTGCCGATGGAAACAAACCAGACTTACTTGATTGGTGATGTTAGCACTGAATGTACTTGTGTTATGCTCCTCTATGCTTTTTTTATTGGATAGGCGTTAATCTATTTAAAATTGGTCGGTTTAAGAATGCTGTACACAACAACGATGAATGAAAATACTTGCTGGTCACAGATTGGGATGTTTACCTGACTAATGGGAGAGTCCATTTCCTTCCTATTGTAGTTGCCAGTGGAGATTCTGTCAAATATGTAGAGCTGTGGCAGAGTTGAGATTATGTTTTCAGAGTTCTAAATTCCAAGACCCTCTTGCAGAGAAAATGATTTTGGATTTGTTAAGCTCATCAGTTTTATTCTGAAATGGTTTGGAATGCAGCAGCTGATGGTCTCCTAGATCAGAAAGCAAGGACCAAAAATCAAGTTTTGAGATCCCCACAGGGCATTGATTTCACCAAGATGTTAGGAAACGCCCTTAGCTTTTGTTTTACTAGGCAAAAACAAATTGATTACAGGGACAGATTTTTTTTAACGCCTTATTTTATGCTTTATGCTAAATACTCCACGTCAGCTTATCTGGGCTGTGAGTGTCTACACATAAAATGTTAAAAGGCTGCTGGCTTTACCATTGGCTACCCCTCTTCTAGGTCTCTAGAATCCCTAGTTGAATAGTGTGATGTTGGAAAAGGACAGCTGGTCCAAGGATGACCGGCTGTGCTTTGCCAGCACCTCACTCTTCAACTCTGATCTCCAGCACCTGCAGTCCTCACTTTCTCTGGGATCCCTAGTATGCCCTCACAAGGCTCCCTCACTCTCTTCTATTCTACAACACTTTTAAGGTACATCTTTATGTCGCCTACTGAATACAGCTCCCCAGTGTAATGTAAAAGAGCTCTCTAAGCACTTCTTTTTAACTTACGAGTCAGATATCTTCTTCTGATTTGCTCATGTCAGAGTATTGTCACTAATCACATAATCATTATTTGAAATTTCCATTGTACCACGCATGTACGAGTGTGAAATAAAAGCAAAACACTGTAGACCTGAAATAAAAATAGAAATTTCTGGCGAAACTCTGCAGGCCTGGCAGTATCTGTGGAGAGAGGAACAGTGTTAACGTTTTGAGTCCAGTATGAGTCTTCTTCAGGATTCATGTAGAAAGTTTGGGGAAGTTTCAAAAATGATAACAGTCTGCACAAAAAAGAAGCCAGTGTCTTGAAATCAGTAAACTGCTGATAAACAAAGGGCATCACGTTGGCTCAGTGCTTAGCCATGTGTTTATGTGGTGAGTCAAGTGAGTTTCTGGTCAATGGTAACACCTAGGAAGATGATAGTGAGGTACTTCAATGACAGCAACAGGAAGGTGATAGTGGGGGGATTCAATGACAGCAACACCATTAAATGTCAAAGGACAATGGTGAAATCATCTCTTTTTGTGCATGGTCATCACCTGCTACTTGCCACTTATCAGCCCAAGCCTGGGTTGTCACATTTGAACACAGACTGCTTTAGTGTCTGAGGAGTCACAAATGGTGCTGAATATTGTTCAATCATCCATGAACATACCCACTTCTGACCTTATGATAGGAGGGAAGGTCATTGAAGATGGTTAGGCCAAGGCCACTAACTTGAGGAACTCCTGCAAATACGTCCTGGAGCTGAGCAGATTGACTCCCAACACCCACAGGTACGACTCCAACTAGCGGAGAGTTTGCCCCTGATACCCAGTGATTTCAGTTTCTCTCATACTCCTTAATGCCACGTTCAGTCAAATGTGGCCTTGATGTAAAAGGCTGTCACTCTAATGTCACCTCTGAACTGTGGGTGAGGATTTCACCTTCTGGTCAGTGTGTGTTAGGAACAATGTGTTTGACACCTCCATTCTAATTGAGGTGCTCTCTAATACCTGCCACCAACTGTTGGCAGAGCTGCAGCCTCCCAAGAGAAAATATGGTATTTTCAGTGGCTGTGGAAGTGACCATAATCATGATCCTTTATGCATTTGGCATGAGCCAGATCCTTGATATCCCGGTGTAGGTATGCCCACGGTGCTGACAAAGGTTTTAGACCCAGCAGGGATGAAGAAAGGGTGAACATTTCCAAGTCAAGATGGTGAATAGTTTGGTGGAAAACTTGTAAGTGGTGCTGTTCCTATGCATCTGTGGTCCTTTCTTCTTTGTGCTGGTAGTGGATGTAGGTTTGGAAAATGCTGTCCAAGGAACCTGGGAGAGTTTCTGCAGTGTATCTGTAGTTTATGCATGTGGCTGTTACTGTATGTGATTAGTGAAGAGAGTCAATGCTTAAGGTTATGAATGAAAAAGCCAGTTGTTTACTGCTAGATAATTTGACAATCATCTTGAGTGCTATTGGTGCTGTGCACATTCAAGCAAATGGTGACAATTCCATCAAATCTTAACCTCTGCTTTGTCAATAGTGTGCAGGAATCAGGAAGTAGGAGGTGAGTTACTGGCATGAGAATTCCCAACCTCTGACCTGCTCTTATAACCTGGTCTGATGCACAGAGTAAGTAACCCAGAGAGGAACGTCGTCCAGGTCTTGCTGCAGGTGGGCACAAACCTTTTCAGTATCTGAGGAGTTGCAATTGATACTAAACATTGAGCAATCATCAGAGAACCAGTATGTAGAGTTTGTGAGAGACAGGGAGAAGTCTGTCAATAAGTGTGGTACAACATGTGAGGGTGATATGCCTGTCATGGTTGAATAGCTGGCATTGTGTCTTAGTTGTAAGGCTTGTAGCAGAGCAAAGTCTATGACTGTGAGGTGAAGCTTGGAATGTTAAGCTTGACTTATGATTGCTGGACTGAACAGAGTGTGATTCTGGAAATGTAAATGAAGGGATATGCTGTTTAAAAATGTACATACTGACCTTGGTCATTCAGATCAGGTCATTGAACATCTGTAGCCCTACTTCTAGAAACTTGAGGCTGTACTCCTGGTTTTGACCAGCATAGTGATCTAACACTATGGGAATTTGCCTGGAGCTCGTCTTGACTCTCAGCTGTGGATAAATGGCATTTCTCCTCTTCTGTAATTCCTCAGTCAAGGCATGCCATGCATCATCAGAAAATCATGGAGTCCACACTCAATCGTGGTGTCCTATTGATGAGCAATCTTCAGGCTCACTCACGTTTCTGTAAATACTTCTGTACCTTCCTCAGTCACAAGGCACCTGCCTTATAAGAGGTGAAGACTAGCTATAAGTGGTGCTCCTCCTATGATTGTGTAACCACTGCTGAAGCACACAGCTTTAGGACTGTACAGTGAGTGTTGGCTGTCTGAAGAACAGACTTGAATTTGCTGCCTACATCAGAAACAATGGGCATTGTTTACTTTCTTATTGTAGTTCCCATCTCCAATTTCACGTTCATCGAGTTTCATGTAATTATTCCCCCTAGAGAAAGCACAAACCGCTCCTTAGGTTTTTCAGAGATTTACTTGCAAACCCCAATTTCCCCTGTGTGATTTGAAGACAAGCATTGTTCATATCGACAGCAATATGAAGATTAATTTTAACCAGAATCTGAGAAGAAGTGGGCAGAGAACAGATTAGATTAGATTAGATTACATTACATTACAGTGTGGAAACAGGCCCTTCGGCCCAACAAGTCCACACCGACCCGCCGAAGCGCAACCCACCCATACCCCTACATTTACCCCTTACCTAACACTACGGGCAATTTAGCATGGCCAATTCACCTGACCTGCACATCTTTGGACTGTGGGAGGAAACCGGAGCACCCGGAGGAAACCCACGCAGACACGGGGAGAACGTGCAAACTCCACACAGTCAGTCGCCTGAGGCGGGAAGTGAACCCGGGTCTCAGGCGCTGCGAGGCAACAGTGCTAACCACTGTGCCACCGTACCGCCCTCGATGGGGCACATCTGATGGGTGGTGTACAGCAAACTACCTCCTGTCCCTGTGTGCAGGAGGCTGGAACCATTGTCATACCACACTGAGCTACACACAGCATTGTTGACTTGCTCTAGTGCAGCAGTACTGGGAGAGCTAGAAAACAGCCACTGAGCTGGATAATGGTGGGAAATTTGGGAAAGAATGGAAGAGCTATCCCAGGAAACAAAGAGAGGGCTTCACATTGATCAGAAGTAATTGCCTGCAGCAGTCATTTGATGGTCACCAATAAAGCTTTTCTCTGTAGAACCTTATGAATGTCACAATGAAACTGGAGGAGATTGGAGCCAGACCAGGAACAGGTCAGTAAAGTGTAGTAGTCCAAATTTAGGACAACTACTACCATTGCTGACTGGAACATAGTGTTCAAATTGGTCAAATGGAACATTGGTGCACCCAAGAGTTCATTGAACAAAGGGTGAATAAACCTCCATCATGTACTGCCCCATGTTACTGGAATAGTGTTCAGGAGCTTGGACTGTCGAGAGGAGTTGAAATTCCTCAACAACAGCTTGTTGACTGATTGAACTCAGGCCACTGAACAAATATGAAATTTAAAAATTCATCTCACTGATTTTGATTTCGAGAAGCTATCGGAATGTTGTTAAAAATCTCGTTGACTCAGTTATGCACTTCCGGGAAGAAAGACATTTGATATCAGACAATGTGCTTATTTGTGACACACAACACTCACCACCATAATCGACACTTACGTGACCTGTTCCTTGCTGAAGCAGGTAGTTCACCACCACATCATTTAGTTTACATGAAGCTGGTTAACAATATTGGCTTTAAGCAATACCCACATCCCATAGTCAGAGAAAAACAAATGACATCCTGTCAAGAAGAAGACATTAAGGCAGCTTACCAAAAAGCTGGTCAAGGAGGGACGTTGGATGCAAGAGAGAGGGAAGTGGACAGGCAGGAAAGATCAGGAAAGAAGTTCCAGAGCTCAGGACCTAGATGACTGAAAGCAATTCTGTCAATGGATGTGTTGCCTGCCAATTCAAAGTTCCAGGAAACATGCACCCCCACTGATCCACTCCTTCATGTTACCTGCTCTCTCTCTTGCAAACACTGTAAGACGGAGGGTTGATTCCACATGGACATGAGTACACTATCTACTCACATGGATGACCAGAGTTCATATTTTCTGTTTATTCATATTGGGAATGTGAGCATCACTGTCTAATACCGGAATTTATTGCTCAACCCTAGCTTCCTTCGAGGAGGTGGCAATGAGCTCATCTTGAACTGCTGCAGCCCATTTAGTTGCACCCAAAATGTTGTTAGGGCTGGAGCTCCAGGATTTTGACTCTGGAAGGAAGGATGATATATTTCCAATTAAGAATGGTGAACGGTTTGGGGAGGAAGTTACCAGGTGTGCAGTGTCCATGTATTTGCTGCCCTTGTCCTTCTCGGTAGGGGAATGGGTACACACTGCAACCTACCAGCTGGATCCTAACCAATCTTCAAACTTTTGTTTTTAAATGATGATCACAAATGTAATGGGTCTTTGATTCAACCACCATCAGGTTAGGGGCAGGAAGCTAAGCAGGAAGTGTAAGATATGTCGATGAGGCTGCTTGTATCATATTTTGCCTGTGTCTAACACTTAACCATGAGGCTGAATGTTCTGAACCTCAGGCTGATAACTGATGGCAGCAGGGATTGATGGGATGTAATGTGTAAATGTTAGCAAGCAAACCACCCCAGTGCAGACCTCTCTCCTACTGCCCACCTACAGTCAGGCTTGTCATGTCCAACACCCATCTGCCGATGTTAAAAATTACCCTCAAAGGTCCCCCAACCTAATCTTCAATGAGCATCTTTGCCTCTTGATCTTCAGTGTCCAGTTTTCTCACTAACTTTACAGAGAGTCATGATAACACCAAAGATTCTACCTCAGGTACGTGACATCCACACAAATGAAACTGTAATCAGTGTAAATAAACTGCTTTTAACTACCACAAGAGCAGCAGCTGATGAATGCAGATCTCTGTGTTTTTCCACCCACACAGGGAGAAAGAGAAGCAGCACTGTTATGATTCAGATCCATGAGGGAAACCATAATTTCTAAATGTGGCATTCAAAATGCTCCTTGGAGTGCTTACAAGCCTGTGAGATCTGTACTGGGCACTTGGCAGAGATGACCTCTGTTTCCTCTACTGTTTGTCCTGGATGGATATCCTGGAACCTGGCTTGATTGCTTCGATAGAAACAAGGAGTATTTATGTACAGCTCAGGATGGGGTAGTGTGCAACGGAGAAAGCAACCCTCAAGTCCTGAGATAGTCACTTCTCAACCCACAGTCCAAAGCCTGCTGATTTTTACTTATGAGTGCAAGTCATTTTACTAAGTTCTGTCATGTACTCATTCACGTTGTGAAAGTGCATTATATAACTCCTAACTTTATAGTCTCCACATCTTTGTGTCGTCTATGTAAAGACAATAGTAAACCATCAGTCTGCTAAAACATAAAAACCTAGTGGAGACGATTAAAAGATGGAGCTGGAAGACACACTCTGAAGTGCAATATTGGGACAATCCTTCAGGGAAAATTGAGGTAATATGAGTCAAGCATTAAGATTGCAGCCTCCTTCGGAAACCTAAGAGGGCCACAACACTTATGCTGTTCAGGGGCTTCAATTCTTTAATCACAATATTAGAATATCTAGCAGGTAACGGGGTGGCATGGTGGTTCACTGGTTAACACCGCTGCCTCACAGCTCCAGGTTTCACCCTCGGTCGACTGTGCGCACAGAGTTTGCACTTTCTCCCCGTGTCTGTGTGGGTTTCCTCAAGGTGCTCCGGTTTCCTCCCACAGTCCAAAGATGTGTAGGTTAGATAGATTGGCCATGCTAAATTGTCCATAGTCTCCAGGGATATGCAGGCAAGCTGGATTAGCCACAGGAAATGCAGGGTCACAGGGATAAGGTGGAGGATGGAAATAAATGAGATGCTGTTCGGAGGGGCGGTGTGGACTCGATTGGCTGAATGTCCTGCTTCCACACTCTTCACCCCCATATATTAGTTAATAATATGGATATTATTCACAAATTCACAATCATGCTTATTCACTTAAAATGAAAAACATAGGCACCGCAAATCAAGCCTGAATAGATAGCAAATTCAAAAATAAATGGTCAAGTGGTGCCAAAGTTTGAATGTTAAGTTTGAGATTGTACCTATTGCCATAGACAATATTGCAAAGGTATAAGTCCTGGGTTTGACTCCAATGCCAGGAGCTTTTGGCTCTGGAAGGTGTCTTTGGAACCTGGCCAAAATGCTTGCTTAGTAGCCTTGACTGTCGTGTTTCAGGCTCTTGGATTTATAACTAGAAGGTGATCATAAAAGTAATGTTGTTCTATTAATTCCAAAGCTGGTTTGTCACCTCATTTCTTCATTGAAGGAACATCGAAGGAGGAACGAGAGGCCATGACTGGCTCCAGCTCATGCGCAGGAGGAGCAGAGGTGGTTCAGGAGGAGCCTATTACCAAGACTCCTGTCGATGTCAAGGGGCAGTGACTGGAGGAGCAGCGGGGAAGGAGCAAGAAGCAGGAGGAGCCAACTGAGAAGAAAACAGAAAAGATGAACTGCTGAACCCTAAATAGCAAAGCTGTTCTTGCAATTCAAATAGATCCAAGAACCAGAGCGTGGTGACCTTTTGCGAAAAGCTCACAAAACAACACAATTCACTGTATTTAGGTACATGTGACAATACTAAATAAATCTAAATCACGTGAAGGGAGTATTCTCTGGAGGTTCCTCCCAGATTTTGTTCATTTCATAGTACCACACAAGATAGTGCACTCTTCAGATGGTCTGCATACGTGTTTAGGATTAAGGTAATTGGACATGCCCATGAACAGTCAATTAAAAAAAAAAATGACAAGTACCTTTGTGTATTGATAATCCCTTGGACATTTCAGGGGGAGCAGTCAGAATATTGATTGACAAGAGCCAGGCAAGGTCCTCTGTTTAATTTGTTACATTTAACACATTTTTCTAAACAATATATTCAGAGATGGAGCAGATGGGACTTGAATCTGGTCTGTCAATCCAGGGGTAGGGATACTATCACTACACCACAAGAAAGTCCCCACAGTTTAATGTTTTTCAGGGCCTGATACAGCCCATTCACCTGCTATTGACTTGCGCTTCTCTTCAGGGAAGTTCAAAAGGCAACAAAAGTAATGGCCTCATTTCACTTCTTCCTCGTGAACTCGAGTCATAGAGTCATAGGGATTGACAGCATGAAAACTGACCTTTTGGTTCAATTCATCCATGCTGACCAGATACCCTAAACTGATCTAGTCCCATTATCCAGCATTTGGCCCATATTCCTCTAAACTCTTCCTATTCATATAGCCATCCAGTTGCCTTTTAAATGTTGTAATCTTACCATACTCCACCACTTCCTCTGACAGCTCATTCTATACACACACCACTGTCTGCATGAAAAAGTTGCTGCTTAGGTCCTTTTAAAACCTTTCCCGTTTCTCCTTAAACCTATGCCCTCTAATTTTGTTTTATCTATTTTATCCCAACTCTCAGAATATTGGCGACACATGCCATCCATTTCCCTCATGATTTTATAAACCCCTATAAAGTCATCCATCAGCCTCTGATGCTCCAGGGAAAATAGCCTCAGTCTATTCAGCCTTTCCATATAGCTCAAACCCTCTAACACTGCCAACATTCTTGTAAATCTTCTCTGAACCCTTTCAACTTTCAAGTTTCAAGTTTCACAACATCCTTCCTATAGCAGGGAGACCAGGATTGAACGCAGTATTCCAAAAGTGAGCTAACCAATGTCCTGTACAGCTGCAACATTGCCGTCCACGTCCACACTAAATGTATTGCCCAGTAACGGCAAGCATACTAAACGTTTTCTTCACCACCTTGACTATCTGCAAATCCACCTTCAACGAACTGTGGATTTGCACTCTAAGCTCTCTTTGTTTGGCAACACTCCCGAGGATCAGATTTTTCCCACTCCTTTCCAAATTGCATCAATGATCTGATGAATGTTTTCCTGTACTGCTCCCTGGGTGATATTTTCAGATTGTCCTTAGCTCCTTGATCAAGTCTGTTCTGTTTATAAAAACAACAAAAACATTGTTTTCCCACTTCAATTGGCCCCGTCTCAGTTTAGTTGGAAAATCATTCATATCTTAGAATGGTAAATTGTGAGAACGCCTCGTAAAAGGTTCTTAAATTATCTGTCACAAAAAAAGGAGATAGAAGAAATTGGTTTTCTAACAGTTATTGCCAGTGATAAACATCATCAACATAAATTGCAAAACCACATTGACACATTTGAGTCACTCAAATAAATAAACAAAGATATGAAAATGTGTCAGTTGGAGCGTTCAGTCTCTAAGACCAGATCAGACGTTGGGAATTCTTCTCAATTTCTGAATTCCCGGAACATTTCCACCATCTTGGTAAAGATAACATAGTCTAATGCTCTCTCATTAGAAAAAGTTAATTTTGACAAAAAGAACCTTAATGGTCATTGTGTGGAGGCCTCTAAACAGAGGCCTCTCTGTGGAGGCCTCTAAACAGCGAGGAAACAAAAATACCTCAATTCATAAATTGCACAATTAATTGTTTGTGTTTTTCTCAGAATGATGTGGAGGAGCCAGTGTTGGACTGAGGTGGACAATGTTAAAAATCACAGGACACCAGGTTATAGTCCAATAGGTTTATTTGGAAGCACTAACTTTCAGAGCACTGCTCCTTCATCAGGTAGCTAGTGGGGGAGGTACATAGGACACAGAATTTATGGTAAATGATCAAAGTATCATACAACTGATGCAAAGCATTGAACAGACCTCGACTGCTGTTAAGTCTTTAATCACTTAGAATTGGGATGCAGAATTAGAGCAATTAGTATGTAAATCCCAGAACTTCTTTCAAGTCACAGTCCCGAGATAACTTCAGGTTTTATTTTGAAAGAGGGGCATCTCAGCTCAGACAATGCATTAAAGGTGTGAGGTTAGAGTCTGCCTGTATCCCAACCCAGACTCGAGGTCAATAGAGCAGAAAGCAGAGCCTAGAGTCTCAATGGAAGGCAACATACAGCTACCCATTTTTGTTAATCCTTCCCAAAGCTGAATTCTCCTCCTACTGTTTACGTTTTTGAAGGCACTGGAACTGGGTGCGACACAGAACAACCAGAGGTTACTACTCACTGCAGAATGGTGAAACGTAAAGTTATTGGAGTCAGCATTATTCAAACTGGAAATGTTTGATGAACTTAGAAAAAACAAGGTGCCAAAATGTTATTACTAGTTTCAGTTAATATTTACTTTGAAATAAGTCTTCATACACTTCCTTTTGACACCAACCACGAGAAAGGATTTCATGCATGTTGTGATTATAACTCTGTCTATTCGTTGGTATGGGGAACTTTTGCTTCATTTGTTAGGTGGTTTAAAAGTAAATATTGTTTCATTTTTGTAGCATAACATTTCATCTTTATGATGTTGACTGCCAGCCAGTTAATACAGCTGTAAAAGATTACCAAAATAAACCAGCTTACACAGCTAAAGGGACACACCACCTCTAAGCTATCCAAAAGAATTAAAGGCATAATGTCACCTGAAAAACAAGTAGCATTATCCTCTTTTCTTTTTAAACTTATAAGATTTGTAGGATGGCAGCTTGTAGAAATATTCCCATTTATTCAGTGGATATGACATGATATTGCTGATGGTAAGTAATGGGATGCACTATTTTATAATGAAATTATTATGTAATGTACAACCACGGGGAGTTTCCACCAGATTCTCCCTTGCGGCTGGCCTATCTCCAACAGAAACGTCAATTATGTGTTTATCCACCAATCCTCTGCCACAGTCTGCCCAAGCAACTGAGAGAATTCCTGAGGGAATTTTCCTCAACATATGTTTGCATAGTTGTTCGTCTAATGCATTGCTTGTACAGAAAAAAACAATTCTCATTGTGTAACTAACCATATATTTCTAGCCCATTATATCATTCTTCTTATATCATTGGCCTCAAATTATCTTGTGTCATGATCCAAGTGGTTGTGTTGGGATCACGCCAATGGTGCAATCCAGTAACAAAGTTACAGGTTCAGTGGAAGGGTATGTCCTTGGTATGGCACAAGGAAGTGGAAACAAACTTTGGGGTGCACAGAATTCTGGTCATGATTATCCCATGTTAACTGTTATGATGTCTAGATCAAAGAGTGAGAAAGTTCAGCAGAAGAATATTCCACTTATCCCTTATTATTCAAGTCGAGGCATGGGTAAAATGATTACAGCGTTAAACTGATAGCAAATCCAATGTGCCATCACAAAAAGTTAAAAGTGATTTTCACTCTGGAGAAATCCTTGCACTTCCCCTTCAATCTTTATTGATCTACCTCACTGTGAGTTGTCACTCACCCTTTGCACCTTTGTTAAATTAACTAACTACCTCCTCAATGATTGTCGTACCTATTGTAGATTGGGTAATGAGGAAAAGCTTGATTTGCTCTGTTGTAAAACCTCCTCATTTTAGGTAGAACTTACAGGAAAAGGAAGAGAAAAAATGCTTTTAATTTAAGGAGGGATCGCAACACATTTTATATATCAAATAAATGCCAAGTGAGTATCCAGTGCAGATTAGTGGTTGCTGCATGCTTTTATCCTGAGGTAGTTTCAGCCTTCATAGTCATTAATTGCCACCTTTGTTTTTACATTCCAGGTGTAGTTCTTTAAACAGAGGGTTCAGCGCATGAAATCCTGCTGCCCTCTATCCTCCTTCATTCCCCATCAGGCAACTCCCTCTCACTTGACCAATTTCAATTGGTAAAATGTACTCTATCAAAGAAAAAAGATGCAGGGTATGCTAAGGTACAGATTTCAGTCAGTAATTGCTGTTTTCCTAAAACTATCAGATTTTAGACTTAATGCTGACGAATTTTATTAAATTAGATTAACTTAAAACAACACATTCATTTAAATATGATATAGATGTATTGCAGGTGGCCATCATTTCTTGAATTATATAAACTGGATTGGCTAATTTGCTGATGGTGTGTTAGCAATGAACAGAATATGCATTGTGCAAAGTCTAATGTACATCCTTTAGATTCCAGCACTGTAAGTTCAGTAAATGAGACAAGGAGACAGTACAAACATAAAGTCTGTTCTCTTGC
Organism: Chiloscyllium plagiosum; assembly: GCF_004010195.1. Classification (NCBI taxonomy): domain Eukaryota; kingdom Metazoa; phylum Chordata; class Chondrichthyes; order Orectolobiformes; family Hemiscylliidae; genus Chiloscyllium; species Chiloscyllium plagiosum. The sequence goes on from NC_057713.1 coordinate 125,822,690, forward strand.
TCAAAGTATGTAGTACAGCCAACCAATTTGTAAGTCAAACTCCCAAAGTCAAGAGCAAATGCAATAGAGTTTGCGAATTAATATTTCTATGAATTAATCTTCCTTTTCCTTCTAAAGATAAGCATTTTAATTTAGTGGTAATTTATTAACAGTGATTGCAATTTAGAGGAAGCCAAAGTTTCAGTTTAAAAGATAATTGGTAGGTGCTGAGGTTTTTTTTTGTGGGTTTTTACATCATTTCATCACTTGAGCATTGTCGTCTGTTTTGTTCATTCTTGGGAATTGGGTATCAGTGACTGGGCCAGCATTTCTTGCCCATCCTGGGTTGCCTTTGAGACTGCTCGGTCCCTTTGTTGTAGCTGCATGTGCAATAATGTTAGTGAAGGCCACCCAGAATTTTGACCCAGAAACAATAATCGAACAGCGACATGTTTCTGAGTCAGAATGGTAAGTGGCTTGGAGAGGAGCTTGCACATGGCTCTGTTTCCATGCATCTGCTGCCATTTTCCTTCTAGATATTAGTGGTTCATGTGTTGGCAAGATGATATCGAAGGAAGAGAGTGGTGGGTGTGTGGAATGCACTGCCAGTGGTAGCCGTAGAGTCAGAGACATTTGGGACATTGAAGGGACTGCTGGACAAGCACATGGACGGCAGTAAATTGAGGGGTGTGTAGGTTAGGTTGATCTTAGGTTAAGATAAATGCTCGGCATAACATTGTGGGCCGAAGGGCCTGTACTGGGCTGTACTGTTCTATGTTCTATGAATCATGCTGAATTTCTGCTTTGCATTCTGTCGATGTTACAGAGTGCTGCTACTGAGTGTTGGTGGTAAAGGGAATGAATGTTTGTGGAGATGATGACAATCAAATGGGCTGCTTTGTCCTGGATGGTAATGAGCTGCTTGAGTGCTGTTGGAGATGCACTTTCATCTCACCTCTGAAATTCAACTCTTTTGTCCATATTTGAACCAAGGCTATCAACGGGCCAAGAGCCAAGAGCCAAACTGATCATGAGTGAGCAAATTATTGTTAAGCAACTGTTGTTTAAGAGGACCATTGATGACTACTCCCACCACTTTATTGCTGTTTGAAAAATGACTGATGGACGGTAATTAGCTGGGTTGGATTTATTCCACTATAGAGTCATACACCATGTCTATAACAATCAACAGACACCAAGTTACATGAAATCCATTCACTTGCACTTGGTCCAAAGCATATTATTTGTCCTGCTTTTTTTGTGGATGAATATATGTGGACATACCTATGTCATTCAGCTGATAGTTCTGGCTGAACTTGAATGCAAATGTTCTAGCCTCACTTTTGCACAATTGTGCCCCTGCCATGCCCTCCTGCACTCTTCCTTGAAGAAGAATTGGATTCACACCACAATTTGATGTTTGCAATGGAGAATGAGGTTCCAGACCATGAGCAGATTGAATATAGTTTTACCACTCTTGGTAGACAACAATGCTTCATAGATGCCCAGTTTTGTTTCTTTGATTCATCTGGAGTCTGTCCCACTCAGTATAATGTATAATGGTGGTGCCCTACAACATGATGGATGGGATCCTTAATGTGGAGATGGTCTTGGTCACTACATTAGCTGTGTGGTAGTCACTCTTATCATGCTATCATGGATAGATGACCCAGTGACTGGTAAATTGGTGAGGATGTGATCAGGGACATTTTTCCCTCTTATTTGTTCCCTCACTATTTTCCACAGACCCAGCCTAGCAATGATATCCTTTAGGACTCAGCTAACTTTGTCAGTACTTGTGCTATTGTAACTTTCTTAGTTCTCCACCCTGATGTCCCCCACCTAGAGTACTATGTGCCTTTACCACCCTCAGTGCTTCCTCTAAATGCTGTTCAATATGGAGGCACCAGCTGAGTGGTGGGTCAGTAAGGTGGGCATTGGCAGGAGGTTATGTTGCCAGGCTTTGATCTGATGCCATGAGCCTTCACAAGGTCTGGAGAAGCATTGAGGACTCTCTAGGCAGCTCGTTCCCAACTATATAAGCACTGTGTCCCCACCTTAGGTGTGTTTGCTCTTTCAGTGGGATAGAACATATTCAGGGACAATGATCATGGTGCCTGAGACATAATAAAGTATGATCCCATGAAGATGATTATGTCAAGCTGTTTGCTTGAACTGTTTATGAGATATTTCTCCCAACGTTGACTCCAGTCTCCAGACGTTAGCCCAAGAGATACTGCAGGGCCAATGGGGCTGAGTTTGACATTGTAATTGCCAATATCTAGTCAATGTCAGATGGTCTGTCCATTCAGTTTAATATTTTGTAGCAGATTTGATGGAATTATGTGGTTAGCTGGACCATTTCAGGGGGTAGTTAATAGTCAGAACAATTCTGTGGACCTGTTGTCACATGCAAATCAGACCAGGAATGTGATGTAAATGTTATTAACATACCAGGTGGGTTTTTGCAATAATCAACAACTGTTATATGGTCACCATTAGACTAGTTTATTTTATTAAAATCAAATGTTACTATCTACCATGAAGATACCTAAACCCACGTTCCCTGAGTATTAACCTGAAGCTCTGGATTACTAGTCCAGTAACATTATCACAACACCACAGTTTCCTCCTTCAGCACAGGCCGGTTTTAGACTACATAGTGCCCTTTTCACTTTCACACAGAAGGTGAAACACAAGTGTGTACCCCTTGGAGCCTGTGACCACTGGTGAAAGGATGGTGTCAGCAAATGTAGCTTATCTTTAGCTGCAAAGTATCATTAAATACGTTAAAGGATTACCTCAGTAGGAGTATGGCCCTGATACACCAGTGAGAAATTTAAATCCAGGATAGAGGGAATGGAGTAGGCAGTGTCTGCTCCTATGCCGGGGCTTGTACTCTTCATAAGACCATAAGATATAGGAGCAAAAACTAGGCCATTCAGCCCATTGAGACTGCTCTGCCATTCAATCATGGCTGATAGGTTTCTCAATCCCATTTTCCTGCTTTCTCCCCATAACCCTTGATCCCCTTGACAATCAAGAACAGATCTATCTCCATCGTAAATGTACTCAATCACCTGGCCTCCGCTGTTTCTTTCCTTTACTCTATTCCCTTCATCTTTTCTCAATTTTTTTTTAGTTTTGGCTTAAACTTCTAAAGAGAGGTCTTTGGTAGGTAGGTGGTTTTGATGGGCTCTGGAGTGATGGCATCTTCAGAGGCAGTGTGGCTACAGAGCCGGCTGGCCTATGAAACCCACAGTGGGACTCTGGGATGGAGAAATGGCGCAGGCTTGTGACACCTCCCTCCCCTTCCTGGACCTCTCCATCTCCATCAATGATGACCAACTCAACAGTGACATTTTTTACAAACCCACCAACTCCCACAGGTACCTGGATTACACCTCTTCCCACCCTACCTCCTGCAAAAATGCTATCCTGTATTCCCAAATTCCTCCGCCTCCGTCGTATCTGCTCCCAGGAGGACCGGTTCCACCATAGAATGCACCAGATGGCCTGGTTCTTTAAAGACCATAATATCCTCTCCCACATGGTTGAAGATGCCCTCTAACGCATCTCATCCACATCCCGCACCTCCGCCCTCAAATCCCACCCCTCCAACCGCAATATGGACAGAGCACCCTGGTCCTCACCTTTCACCCTACCATCTTCTGCATAAACCATATCATCCACCAACATTTCTGCCACCTACAAATGGGCACTACCACCAGGGATATATTTCCCTCTCCACCCTTATCCACTTTCCACAAAGATCGTTCCCTCTGTGATTACCTCGTCAGGTCCATGGCCCCCCAACCCACCCTCCCATCATGGCACCTTCCCTTGCCACCGCAGGAATTGCAAAACCTGCGCCCACACCTCCTCCCTCACCTCCATCCAAGGCCACAAAGGAGCCTTCCACATCCATCAAAGTTTTACCTGCACATCCATCAATGTCATTTATTGTATCCGTTGCTCCCGATGCGGTCTCCTCTACATTGGGGAGACTGGACGCCTTCTTGCAAAGCACTTTAGAGAACATCTCCGGGACACCCGCACCAATCAACCCCACCGCCCTGTGGCTGAACATTTCAACTCCCCTTCCCACTCTGTTAAGGGCATGCAGGTCCTGGGCCTCCTCCATCGCCACTCCCTCCCCACCAACGCCTGGAGGAAGAATGCCTCATCTTCTGCCTTAGAACTCTTCAACCCCATGGCATCAATTTGGACTTCACCAGTTTCCTCGTTTCTCCTCCCCCCACCTTACCCCAGTTTCAAGCTCAGCACCATCCTCATGACCTGTCCGACCTGCCAAGTTTCCTTTCCACTTATCCGCTCCACCATCCTCTCCGACTTATCACCTCCATTTCCACCTCCATCCACCTATTGTACTCTTAGCTATCTTCTCTGCAGCCCCACCCCACTCCCATTTATCTCTCCAACGGGGGGGTCCCAGCCTCATTCCTGATGAAGGGCTTCTGCCCGAAACGTTGATTTTCCTGCTCCTCGGATTCTGCCTGACCTGCTGTGCTTTTCCAGCGCCACTCTACCCTTGTATCTGATCTCCAGCATCTGCAGTCCTCAGTTTCGCTGCAGGCGAGTGAAACCTACAGCAGGACTCTGTGATGGCAGCATGGTACAGGCTGGTGAAATCGAGAGGGGTACTGTAGAGGTGGAGGAGGAAAAGTTGGATTCTATTTAAGGTTATCTTTCTTTAACATGAAATAAAATTTTAAAAAAATAAGAATGGCGCTGATTCATGGCGACAGTATAAATTTTTCACTGTATGTTAAAATTAAATATACAGGACCATGAACGATTCAATTCAATTCACGAAATGTCCTCTCTAGATGTAGAGTGAGTGAGGTGTACTCATTTTTTCCAATTTTGTTTTTCTCTCTTCTGCAATTTACATTTCGACTAAATTCCTCACCCATAACTGATGTCTCAAAGTATTTTGAAGAGAAACAGAGAACCTGACAAACACTGTATAACATCCAGCCATAAAGGGCCTGATCTGTCATTATCTGCCAGTTGCCTCCACAACACTGAAAAAAGTTTAAATGTAATATCAGCATATTAGACTTTCATTCTCAGAAATTTAATGTTGGATGGCCTTAAATTCACGTTGGGCTGTTCTGAGAGACCTTCAAAGGATCAACTTCAAAGAACACGCATAGCCTGATTGCATTCTACTGATAATAAGCGTTGTAATTTTCTAATCTTGTTTATAAAAGGCCGATCATTGGCGTCTTTTCAACAGAAAAATTTGCTTCCATAGAATTATCAAACGTTTGGCATCGGTTGAAACTTGTTTGTGGTCAGTGGCTTGGTTCCCAATGCAGACTGGTTCAGCAGACAATGGTTTCTATTACCGCTGCTTGGAAGACATCCACACAGAAGTTGTGTAATAATACGTAGAAACCATTTTCCCTTCTGTGCAAGGATAAGCATACTGACCCTGTCAGCAGGTTATACACCAACAAAGCAAAAATGTTAACAGCATGACTCCCAAAGCCTCCTCTTTTTAAACATGAGTAAGATGAAGAAATAACAGTACTTGTGATAGAAAACATTTCCGTAAGATGGCAGGAGATCTGACATTGGCTCTGATGTTTGTTTTGTATTTCCAAGAAAGGGATCATGACTTGAGGTCAACGAAACCACCTATGTGTGCCGATTATTCGAAGATATGTCCTTTTGAATTATTTTGTTCTGCAAATACAGTAAGTGATACTTATGGTGTCAGTTCATTATAGGGCTTCAGAATCACCCAATACAGAAGGAGGCTGTACCACCCATCATGCGTGTACCAGCTCTATGAAAGAGCTAACAATTAGCCACATCCTTGCGTTTTCTGCAAGGTCCTGCACATTTTTGCTGTTCAAGAACGTATCCAATTCCTTTCAAAGCTCTTATCGAATCTGCTGCCAACATTCTTTTCAGCTGTGCACTTCAAATGATAATTATTTGCAGTGCAAAAGTCTCATTCTCTAAATCTGCGACATCTGGTTATTGACCTTTCTGCCACTAGAGATAGCTGCTACTAATCAAAACTTTTCATGATCATGAATTTCTGTAGTGTATATTGCCTTCAACGTCTCTGTTGAAAGGTGAAAGACTTCAGTTTCTCAAATCTCTCCACGCAAACTGTTATCTCTGCTACCATTCCAGTCAATCTTTCTTATCATTCATTCCAGGGATGTGAGTGTTGCGAGCATAATTCATGGCCCATCCTCATTGTTCATGAGCAAGTATTGGTGAGTTGCTTTTTGAATTACTGGAGCCCCTGTTGTATAAAACACACACTCACAGTTCAGTTCAGGGTGGAGCATCGGGATTGAGAATCAGTCAGATTGAAGCAATGGTGACATAGTCCCAAGTAAGGATGGTGTTTGGATTGGAGAAGAATTTGGAGTGGTACTGTTTCCATGCATCTACTGTCCTGGTCATTGCAGATTTGGAAGGTGCTGTTGAAAAAAACCTTCACAACTTGCCGTAGTGCATCTCGTTTATGATACATGTTGCAGCTGCATTGGGGAAGGATTCGGTGCTCAGTGATGATGTGCAGCTTGGAGTTGCAGGTACATATTTCATCTAACTCCTGACTTGTGCCTTGTAGATCAAGTTATGGAGTCATACAGCAAAGAAATAAGCCCTCCGGTCCAACTTTTCCACACCAACCAAAATTAATCTAGCCCCATTTGCCAGCACTTGGCCCATATTACTCTAAACGCTTCCCATTCCTGTACACATCCAGATGGCTTTTAAATGCTGTAATTGTACCACCTTCCACCACTTCCTCTGACAGCACAATCCATACACACACCACCCTCTGTGTGAAAACGTTGCCCCTAAGGTCCCTTTTAAATCTTTCCCCTCTAGTTTTGGACTCCCCTACCCTGGGAAAAAGACCTTGGCTATTTCCCCAATCCATGAACAAAGAGACCTTGGAGTGCAGGTTCATAGCTCCTTGAAAGTAGAGTAGCAGTAGATAGGATAGTGAAGAAGGCATTTGGTATGCTTTCCTTTATTGGTCAGAGTATTGAGTACAGGAGTTGGGAGGTCATGTTGCAGCTGTACAGGACATTAGTTAGGCCACTTTTGAAATACTATCGGAAGGATGTTGTGAAACTTGAAAGGGTTCAGAAAAGATTTACAAGGATGTTGCTAGGGTTGGGGGATTTGAGCTATAGGGAGAGCTGAACAGGCTACAGCTGTTTTCCCTGGAGCATCGGACACTGAGGGGTGACCTTATAGAGGTTTATAAAATCATCAGGGTCATGGATAGGATAAATAGACAAAGTCCTTTCCCTGGGGTGGGGGAGTCCAGAACTAGAGAGCATAGGTTTAGGATGAGAGGGGAAAGATATAAAAGAGACTTAAGGGGCAACTTTTTCATGCAGAGGGTGGTATGTGTATGGAATGAGCTGCCAGAGGAAGTGGTGGAGGATAGTACAATTGCAATATTTAAAAGGCATCTGGATGGGTATATGAATAGGAAGGGTTTGGAGGGAAATGGACCGGGTGCTGGCAGGTGTGACTAGATTGGATTGGGATATCTGGTCAGCATGGACGAGTTGGACTGAAGGGTCTGTTTCCGTGCTGTGCACCTCTATGACTCTATGACCCTCATGATTTTATGAACTTCTATATGGTCATCCTTCAGTCTCCAATGCTCCAGCCTATAGCTCAAACTCTCCAATCCTGTCAATATGCTTATAAATCTTTTTGAACCCTTTCAAGTTTAATAACATCTTTCCTATAGCAGGGAGATCAGAATTGAACTCTGTATTCCAAAAGTGGCCTAAGCAATGGCCTGCACAAGTAAAAGGGTTACAAACAGTCAGGAGGTGAGTTACTCACTGCAGAATTCCCAGACGCTGAGATTTTTGTAGCTCTTGTATTCATGTAGTTCCTCCAGTTCAGTTTCTAGTAAACAGTAACCCCAAGGATGTTAGTAGTGGAGGATTCAGCAATCGTTAACACTATTATATGTCAAAGAGGGATGGTTAGAGATGGTCGTTGCTTGGTACTTAGGAGGTGAAAATGTTCCTTGCCACTTATCAGACCAAGACTGGATTTTACTCAGGTCTTGCTAGATGTCGGCGGCAACTGTTTCTGTTTATGAGGGGCTGTGGATAGTACTGAATACTGTACATTTATCAGTGAACATAGAAACATAGAACATAGAACATAACAGCGCAGTACAGGCCCTTCGGGCCTTGATGTTGTGTTGACCTTTTATCCTTTCCTAAGATCAAACTAACTGACATTTTACTATCATCCATGAGCCTATCCAAGAGTCGCTTAAATGTCGCTAATGTATCTGGCTCTACTACCACTGCTGACAGTACATTCCACACACCCACCACTGTCTGTAAAGAACCTACCTCTGACATCTCCCCTAAACCTTCCTCCAACCGCCTTAAAATTATGCTGCCCTGTGGTAACCATTTCCGCCTTGGGAAAAAATCTCTAGCTATCCACTCTATCTATATGTCTCAACACCTTGTACACCTCTATTGAGTCACCTCTCACCCTTTTTAGTTACATTGAGAAAAGGCCTTGCTCCCTCAACCTTTCATCATAGACATACCCTCCGGTCCAGACAGCATCCTGGCAAATCTCTGGGCACCCTCTTGAAATCTTCCACATCCTTATAATGAGACGATCAGAACTGAACACAATATTTCAAGTGTGGTCTCTATAGAGCTGCAGCATAATCTTGCGGCTCTTTAACTCAATCCCCCTATTAATGAAAACCAACACACCATTCGCCTTCTTAACCATGCTATCAACTTGAGTGTCAACTTTGAGGGATCCATGGACATGGACATGGACCTCAAGATCCCTCTGTTCCTCAACACTGCCAAGAATCCTGCATTTAACCCTGTATTCAGCATTCAAATTCAACCTTCCAAAATGAATCACTTCACACTTTTCCAGGTTGAACTCCATCTGCCACTTCTCACCCAAAGCTCTGCATCCTGTCAATGTCCCAGTGCAACCTACAACAGCTTTCCACATTATCCACAGCTCCACCAACCTTCATAGCAAACTTACTAACCCATCCTTCCACTTCCTCTTCCAAGTTATTTATAAACATTACAAAGAGCAGAGGTCCCAGAATGGATCCCTGTGGAATATCACTGGACACTGATGTCCAGGCCGAGTACTTTCCATCTCCCACCTTCTGTCTTCCATGTGCCAGCCAATTCTGTATCCAGGCAGCCAAAGTTCCCTGTATCCCATGCCTCCTTACTTTCTGAATGATCCTACCATGGGGAACCTTATCAAACGCCATGCTAAAACCCATGTAAATCATATCCACTGCTCAACCTTCATCAAAGTATTTAGTCATATCCTCAAAGAATTCAATAAGTTTTGTGAGGCATGACCTGCCCCTCACAAAGCCATGCTGACTATCTCTAATCAAACTATGTTTTTCCAAATAATCATAAATCCTGTGTCTTGGAAACCTCTCCAGTAAACTACCACTTCCCTTTCTTGAACAAGAGAATAACACTTGCCACCATCCAATCATGTGGTGCTACTCCAATGCATAGTGAGGGTGCAATGATCATTGCCAAAGATGCAGCAATCTCTTCCCTCGCTTCTTATATTAACCTAGTGTATATTCTGTCTGGCCCAGGGGACTTATCAAAATTTCCAGCACATCCTTCATCTTAGCATCAACCTGTTCAAGCGTATCAATCTGTTTCATGCTGTCCTAACAAACAATCAGGTCTCTCTCACTAGTGAATACTGAAGCAAAGTAATCATTAAGGACCTCCCCTACCTCCTCCAACTCCAGGCAAAAGTTCCCTCCACTATCCCTGATCAGCCCTACTCTCACTCTGGCCATCCTCTTGCTTCTCACATAAGTGTAGAATGCCTTAGGGTTTTCCTTACTCCCACCTGCCAAGGCTTTTTCATATCCCCTTCCAGTTCTTCTAAGCCTATTCTTCAGTTCCCTCCTGGTTACCTTGTAACCCTCTAGAGCCATGTCTGTTCCTTGCTTCCTCAACCTTAAGTAAGCTTCCTTCTTCCTTTTGACTAGATGTTTTACATCTCTTGCCATCCAAGGTTCCTTCACCCTACCATCCCTTCCTTGCCTCAGTGGAACAAACCTATCCAGCACTCACAGTAAGTGCTCCCTAAACAACCTCCACATTTCTGTCACGCATTTCCCTGAGAATATCTATTCCCAATTTATGCTCCACAGCTCCTGCCTAATAGCATTGTAATTTTACCCTCCCCAGTTAAATACTTTCCCATACCGTCTGCTCCTGTCTCTCTCCATAACATTAGTAAAGCTCAGGGAGTTGTGATCTCTATCACTGAAATGCTCTCCCACTGAGAGATCTGACACCTGAACATGGTTCATTGCCAAGCACCAAACCCAATATGGCCTCCCCTCTAGTCGCCCTATCTAAATATTGAGTCAGGAATCTTTCCTGGACACACCTGACAAAGTCTGCTCCATCCAAACTATTTGAACTAAGGAGGTTCCAATCAGTATTAACGAAGTTGAAATCACCCATGGCAACAGCCCTGTTACTTCTGCACCTTATCAAAATCTGCCTCCCATTTTGCTGCTCTGTGCCTGTGCTGCTGTTGAGGGGTCTATAGAAAACTCCCAAAAAGGTGATTGCTCCTTTCCTATTTCTGACTTCCACCTATATTGACTCTGTAGACAAACTCTCCTCAACAACCTCCCTTTCCGTAGCTATGATACTTTCCCTGATTTGCGAAACCACCGCTTTTACCTTCCTCCCTATTCCTTATGAATCATCGAAACCCAAGAACATCCAGGAAGCATTCCTGCACCTGTGATATCCAAGTCTCCATAATGACCACAACGTCGTAGCTGCAAGTACTGATCCTTGATCTAGGTTCATCACCCTTACTCCTGACGCTTTTTGCATTAAAATTGACACACTTCAACCCATCACACTGACTGCAACTTTGCCATATCAACTGTCTATCCTTCCTCACAGATTCTCTGCGTTCTGTATTTGCCTATTCACCAGCTACCCCACCCTCTGAATCCAGAGCTCCAGTTCCCATCCTCCTGCCAAAATAGTCTAAACCCTCCCAAAGACCTCTAGCAAATCTCCCGCCCCAGGATATTGGTGCTGCCCCAGTTCTGATGCAACCCATCCTCCTTATACAGGTCCCACCTTCCCCAGAAGAATTTCTCCTCAGAACATTCTCACTTTTCAATTTATGATTGAGGGGAAGTGATTGGTGAACTCGATGAAAATGCATGGACCTAATGTACTCTACAGCAGATCGTCTGCTGGGAGTGAGATGATCAGTCTCCAAGGACCACAACTAGCTTCCTTTCCATTAGTTATGACTCCATCCAGTGAATAGAAAGACAGTTAAAACGTTTCTTGAAAATATAGAGCTAACAGGAGCTGTTCAATTGAACTAGAATCTCTACAGTCTGGAAACAGGCCCTTTGGCCCAACAAGTCCACACCGACCCTCCGAAGAGTAACCCACCCAGAACCATTCCCCTACCCTATATTTGCCACTGACTGATGACTACACTATGAGCAATTTAGCACGGCCAATCCACCTAACCTGCACATCGTTGGATTGTGGGAGGAAACCAGAGCACCCAGAGGAAACCCATACAGACACGGGGAGAATGTGCAATCTCCACACAGACAGTCGCCTGAGGCAGGAATCGAACCCAGGTTCCTGGTGCTGTGAGGCAGTAGTGCTAACAATTGAGCCACTGAATGCTTCTAACTTTTGAAAAATGACAAGATCATATTGCCTGCCAAGGTCTTACTCAAAAATAAGATCCATTGTTACAATTTGATCAAGCTTATTGGGGAAATAAACAATTGTCTTCTTTAAACCGCCTCTTTAACTGAGGTGTTAGCAATAAACTATCTAGTTAAAGAGCAATTAATTTAACCTAGTAAAAGATAGAACAAATCAATAAGCTAAAAGTCACCTGATCTAATATGAAGAAGCAGCAGAATGGCACACCGTCAGAACATAATTTTGATAGTTTTATAAATAATGATTAAGTTAGCTTTCAGGAACTGAGTGCTGTCTTGGTATTGAAGCTGGAGGTACAAGGAATTGTAGGCCTTCACTTTCATGAAGAGTTACAGGTGGCAGTCGTCAGATAAGCTTCTCCTGGAGGTGAGAGGTGATCCAGTTGGAGCTACCTGTCACCACTCAGATATTTCATTGGAAAATGGAGGAGGAGGCTGAAAAGCATCAGAGAAATGGTTGAGGGTTCATCGAGGGAAACTCATAGGTAGTTAAGCAGGAGGGAAACTTCAAGTGATAGTGTTCCTATGTATCTGCTGGTCAAGGTCCAGATAGAAGTTGATGTGGCCTTGGAAAGTGTGGTCTTAGGACCTTTGGTGAATTTCTGCTGTGCATCTTATAGAGAGTACACATCACTGCTACTCAGCATTAGTGATGGAAGAAGTTGATGTTTGTGGATGTGGTGCCGGTCAAGTGGGCTGCTTTGGCCTGAATGGTGTCAAGCTTCTAGAGTGTTGTTGGAGTTGCACCCATCCAGTCTAGTGAGGAGTATTCCATCACACTCCTGATTTGAGCGTTGTAGATGGTGGACTGGGTTTGGGGAGCCAGGAAGTGAGTTACTTGCAATAATATTCTGAGATTCTGACCAACTTTTGTACCTACTGTATTATATGGCAGGTCCAGTTGAATTGCTGGCTAATGGCAACCACAAGGACATTGGTAGTGGGTAATTCAGTGATGGTAACACCATTGAATGTCAAGGAATAGTGGTTAGATAGTCTCTTATGGAGTTCGTCATTGCTTGGCATTTGTATGACACTAATGTTTCCTACATTAAAGACACCAATCTTCAACCAATTCAATGTACCAATGTGTTGCAAAGAAACAGCTAGAGGCACTGGACACTGGCTGTTCACTTATGTTTGCACGATGTTCAGCTCCACGCATGATTCCACAGATACTGAGGTAGTATATGTCAAAATGCATCAAGACAAATATCCAGGCATTGGCTGGTACGCAGCACTTGTGCGATACACGTGACAAGCAATGGGCATCTCTAACAAAGGAGAATAAGAACATAAGAATTAGCAGGAGTAGGCCATCTGGCCCTTCGAGCCTGCTCCGCCATTCAATAAGATCATGGCTGATCTTTCCATGGACTCAGCTCCACTTACCCCCCTCTCACCATATCCCTTAATTCCTTTGTTGTTCAAAAAATTATCTGTCTTAGCTTTGAAAATGTTTACTGAAGTAGTGTCACTGGGCAGGGAATTCCATAGATTTAGAACCCTCTAGGTGGAGAGGTTCCTTCTCAATACATTCTGAAATCTGCTCCCCCTAATTTTGAGGTTTTGTCCACTTGTCCTACTTTCACCCACCAGTGGAAACATCCTCTCTACTTCTATCTTATCTATTCCCTTCATAATTTTGTATGTTTCTATGAGATCCCTCCCATTCTTCCAATGAATATAGCCTCAGTCTACTCAGTCTCCCCACATAAGCCAACCCCCTCAACTCCAGAATCAACCTAGTGAACTTCCTCTGCACCCCCTCGAGAGCCAGTGCATCCTTTTGCAAGTAAGGAGACCAAAACTACACGCAGTACTTCAGGTGTGGCCTCACCATCACCCAATACAGCTGCAACATAACCTCCCTGCTTTTAAACTCAACCCTTTTAGCAATGAAGGACAAAGTTCCATTTGCCTTCCTAATTACTTCTTGTACCTGCAGACCAACCTTCTGTGATTCATGCATAAGGACACCCAGGTCCCTCTGCATAACAGCATACTGCAATTTTTTTGCCATTCAAGTAATAATCCTGTTTACTGTTACTCCTACCAAAATAGATGACGTAGAGTCATAGAGTCATAGAGATGGACTGTTCAGAAAAGACCCTTCGGTCCAACTCATCCAGATATCCCAACCCAATCTAGTCCCACCTCCCAGCACCCGGCCCATATCCCTCCAAATCCTCCCTATTCATTTACCCATCCAGATGCCTTTTAAATGTTGTAACTGTACTAGCCTCCACCACTTCCTCTGGCAGCTCATTCCATACACATACCACCCTCTGCGTGAAAACGTTGCCCCTCGGGTCTCTTTTATATCTTTCCCCTCTCATCCTAAACCTATGCCCTCTAGTTCTGGACTCCCCCCCCCCCCCCCCCCCCACCCCAGGGAAAAGACTTTGTCTATTTATTCCATCCATGACCCCCCCATGATTTTATAAACCTCTATAAGGTCACCCCCTCAGCCTCCGACGCTCCAGGGGAAAC
>NC_057713.1:125840631-125843861 GCF_004010195.1 Chiloscyllium plagiosum
CCCCCACCCCCACTCCGGCCTATCACCCTCACCTTAACCTCCTTCCACCTATCGCATTTCCAACGCCCCTCCCCCAAGTCCCTCCTCCCTACCTTTTATCTTAGCCTGCTCGGCACACTTTCCTCATTCCTGAAGAAGGGCTCATGCCCGAAACGTCGATTCTCCTGCTCCTTGGATGCTGCCGGACCTGCTGCACTTTTCCAGCGACACATTTTCAGCTCTGATCTCCAACATCTGCAGTCCTCACTTTCTCCTATCATCTACAAGGCTCAAGACAGGAGTGTGATGCAACATTGTCAAGATTCGAGTGGTGCTGGAAAAACACAGCAGTTCAGACAGCATCAGAGGAGAAGAAAAATCAACATTTTGGGCAAAAGCCGTTCATCAGGAATGTGATGGAACATTTCTCACTTGCTTGGATGGTTGCAGCTCCAATGACATCCAAGAAGCTTGACTCCGTCTAGGACAAAGCAGCCACTTGACTGACACCATATCCACAAGCAGCCATTCCCTCCATCACCAGCTCTCAGTAGTAGCTGTGTATATTATCTACGAGATGCAATGCCCAGGATCCTCAGACAGTACTTTGGAAACCACGACAAGAAGGACAAGGGCACATAGATGGGGACATCACATCTGCAAGATCCCCTCTGAACCACTCACCATCCTGACTTGGAAGTACACCATAGCAAACAAAACTTGGTGGTGTGGGGGGGTGTAGTGAACATGGTGGAGTTTGTTCATGCTCTGAAATTGTTCAATTCAATGCTGAGTCCTGAAGGTTGTAAGGAATCGAGGCAGAATGCTGGCCCAACTTGCATTCAACTTCATTGGAGCACTGCAGCAAGCCAGAGACAGGAATATTGGCCAGGGAGCATGGCGGTGTGCTGAAGTGACAGGCAACTGGAAGCTTGGAGTCCTATTGGCAGACAGTGTGGAGGTGGCCTGCAAAGCGGTCGCCAGCCTGTGTTTCATCTGCCTCATCTAGAGGACACCACTTTATGAGCAGCGAATACTGTAGACTGGATTGAGTGAAATGCAAGTAAATCACTGCTTCATTTGGAAGCTGTGACTGGGATTTTGAATACTGAGGAGGGAGGAGGTAAACAGGTAAGTGTTGTACCTTCTGTGATTGTGTGGGAAGGTACTGTAGGAGTTGAGGGTGTGTTGGGAGTACAGGAGGGTGGACCTGAGTATTCCAGAGGGAACAGTCCCTGCAAAATGCTGACAAGGGAGTGGAGGGGAATATGTGTCCGGGTGGTGGCATTCAGCTGGAGATGTCGGAAATGGCAGCTTATGATCCTTTGGATATGGAGGTTGGTGTGATGGAAAGTGAGGAGCAGGTGTGCCTATCATTGTGTGGGAGGAAGAGAGGGGACAAGGGCAGAATTGCAGCAAATATATGCAATACAGCTCATGACCCTATCAATGATAGTGGCTGGGAAAATGGAATACAGTTTTTACATGAAGCAGAGTGTGACCAATATACACTGCAAGAGTCAAAGGGTTATTAATGGAAATTGGTGACCAGCCTATCCCCAGAAATGAACACAGAGCTGTCAAGGAAAGGAAATATAGGGTCAGAGATGGACCAAGTGAAGGTGAGAGCAGGATGGGAATTGGAAGCAAAATGAACAAATTTTTCCAATCCCCGATGAGACAGAGAAGCAGCTCCCGTTATGTCACCAACGCACCACAGAAAGAGTTGTGGGTGGGGTCCACAGTAGGAATAGAAGAAGGAGTGTTCCACATACCCTACAAAGAGACCGGCACAACTGGGAGCCATGCAGGTACCCATGGCCACCCCTTTGATCTGCAAAAGGTGCGAAGAGTTAAAAGGAGGCAATTCAAAGTTCGGATGATCTCAGCCAGGTAGAAGGTGGTGGCAGTGAACAGGACAGTGCAGACTGTTTTTCTGGGAAGATGTGGTGATCCCTGAGACATTCCTGATGGGGGATGGTCATGTTAAATTGTCCACAGCGTTCAGGGGTGTGTAGGCTGGGTCGATTAGCCATGGGAAATGCAGAGTTACAGGGATGGAGTGGGTCTGAATGGGATGCTCTTTGGAGGGGGCAGTGTGGACCCGATGGTCGAATGGACTGCTTCCACATTGTAAGGATTCTATGATTCTAAAGGGATCGCACATTGATGGTGAAGAGCAGGCAGTGGGTGCCAGCAAACTGGAAACTTTGTAGCTGATGTATAACATTAGACAAACTGCCGATGTATGTGAAAGGACTAGACTAGGGGAGAAAACAAGTCAAGGTAGGAAGGAATACCCTCCATCGTGCAGAAACAGGCAGAAACAATGAGTCTGCCTGGACAGTCCAGTCTGTGGAATTTGGGAGGGAGGTAGAAATGGGCTGTCAGGTATTGGAGGACTGGGAGCTTGGAGGCTGTGAGGAGGGAGATCCCCAGATGAGTTGTGGTTAGTGACTCTCCTGGATGCAGCAACCTGATGTTCAATGGTGGGGTCATGGTCCAGGGAGAGATAGGACAAGGTGTCAAAGACCTGGCCCTCAGCCTCCACAATGTAGAGGTCAATACGTCAGATAGTCATTATAGGAAGTCTAATTCTAGAGCGAATTATGCAGTAAATATAGGTGAAGTGCTGGAGGGCTGGAGGGTTGCTCATTTTGTCCCCCCCGTACAAGAAGGTTAGTAGGGATATTTTGGATAACTACAGACCAGTGAGCCTGATGTTAGTGGAGAGGAAGTTGCTGGAGAAGGTACTGAGGGATAAAATCTATTTATATTTGGAAAAGAATGGGCTTATCAGTGATAGGCAACATGGTTTTGTGCAGGGAAGATCATGCCTTACCAACTTAATTGAGTTCTTTGAGGAAGTGACCAAGTTGATAGATGAAGGAAGGGCTATAGATGTCATATAAATGGACTTTAGTAAGGCGTTTGATAAGGTTCCCCATGGTAAAGTAATAGACAAAGTCCAGTCACATGGTGTGCAGGGTGTTCTCGCTAGGTGGATAAAGAGCTGGTTGAGCAACAGGAGACAGAGAGTAGTTGAAGGGAGTTTCTCAAAATGGAGAAAGGTGACCAGTGGTGTTCCACAGGGGTCAGTGCTGGGGCCACTGTTGTTTGTAATATACATAAATGATCTGGAAGAGGGCACTGTTGGTATGATCAGCAAGTTTGGTGGGCGTTTGGAACGTGTTGCCAGCAGAGGTGGTAGAGGCAGGCAGGGTAGATTCATTTAAGATGTGTCTGGATAA